>NC_068994.1:28299458-28323860 GCF_001194135.2 Octopus bimaculoides
GTGTTTGTGCATCCGTAGATTTCTACTGACGCAACAAACAGGCAAAGAAGCCCTCACTAGAAAACTCGTTATGGTAGAAATAACACCTAAAGGTCTGGTACACAGAAATGCTATTAAGACGACTTATCTATTGTATATGTTTTTTTTTTTTTCACTTTACGTAAATTCCCAGGTAAACGTTTCTAATAGAAAAGCAGAAGACACCAGAAGCAAAAATAAGGAATATACACGCACAGTTAAATATAGAAGTGTAAAGTATAATTTGTTACATAATCTCTATAATAAACATGATACTGAATAGAATAATTCCTCGTTTGAACTGTTTAATTACGTGTGTGTGTGGTAGAAATCTAAGGATGCACAAAACGGAGAAAGTGAAACAAATATGGATGACTTGTTCCGAAATACCCCCTTGTGGGGAACAGTTCTCAAAAATAACCCCCATTTGTTTTCCCAAAAAAAACTCCTGTGTCCTCGGAATCTACATAGTCCAAGGTATATTTGTAGAGAATTTCATTAAAAAATATCCATTTTTCTGAAATGAAAGTTATGGTCATCCAAATTTGGGGGTGCAGAAATCTGTAGTTATGCCCACTACTCATATATTAACTAAACTATTTCTTAGGCGCACACACAACAAAAATCAGTCCAAATTATTTTTTATAAAAAATGAAATTTTTTTGCTCAATTTTTTGTAGTATGGCTTTTTAAAGTCCATTTTTGAATAAATATTTAATAACAAGATTATCTAATAAAATATTTTTTTTTTAATTTTGTTTCTATGAGCAGTACTGAATCATGTTGTAGGGCTGTTCAGAAAAGGCAAATAACAAAAATTCAAATATTTTAACAGTCAATTTTCACTATTTTTAAATTTTCAAACAAGGAGTTAATTATTTGCATGCTAAAAATGACTTTATTTATAATTTATTTATTAATTTTATCGTAAATAGAATGATTATTTGTGGCTTTGTCTCTATGAGCAGTACTGAAGTCTGTAGTAAGGCTGTTCAGAAAAGGCAAATGCATGTTTGTGTGTCTGTGTTTGTCCCCCCAACATCGCTTGACAACCGATGCTGGTGTGTTTACGTCCCCGTAACCTAGCGGTTCAGCAAAAGAGATCGATAGAATAAGTACTAGGCTTACAAAGAAAAAGTCCTGGGGTCGATTTGCTTGACTAAATCCGGTGCTCCAGCATGGTCACAGTCACATGACTGAAACAAATAAAAGAGTAAAGAGAGTAATCTAGTTTGGATTCTTTGCAATCAAATTTGAATTTTTCAAAGGGACTTTGTAAGACAAACTAAAACACAGAAAACAGTCAACAGGCATGTGCTGAAGTGTTGCAAATGGTAGAAAGTAGGATTCTTCATCCTCAAAAGAATATTCGATGACCACAAATCAATTCAAAGCTAGTTTCTTGAAATTGGTGCTCAAGCCTTGACAAAAAAAAGAGTTAAACTACATCAGCTGTAAGGGAATACATGTCTATCTTATCTAACTCATCCAGTAGAGCCCACTGTTACTCAAACGTCGACCTAACCCTGAGCTTGGGACAACAAACTCGAGTTGGATAAACTCGAATAGTAAGCTCTTTGCTCTTTATAACCGTTTTATGAAGTCACTTATTTTGTTAAAAAATTGTTCAGTTTGCATCTCCTCAAAGCAAACGGACTGGTTCTTTTACGGTCACTCCTGAGTAAAATTCAAAAAGAAAGCTCGAACAGCATAGTTCTCGAATGAAAACTCTGCAGCTATCAAGAACTTATGAGCATTACTTTTGCATCATACTATACGTAGGCATAAAGGAAAAAATGAGCTCATACTAATCCTGATATAACGACCTGCTTGAATGCGTCCACATGTCATCTAAGACATGTGCATGCCATGTACAATAGACAGTCTAGTTAAAAGACATACCACGGGGGGAGGGAGGATGTAGCATAAACCTGCGCTTTAAAGCAATTTTACGCAATTTGGTGGGAGGAGTGAAATTACCCTTATGATTAAAAGTTATGATCAACAATTGTTGATTTAAATCAGACCAGGTTTATTAGCTATCCTGAGATAAGGGTTTTTAAATTTTCCCAACTGATATTTCTTGCAAAAAAAGTTGCAGTTTGTAAAAATGTACAAATTATCTTGAATGAACTGTTCAAACATACGCAAAAAATAGAAAAAGAATCATTCGTTTATGATCTCCGCCTGTTCAGACCAGTTGATGTAACAGAACATCTTTTGGTAGAAGCTATCACAGTGTTCATGAGTTATTTCGTCAAACTTTTCAGCTCTCAATTGGTAAAGCTCCGGCTCGTTCTTTGTCTTGCCTTGAATAACTGAGCATTTCCAAACGAAGAAAAAGAGTTAAACTACATCAGCCTTCAAATTTGATTGCAAAGAATTCAAATTTGATGGCAAAGAATCCAAACTAGATCAAAAACATCTATATGTTCATTTGTAACTTTGTCTCTGTACAGTACCAAAATTACAGTATGTACATTATGTCCAGAAAAGGCAAAGTTGCTATGATTATTATTCATTTGTAATTTAATTTCTAAATGAAAATTAGTCAAATGAAAAAATCAAAATTTTGTTTGAATTTTCTTGGAAATTTTTGAATTCAAAATGACTACAAAAAATGGTAATTTTATATATTTTTAATTAAAATTTTACTATTACTGCAATGCTTGTAAAAACACTGGACTAGCCAATGAAAAAATGTGGATGCATACTAACAATGTTCTTAACAATTAAACCTGGAAAGTAGAGGACAAGAAAAAACTCATTAAAATTAGAGCTTAAAATATTGCTGCTAAAACTAAAATTTTAAATTTTTTTATTAATTCATTTAATACAAAAAATAAAATTAAGACAGAAAAAGAAAAGTGAAATTACTTGAATTTTAAAAAAAATATGGTAAAGTACCTAAGAGATACTTTTTAATTTTAGCAGCAATATTTTAAGCTGTAATTTTAATGAGTTTTTTTCTTGTCCTCTACTTTTCCAGGTTTAATTAAGAACATTGTTAGTATGCGTCTGCATTTTTCATTGACTAGTATATATGTGTGATAATCGTGGGACTTGTCTCTCTTGCATCAGAGCCTACTCGCCAGAATGGTGAGACAAATCCTAATACTGGCAGAGCAACTCCTACTATATATGTATGATTTGTGTTGATGCATGAGTTGAACTGCTGCACATCAATGTTCATGGGAAAACCTTGGATGAGAAGAGAACTCCTGAAGGTTGACATATTTCTGGAGAAGAAAAATTAGATAAAGCAGTTACGGTGAAGTTGGGGATCAGACAGAGGAAAGACAGAATGGGTAGTGAGAGGAGGAGGTAGAGATGAACTTGAGTGGGGGTGATATGCAACTTACTAGTTCTGAAGGACAATGACTATTGTAGTGGATGTAGAAGAGGCAGAGTGATGAAATAGGTTGTGTGTGAGTTAGAGGTTCATGAGTGAGTTTTTGCTAATCAATCAGATGGATTGTACTTTTGTTAGCAATCAGTGGCAGTGGAGCAAGTGGCAAGCACAATAGGGAGCTTTCAGTATTTTGTTGTTTTTCATATTCTGACCTCAAACCCCAGAATGACTCCAGGTAACCATGGAGCATGTCCTTGGATTTATTCAACCAATTATATTAACATTTGCTTCAAACATACAGAATCATGAGGGCAGAATTTCTCTGGGTTTCTGAGACATTTAAATAACTGAAAGTACAAAACAACTCCCTGAATATAGTGCTGGTACATTGCAGTGTTGGCCACCAATTGCTGTTGCTTCTTCTCATTCTTAGCTGAGTGGACAGGAGCAAAGTAAAATGAAGTGCCTTGTTCAAGAACACAGTATGCTACCCAGTCCAAGAATTAAACCCATAAGCTAACAATCTTGAGCCCAACACCCCTAACCATTATGCCACATATGTCTTCAGTTACCAACTTCACTGTTTCTCTTATATTTTCTAATGCCTTGTTGTTTTAATGTCTTTCAGGGAATATATTGAACATCACCTTTTGGATTTCACTCGTGAAAACCCTGGCATTGTGGTTTACTTAAAGCCAAGAAGACACAGAACTGCTAGACTCCAAGCAGAATATTGTAAGGAAACTCTTATAAAATTTTGATAAACAACAAACAAATGGTACTATCTTCTACACACTGTAGTCACAGAAAAACACGACTTAACAAAATTTAATAAGATTGGAATGTATGAGATAATATAGACCTACATAACCCAAACAAGACAGGATGGTTATGGCTGGAATGCATTTGGTTATAGACTCAAGCAGGGTTCACCTAAGGCTAGACAACAATCTTAAATGTCCTCTGTGATAAGTTAGTAAGGGAATATTGTCACTCAACTCCTAGTAGCAGCCAAATCTCCTCAAATTATACCTCACTGTCATAAAAAATAGGGACACTTTTGTTAGTGTAACCCTAGATAGATACCCCTCACACTCTTAAATGAAATATACTACACAGATGAATCTGATATCTTACCTTAGCTATGTAGCTACAGAATGCACGTTATTGTCAGTTTTTTTCGCTATCAACTTACTATAACTGCTCACAATGAAATTTCAGTTTTGGCTTTTTTACTTGCTGAGTCTAAAGGACAGTACAGTACATACAACCTTTGTAAGACCTCTAACACTGGTGAGATTCATATCGTTAATGTTCCAATTAAACTGTTGCAAGTCAGCATCTATTAGAAAGATATGACCAGAGAGGAGATTCTAGAAGGATGATGTATTAGGGAGGAAGGACTGAATAACAACAACTAGAGTAATAATGGTTTCAAATTTTGGTTCAAGGGCAGCAATTTTAAGAGAAAGGGTTAGTCAATTACACCGACTCCAATACTTGAATAGTACTTTATTTTACTGACTCTGAAAGGATGAAAGGCTAAGCTGACCATAGCAGAACTTGAACTCAGAACATAAGGCCACAAGAAATGCTGCTAAGTGTTTTGTCTGACACTAATGATTCTAATAAGAACAATAGTCTTTTGTTACTAAGTTGCAAATTTTTAGGAGACTGTCATATGATTGAATTGACACATACAAAGAGGAGTTCAATTTATGGACAGCTAAAAAATGAAAGGTAAAACACCATAGAGAACACAGAACTAAATGCTTAATTGTATTTAAAGAACGTAAGAAAGGGGTGTCAAGAAATAGAGGCAGGAAAGTTCTGATGATATGTGTGAATATGTAATCTTTTGAACAAGTATCAAACAGAGTTATCCCACTTGCTACAGATATCTGACTAACAAACTAAATACTAGAGAGATGGTTAAAAGTTGTTTGTCTATAATAAAAATATGAAGACCTTTTAGTTTGAAATCTTGACTGAGTTGGCTCCTTAAACAAACAACTGATGGTTACCCCAAAAGCAAAATCCTTTCAGTTGTGCTGAAACAACAGGAAAATTTTCAATATAATTTGTTGTGTGTCTCCATCTCTGAGTTTCTCCATTCTCCTAAGGGTGATAACTTTGATCATATTGATTGCAACTTACTGTGTTGTCTGTCATATGATAGATGATGTTGAAATTTATGCTAACATCCATAATTAATTGATTTTTAAACAGTATTACTGGAATCGATATTCATTGCATATATTGAATAGGTGCAGACATGGCTGTGTGGTAAGAAGTGTGCTTTGCAACCAGATCATTTCAGATATAGTCCCATGGTGTGACACCTTGGGCAGATGTTTTCTGCTATTACCCTTGGTTAACCAAAGCCTTGTGAATGAATTTTGTAGACAGAAACTGAAAGAAGTCCATCATAGATGTGTGTATGTGTGTTACTGCCACCTTGCCTTGACATCACATGATATCCACCTTCACAAATTCCATACAAGTATGGAAAAGTCGATTTAAAACACTGGTGATAAACAAATGAGAAATTTTGTTTTATCTAATTTTACTTTAATTTAATAAGTATTTTAATTTTTAAAACTAGTATTCTTTTTATTATTTTATATGAGTAAGGCTGCAAGCTAGCAGAATGCATACCAGGCAAAATGCTTAGCAGCATTTCATCCATATTTACATTCTGAGTTGAAATTCCACCAAGGTCGATAAATTAAGTACCAGTGAAACACTGGGGTCGATGCAATTGACTAATCCTCTCCCCCAAAATTTCAGGCCTTGTGCCTTTAGTAGAAAGGATTATTTTATATGAGTACCATGAAAATTGAATTAACTAATATTGTTACTGTATCTGAGTAACATTACCTCGATATTCCCAATATTACTTGTCATATGACATTTCTGTTTTTCCATGCCAGCATGGGTTACAACAATCTCTATTAGGGCAGTTTTTCTACTACCAGGTGGTCTTCCTGTTACCAATCCTTCCTTGTTTTTCCAGTAAGGTATTTGATCTCCCACATGGAGCCACTGTATTTTGGAACTTTTGTTTTCTGGAAAATGCAAACATCAGTGCTTTTGTTCAGATAGTATTAGCAAATATATGCAGGTTCAATATTCACACACACAAACACATGATGGGCTTCCATGCAGTTTCCATCTGCCAGTTTTCTCTCAAGTCCAAAGTGCCATACAATAGAATGAAACCCAAAATCTCATGGTCATACCTGTACCTCTTTTTTTTATATCGAATCCTAGTAATCTTAAGGCCTATACCTGGTTTCCAAGATCTTAACATTCCCCCTGAACAAGACACTGATTGCAAGGTTCAAGGCCAGCAATTTTGAGAGGAGGGGTAAGTCAATTACATCAACCACAGTACTTCATCCAAAGGGATGAAGGGCAAAGTTAACCCGAAAGGGGTTTGAACTCAAAGCAAAAAGTGCCAGAAGAAATTCCAATAAGCATTTTGTCACGTGTTAATGACTCAGCCAGCTCACTGACCTTTTACTTCTAATACTTTAGTATAAAACAAATAACTCTCCCATTATGTGCAATGGCTGTAACTGGATATTAAAACCTTGTAGAAAAGAACTGCAACTCAGTATCTGTGTCGGGACATAAATTTTAGCTCCAAGCAAAGTGGTAAAATGCTGTTATAGCAGTTGTTGACTTGGCTTCAGATCAGCCCTAATCAAGGAAACATCATCAAAGACATTCCAGCCATGCCACTCCCACCCCACCCCCAATCAATCCATACCAGGGATATATTATTCAATATGTATTTCCTTTTTTTAAGACAGTCAGATGAAATTTTAGATTCACCTGCTATTTCTAGCACATCAGAGTTATAGCAGTGTTACAGATAAAAGACAGTAAGGAAAACAATACTTGATACATGCGAAGGATAAATATATTTTCTGCTTCATTAAAGTAATCACCAGATCAAATGTAAATCTATATTGCTTAAGAGTTAGAAGAAAATAATAGTAAGACTAAAACAATGGACAGGGTAAGATGTGAGGGAAAATTATCTACTATTTCTCGCACATTGAGCAACCATATAGAGGTTTCCAATATATATTCTAAAATTAGTTTCAAGTTCAGCTTCATTGCATGACAACCCAGGCTAAACAAAACCTTGTGAGTAGTATTGATAGAGTGAATCTCAAAGAAACCTGTCATGCGTGTTTATATCTTGTTAACAAGTGTCACCATCACACTGACAGTGTTCTTCATTTGCAATATTCTGTAAAAAGTTGTCCACCCTTGGGAAAATATTATCTTTCTTGGAAACATGTGTAGCTTGGAGACAAGAAGGGTATCCAACCATGGAAAATTTGGCTCAACAAATTCTGTCTGACACATGCAAGCATGGAAAAGTGGATATATGTGTAAATACATAAACATACATACATGCATGCATGAATGACAAACAGACAGACAGGCTTCTTACAGTTTACATCTACCAATTCCTCTCAGCATTGGTCGGCTCGGGACTATTGTAGAAAACACTTGCTCCCCAAAATACCACACAATGGAGCCAAATCCAAAACCCCATGGTTATAATGTGAACTTCATAACCATACATTCATACCTCTCCCTCTCTTATCATCATCATTTAACATCCATGGCACGTAAAAAGCACCATTTGAGCGCAATCGTTTCCAGCTTCGCCTTACTGGCACTTGTGCCGGTGGCATGTGAACAAAACATTGGACTGACTCCTGTGCAGGTGGCACGTAAAAAACACCATTTGAGCATGGCCGTTGCCAGTACCGCCAGATTGGCCCTCGTGCCGGTGACACGTAAAAAGCACTCACTACACTCTTGGAGTGGTTGGCATTAGGAAGGGCATCCAGCTGTAGAAACTCTGCCAGATCAGATTGGAGTCTGGTGTAGCCATCTGGTTCACCAGTCCCCAGTCAAATCGTCCAACCCATGCTAGCATATAAAGTGGACGTTAAATGATGGTGTCCATGCTGGCATGAGTTGGACGGTAAGCTGAGGGGCTGCACCTGACTCCAGTCTGATTTGGTATGGTTTCTGCAGCTGGATGCCCTTCCTAATGCCAACCACTCCAAGAGTGTAATGGGTGCTTTTACATGACTATGATTTCACTTGACTTGATGGGTCTTCTTCTCAAGCACGGTATATTGCTAAAGGTTTTGGTCATTTGTCATTACTCTCTTCATTTCTCTTTCTCTTCATTCATATCTGGTAAAGCAAAGTAACATTGTAAGTTTATAGTCTTGGTATTATAATACATATATGTATATAATTTTCTCTCTTTCTCTGTCTTTCTGCCAGTAAATGGATACTATGAATCATTCAGCACCCATAACAAAGACAAAGATGAAATCAGTAAATGGATTGAATACATGAGGACAAGATCTGGTGTTCAGATAAAACGTATTCGTAAACCATGGCACACAGAAAATCCCAGCATTCAAGGTGTATGGCATTCATTCTCCAATAAAAGCCCTTCTCTTAATGTTACTGAATTCCCAGATAAAGAACTTGGAAAGTGTTTCAAATCAGAAATGTCTGCAACAGATTATTTATTGTCCCTGAAGGAGGAAATTTCAAAAGAGAAAACTTCACAATAGAACTTTATTCATTTAATAAAATCCAACCATTATTTTGTAAGCATAGAATTTGATATTCAATAGTTTTTTTGTTTTTTGTTGTTGTTGTTGTTGTTGTTTTTCTTATGTCTGTCCTGTTTTTTCTTATGTCTGTCCTGTTTTTTCTTATGTCTGTCCATGACCAAAGATATTCTTGCTCTGACCATTCCATCTTTAAGACTATGCAGGACTACAATAGAATGCAAATTGAGGGAAATTTGACTGCTATTTATAGTAGGTTAAACAACCATTTGAGACTCTCTTGAGTTGTTATGATGTGATTATCTTGAGTTTAGTCTTCTTGTGGTCATTAGGAGTGTTTCAATAGTCTCTGCTCATGTGTTCCATTTGAGTGATTAATTAATGTTAGATCCTTCTAACTATAAAATCATTGCCAGTCAAAGAATCACTGGTTCAGATCTATTTACAGACACTTCTCCATGTTTTAGCCAAATACAATTTTATATAGCTTTGACCACTGGGCTCTAAATAGACTTGGAAACAGTTTTTAAGTTATTCAATAAGACAAATATTCAAAACTTGCTGTGAGGCTACCCTGGCAGTTACTGAACTCAAAACAGCAAGGTTGGAGACTTAATAATATATAGAGCACATTAATGGGAATTTTTGTTCCATCATTGGCACATACGGAGTGTGATATTACTTTCATTGTTTCAACATCATCTATGTAGCTAGCAGAATAAGGATTTAGATACTACATCATGAAAAAGCTATTTGACTGATCTCTCTCGTTGCTTTAACAAATGACAGTTCAGTAAGACACAGCTGCATAGTATTCTTAGTTCAATGTAAAGAGGCCTCAAAGTAAACTTAGCAAAATCTAGAGTATTTGTTAGAAGAGAAAACAGAACCCTATTAACATCAGAAAAATGGCCATACTTGATGAAGAGTAGTAGATAGGGATTCCATGCTGTGTACTCAATGTAAATTATGGATGCTCAAGAGGGATCATGGGCAGGCTAACAGAGAAGGTAAACTTCACATGTGATTAGAGCACATACAAAACAACATCAGATCTGATGTTGTTTTATCTCACTGAAGAGTTGACAAAAGACTGTAGACTACACTGATTGGTAACACTGTGCTAGAGAAAACCCATCCACCCATGCAGAGATGGTGAAATGGATGTTAAGATTGTGTATATATATATATAGGCTTGTAGTTTTGTAATATATATATATATGTGTGTGTACATGTATACAGGTATGTGTATATACATATAAGTATGTATTCATGCATGTATATTGTCAAGTGTATGTCTCTGGTTGCTTTGACAGCCTCTCGTCTCTCTAACGCTATCATTCACTCCTCTCTCTCTCTTATCTCTATCATTTATCTGTCTAGTACCACCCATGTCTCTATTACTGGGCCTTTATCACTAATACCTCAATTGTTCATCCCCCAATTACTTTCTCACTTTCTTTTCATTCTCGCTGTACCTTTGCTACCAATGTGACTAAAAATGGCATAATAAACAAAAGTTTTGTATACTGAAAAAATTATCCCAAAGCTTCAAAAGCAGTGTAAGGGTCAGTGGTATTTGATAATTGGCATATTTCAACTAGAATGTAAATGCTACAATATAATATGTACGAACTTATGAATGGCAGGTGCAGGAGAAGCATCAAGAAGAGTAGGGGTGACAAGATGTTTGTAATTTTTCTTTCCTTACTACAACCTGAGCCCTTATTGGAAAGTTAACTAGTTCGATGATGCCTTCTTTGATTTGTTATTTTACTTCTTGTTTTATACATTTTCAATTATTCACAAAAACCCTCTGAGTAGGTGTAACAATAGGTTTTATATCTGGAGTTAAATAGTGGAGTCTGTACCAGGTAGAATCTTCTGGCAAGCAAAAATTGACAACACTAGGAAGCTTCAGTCATTAAACTTAAATACCACTGAAGAATGCTGAGACATATAACAGCTGTTCGCACAACTTTTTAACATGTCAAATATGAATTATACATGTTCCCGAAACTTGGGAATTAAGCTGTTTTGATAACATCACAATGTTACCTCTGGATGGCTTAATGACTAAACTTAGTAATATCAGCTTTAATAAAACTGTCATTTTATTATCAATTAAAGTTTACATTGATTAATGATTAATTACAATTTTAGCAAGTGCATAAGACAAAGGATGCTCAAGTAAAACTGGAAAGCTTAAAAAATATTGTGTTTGAGATTAGTTTATTACTTTATAATGACAGTCTGTGGGTTAGTCCAGTATTTACACCACCAGAAAAAAAAATTACCTTTTTTCTTACATTTGTGACGTAGCATCTCTTGTTAATTGTTTTCTGCTGCCATGCCTATTCTTTGTGCCCTCCCTTCCAAAAGAAAAAGACACTTCTGAGAAGCACTTGCTTGGTGTCTAATTTGATAAGAATTCTTTAGAGCTAAATCAAATCGTCATGATCCAAATACTGCCATGGAAAACACTTACCCAGGAGCTACAGCAAGTACTTGGATCCAAAACAGCATTGTTGGTTATGAAATAAAATTCCTGACAATAAAACCATACCTGTGCCCAACATTTATTAAAAATTTTCACACCTATTTAGGTGTGAAAAGCTTTCATTATTAGACATTATCAGCACCAATTTGAAAAACAGATCCATACATGGGATTCATACTACATATATATCTTACCAAGCAACCATGTTAACCAATTACACAAGCAGGTAATTCATAATTTGAAAAGATTTTATTTTTCATTTTAACATATATGTGTGTCTGTTTATGTATAGATAACATAGCTAAGACTATATCTCAAAGACTGGCCTTTCTCTTCAAAGTCAGAAAATACTTCAAACCCAACAGTGACTACCTCACTACAAAACTCCTATAATATTCACCATGGGATACTGCTACCACATCTGGAATATTGCTGAACTGCATCCAGAGAAAAACCACTCAACTGGCACAAAGTTGCTCACCAACACACATGAATATCTGGTCCCACAGACCTGGTGCTGACTTTCTCCACCTTTTCTCTCACTCAACAGTGACCTCTGCTGGTTGATTTCATACTATTGCTCCTCCTTTGTTTCTCTTTCTTTCATCACCATATTGTGTCCAACTACTGTACCCAGTTCTATCTCCTAGAAGTTCTCTAGAATACCTCCCCTGCACATGTTTTATGTGTTTTTCCCCTCTCAATCTGCAAGTTTAAACAGGACATTAAAGCATTAATTTCACTGATCTTCAGGCTTCTACAAAGGACATAGGCAGATTCCCTTCATGTTGCCTCTGCTAACAAAAAAGAATGTAATTTTCTTTTAATCCACAATTTTTATAAGAGTATTTCAATAATTGTAGAATGTCTTTCAAAAATAGTCCACCCTTCTTGCTTGGAAAGCATGTATTCTGGAATGAAATATAACTACTTTTTGGGACCTGAGAAAGGAAATTAGTGCTGAGTGAATCCAAAGCTCAGTCTTTGATGACCTGACAGCAAAAAAATGTTTATATATTCAATTTTTTCTCCATAATTTTGATTTCTCCTTACACCTTAATATACACTCAAGATAGAATTTAATAACTAACAAAAAAATTTTATTTGTTGAATTCATTTAAAATAGAAATAATTTTCTACAAGAAAAGAAATTCATGCCAATACATATATTACACCTTCACATGTGAGTTAGTTTCTCTGTGTTTAATGATCTGAAATATCATTGTATGCAGAACATTAACAATATTCCTCTCACATAGGTCACAGTTTTTTCGTTTTGTTTTTTTCGAAAGCAGTTGTAAGGCATACTGGGCATATGCATGTCTTTCCTTAAGGAAAACAATTGAAAGTTATTTTTAGAGATAAATTGAGTATTTTGAGTTTGTTTTAAAATAATATGAATCATTAAAAATTGGGAACGTAAAGTCAACATTTAATAAACAAGGAATTACATGTAACGTATATTATTTAAAATAGTTAATATTTTCTGTCTGAGAAAATGTTGTCTATAAATCGAATCTAAAGAGTGTATGAAGATCTGATACGAAACTATGAATCAGTCTACAACTTCCGGTTCAGGTTTTTTCGTCTCTGCCATATAAAAACCTGACGTTCTTCTGTAATTTCGTTAGTCAGGGGTAGAAGAAAACATAAAACAGGCAGCGAAATTGTTGTTCGCTACCTGAGTGTGAGTCAGTGTCTATAGGAACTCTCCTCCTAACAGGTAAGAATAATGGCACCTTGCATGCTTACTGAGATAGAGATATACACTTTCTGATTCACTTAATTAATATTTCATTTATCTCTACTCATCTCACAGGTGATAGAGTCAATTTAGAGAGCAAACTGTGTCATTGGGTGATTTAGGTATATTGACTTTCGATAAACAGGGTAAAATCGGGAATTGTCGACGTTCATGCCTTTCCCAAGGTCATGAACCGACATAAGTTAATTGAAATGATTGTAGATGTAACTGGGTATTGAAACCTTGCTTGTGGTCTCGTCTCGCCGGAAGCTGGGCTAGTGCTCGTCATAAACAATATACATATGTAACTGGACGAAATTGATTAAGCATCTTACAATCGTTTATTTATTTGTTTTTAATATATGCTGTTAACTAATCTCACCGTCATTCTCATTGTAAAGGCGGTCCAGATATGCAAGGTAGATGAACTATCTATTTCTCTTGATTTGGAAAAAACCCTATAGTTTAGTGCAGCGGTAAGTGGGAGCAGCGTTAGCGGCGTAAATGAACGTGCTTCAATCGAGGTTCGAAACCGCTTTGCTGACTTAGTTCGCAAAGACGTTGAAACAGATATTTCACTGTAACCTGCTCACTTCCATTGTTCTGAATGTAAACCCTGCTATAGAGGTACATTCACTTACATCCTTCCAGAATTCAACGAGATTGATCGATTCACTTGACACACACTCTCTCTTTCTCTCTCTCACACACATACACATATTGGTTTCGTTTTCGTAAGTCATGATGTTCAACTTATTTCTTTAGAAATGATAGAACCGCTGTACTCTTTTCAGTATTTAAATACGTGTTTTATATTCTCAGTCCATATCCTGCCGGAAGCCAATTCTACCTTTGATCCCACCTTAGTTGACAATGTACTAGGGATATCGATTAAACCCGTTCAGCTGATCTCTCTCTCTGTGGTGCTAAAATAATATTTCATTTTTCTTGCTGTATGTGTGCTCTTATTACAAACGTTTCTTAATTCGCTTATATCATATCTGGCAATCACTCCTAAAAGGGATAGTCATCTTCCGGTGATTTTGTTTCAATTGCTGGTTACAGCACGTTGAAATGCACGCTTCTTTGGGAGTTAGCAAGGTCCATCACCCCGTTGAAGGATCCCTTTAATAGTGACAAGTCAGTCACTGTCCGCTGATTTGTAGTGAACCGTCTGTATTCTTTTTCCACCGATATAGTTTACAGTTGTTAGTAAACGAAATAGTAAGATACTATTCGTATGCAGTTTCTCCAATATTTACAGTCGCGTGAAAGTCTGTGCCAAATCTATTTAAATAAATATTTATAAAATGTACGTTACCGTACATTTATTATTATGCCATTTCGTCACTGAATTCATTAACCTTACCTGCCATCGCATCTATCAATTACATTTATGTACATTTTATTTCGTCATATTTCACCAATAAATCTTGTCCTATCGAACCAATGAAGGAAGTCTCTAAGCTTCCCTCATTGTCCTGCCAGATAAAGCAACCAAATCTGCCTTGAATCACATCCTTTCACTCAACCAACAAAGGAATCTCTATGTTGTTGTTCGACCTATTAGAAAGAGTAGCAAAATCTCCCTCATGACGCTGTACTGTCTTAAAAAGGAAAGGACACATTGGACAATGATATACCACAGATGACTAGGATAGTCATGAATGGAACACCTTTCCTCTTAGGTCTGTTTCAATGAAGACTGAACTGTAGCTACACAAGAATAACTGATATTTCATCATACAATACATTGATATATATTGGACGAACATTTTATATAGCCTCGTCGCCATGTTCTGTGAGGTCGCTGCCGTACTTTCTCTCTTTATCTCATTATTTTTTTTGTAATTATTATTTCATTTATGTAATTAATCATTTTACTTTTTAATTTCTTTCTTATCAAAATGTATTCGAATAAAAAAAGAAGTAGCTAGGGAAAGGTGCTGATTTTTTAAATATTCATTTTAAAGCTCTGCCAATAATTAATGTCTTTATTTTTTGCGATGTTATAAGTGGTCCTACGAACTGTGTGTGTATGTGTACGTGTGTGTGTCTGGTTGCCTTGTTAGTAGTAAGGAGAGAGAGGAGATGGTCGACTGTTGTGTTTTCTCTGCTTAACTCTCTCTACATTGAAATACCCGGGTAATTATCTTCTTTTCCCCTACCGCTGTTCGCATAATCGGACTATGTTTCTATATATAAGGTGTATGTGTATGGTACTTTATTATAAGGTTTAAAAACCACAAGACTTTAACTGTGAAAGATTTGCTTGAAAGATCTTTTGAAACTCTGGTTTCTACTCTGTAATACACAGTTAAAATACTTACCTAGGACTATTGCATATTCCATAGTCAAAATTCTTGATTTACTTATTTAATTGTAGGCATTTCTCTGTGTATCAATGTCTATATATGCTTGTCTGTTGATTTGATTTGTAAAGTCATGTAAATATCAGATGAGTTAATGTTTTCGTTGCGTTTGTTTTGTGGTTCTGTTTTTGTTGTTTTGTTTTTTAAGACTGACCAAATCCTATCAAATACAAATTTGTTCTGAATTAATAAGATTTTGTTGGAAAGTATAATGACAATTATGTCTGTAGATACTTTGCTCTTTCTAATATATATAGTGAAAAATACTTGTTACTCCTCTGGCACACACAATCTATGTGTAATGTATTGATTGCATTGTTGATGCATTTATAGAACTCAACACTAATTTATGTCTTTCTACTGACAATGTTACTGTGGTATTTAGCTATTGTTATTTAGCATGAGATCATTTCTGTCCTTGCCGTAGGATCGAACCGCACACATCTTACTTTGCCTTCATATATCTCCGATTTTCTCTCTATAAAAGAAATTTCTTGTAAGAGTGGACTTTGTCTCTCATCCTATTCTCATCCTTGTGACGATATTTCGATTCCGGCTTGAAACAATTACGCTACTCATGCTGTTTGCATTTGAATTAGAATGTCTTGTAGCAATAAGTGTTGTCTACGTTTCACGTGGTTTTACTTTGCCTTTCATTTTGACTTCGACGAAATTACGGTGCTTTCCTGTTATTGGCAACCATTTATTTACAAAAGGATTAGTAAATAAACTATTATATTCGCGAGGTAGACTTTCAGAATAGCTATCACTACCTCATGGAAAAGGGCAATGAACTGGGTGATTGGTCAATAGTTTATTTACTAATTTCCTTTCGTTAAAAAAAAACAAAAAAACCCCACCGAAATTACTTTTATTAACAGCCAACAAGAGAGCATCTACTTGCTCACACGACTTGTTAGAAATAGTAGCCAAATCTCCTTCAATCATCATTTTAAAAATGGAAATACAATTTGGTTAATGTTATCTAAGGTAGATCAAACACTAACGGAGGGATGATCGAGACTGGAATGCCTTTGATCATGCTTACTACATGACAAATATTAAGCTAGTCAGTAATCACTGCTTCTTGAGCCGATGAAGTTAAATCCCAGTTCTGGAGTTGATTTAATCCACTACAGCTCCCTTACTGCTTTATATCCATATAGTTATCTGTTTTGTTTATTTATTTTAGCATTAATATTGATAATTTCCTTTAGATTAGCATATATATATATTTGTGTGAGTGTGTTTGTATTCTATTTTCTGTTATTAAATTGTGGTCCATCTTCACCGCTCAACCTGCTAGAAATAGCAGCTAGATCTACCTCAAATCACGCCCTAACATCTCTTAAAAATGTGAAGACATTTGATAAGATTATGAAGTTCTTTGATGTATGACTACTTTATATTTAAACCGTATATTAAGAACTAAATTGAGTATTTGGGTTAGACACGGAGGTAATATTTATACGTAGTAATAGTTCAAAGCAATCGCCAATGAGCATTATGATCACAGATAATCCAGACATGGCCATCATATAACTAGGACTACATCAAAATAACAGCCAAATCTCCCTAAAAACACTCCATCTTGTGTGTTTATTATTCCTCTGGAATTTAAACACAAGTTAATGAAATCAACTTGATGATTGTCATTTTTGTTTTCATAATTTTGTTAATGAATTTCGACTGAATCGTGTTGGTATTTTAGCCCAAGATTAGTCCTGATTGTGTGTTGACCAATAATCTGGAATTGTTTGCTCAATATGACCTTTTTAAGACGGTAGGATGTGATTTTGAAGAATTCAGCTGATGAGTATTTGGATCAACCATAAAAGTTCCTTTTGTTTACACCTGTATTGACTTCTAAAACTTAAATTCCTATTTAAATGTTCGTTCTTGAGCTGTTTTACATCTTTGTTAAGGTTAAATATTTGTGATTCAGTATATTACTTGTTAGAGAAGCTGATGTTTTCTTCTTAAATGTGCAACACAGTGAGAAACTTTAAAACCTCCAGTGATTGCATTAATGTAACCATGTCAATCAAATGGTTCGATAATTGTACCTAAAAAGAATCTGGAGAGACCAACCATTAACAAGGCTGTGCTAAGAAATTACCTAGAGGAGGGAATTTATTAGGGAGCAACATCTTAAGATAATTCTTTGGTGTCTTCAAATAGCCACTTTTTTAATGATATTGATACTTGTTTTGTTATTATAAAGACTCAAAGTTTCAGCATTAACTAAGAAAACTGGTAAATGGGATGTCAATATTTTGTGCTTTACAAGAAAAGTTCTTAGGGTTATAGAGAAGCACAGACATTACTAGGCTTTCTTCATGTTGGGAAAACTCTTACTAGCATGTGAGATGTCATTTGTGATGGAGTTTGATGAGAATCTAATTAAATTATTAACCTATCTCATATTTGTGTTTTGCTACAGTTGTAAGTATAATAATAGCCTGACTTTTATTTTTGTTTAGTGTTGTATTAGTACCAAGGTATCTATTAAATTTACTTCAGATTTTAAGAGGATGAACTGTAAGAAGTAATATTTGCCAATAGACGTTGGGAGGCTCTAGAGCAGCTAGCCTGGTCTATGGTTAATTTAAATGTTATAGTCCAGCAATATAATTCATATTTGTTTCTGTATATTTTTCATGGATTCATCATTTCCACTTATGCTTTTCTCTGTTGGCATTGTTTGGATGGATTTATTTCAACACTGTCTTGCCACTTGTTGCAATCCAGGAGCCAACCACACTCTTCTGCAGGTTCTTTCCACATGGATTGCAAGCAGTAACAGTGCAGTCTTGTCTCTTGCAAACTACAGCTGATACCACTGAATCCCAATTTTTCTTACTGCACATATTCTGTCATTCATGTATGTTCGCATTAAACATTCAACAAAGCATGTTTAACCCCTTTCTTTTCAGCCTTTTCATATTCTCCATATTCAGTTCCCATGTTAGGACATGGAATACATGTATGCAATTTCATACAATCTATCCTTCACTCAGACAGAGAAGGTCTTTGTTGCCTGCAAAAACAATAGTCCCCTGACATTTTTTCAGTTGGGTCTCAGGTCAACCAAAACCTTCTGAGTGGATTTAGTAGACAGAGGCTGACTGAGGCCCATTGTGTATTTCTGTATGTGTGTATCTGCATCTTTGTGTTTGTTCCCCTGGAATTTGGTGGTAAGTGCTGGGGTCAGTTCATTCCACTAAAGCCCCTTGCATGGATGTAGTCCAATGGCTGAAAAAGTAAAAGATAAAGAGGTGTTTGTCCCTCTTTGCTGCTTTTTTACATCCCTTAACTTCGAGGTTTAGTACAAGAGACCAATCACATGAATACCAGACTTAAAAATAAGTACTGGCATCATGGCTGCAGTCAAATGTTTGAAACAAGTAAAAGATAAAAATAACTGTACAACTCCTGTTCATTCTTTCGTTTAATGTCCACCTTTCTATGCTAGTATTGCTTGGAGGGGAACTTATTTGAGGCAATTCAAGTAAAGTCTTTGAAAGCACTGAGTGACTGGTTGTAATGTCAACAATATGTGTGAACATACTACAATATTACTCAGATATTGACAAACAAAGCCATGCAGTGTCAACATTCATACATACTTGCACGTACACAACACAAAACACATGCACATATGATTGTATCTTAGACGAAAACCACTAATTTGCTTGTCAACTGTGTAGATACTCTAAGTATAATACATAAATAGCTGTGTGGCACCTTGGGCAGGTGTCTTCAATTGTAACCCCAAGCTGACCAGGGACTTGTAAGTGGATTTCATTGATGGAAACTGAAGGAAGCCTGTTGTGTGTGTGTATGTATAAATGATACAACAAATGGGCTGAGGTTCACTACAGCTGTTTCAGATGTGTTTTTTATTGATGAACAAATCAATTACATCATGTAAAAAAGTTTTCTTCGGGTGAATTACAAATTAAAATAAAATTTAACATTTAGGATTTTTCACACAAAGAGTATAGAATGCATATTGACTTTCTCAACTAACACTGAGATGAGTCAGTATCCATTCTATACTCTTTGTGTGAAAAATCCTAAATGTTAAAGTCTATTTTAATTTGTATTTCACCTAAAGAAGACTTTTTCTTTTTTTTTTTTTACATGATGTAATTGATTTGTTTATCAATAAAAAACACATCTGAAGCAGCTGTAATAAACCTCATCTCATTTGTGTTATTTATAGTACACCACACTTGGAACCTTCCTTGTGCTGGATCTTGAGCCTACAGTGGACCATGGACTGCATGCCAGAATGAACCATTATGTGATTTTATATATATGTTGAGTGTATTTGCTCTGTACATGTGGGTGTGTGCATAACTGGAAGGATAATCCATATATACTCAAGTAAGTATGTGAGTGTCCATACACACGGTATGTGTTTCTGTCTCCTTGACATCACATGATAGTTGTAAATGAGTGTCACCATCATGCAAGTGATGTCTTTCATTTCCAATATTCTGTGAAAATATGTCTGATCATGAGGAAATATTGCCTTATTTGGAAACAGTAAATTTTGGTGACAGGAAGGGATTGCAGCCATAAAAATATATGCCTCAACAACTTCCATCTGATCCATGCAAGCATGGAAAAGTGGACATTAAAACAATGAGTCCTTAATCTGGTTTCAGTGATTTTGCTCCCCTCATCAACACTGCTCATTAGGTCACCTAGGTAACAGAAGCTATCAGTGAATTCTAGTAAGGTATTTTGATGGTTGAAAGACATCTTACTGCTAGTTAATTTATTGCATATGAAATCCTCAGTCAGCCTGACAGAGATCCCACTGCACCTTTCCTTCTACCTGTTGTTTACCTTAGATATACAGAGTTCCTACCAATTCCTTTTTTAGAATTGATCTTAACTACAAGTTTGAGATTTAAGCCTCTCAATTCTAGGACCTACTTCAGTGTTTGGAACTTGCATGTTTAATTCTGTGATTCATTTGACTGTGAGAACTAAGTCATTAACATACAAGAATTTCCATAGTCAGCTGCTCTTGAATTCCTGTTATGACCTGGAGAACTATATAAGGGCTGACAACTGAGCCCTGATGAATACCTACTTATATGCCACTTTGTTGGCACACCTTTGTACATAGCTTTCACTATTTTCACAATTCATTCATCTTCAGTTTTATTAGTGACTACCAAACTATGAAGTATAGTATTCTGGAAAGAAACTTTAGCATCATCACCTAGCACCCATTTTATATCTTTCTACCTTGTAGCAATCAAACCAATAGCTTGTCCCCCTTTTGGAACAACGCCTCTTTTTCTTCATATATTCTTTTCATTCAACAACGATTTATATCAATTTCATACCTCTTTCTTCTCAGAATTGGTAAAGACAAGTACCAGTATCATATCTTATGCACTTCTTCCTAGTAACATTCAGTTAACGCAGGCATATAAGTTTAGCTTCTTTCCTTGCCAGATGTACCTACCTTCCAGCTACCTCACATCATTCCTTGCTCTACCCCACCTTTCCTTCATTCCTTCTTGACTTGTCTCTTTGGCTTTATATCTTGCCTAGTTGTTCTGTCACAGTTCTCTATCTCTTCCTTTGTTATAGATATCCCCTAATGCATGAAAGTTCATTTGGTAAAGAGATCTTTTAGCTTTTATACCTTCCTTCTACATATTGTCTTCTGTCTCTGAGTTTGTCTGCTTCTTATCCTGAGGTCCTGATTGCTAGTCAATATGAGTGGTATGCTTTTTCATCAGGATGGGGAGGGTACTTGGTATTTATAATCTCAGCTGTCTCTCTTCTTGGAAATGAAATCTAACTGGCTTGTGTTCACCTGAGTGGTAGGTGATTATCTAATTGCTTGGTTGGTTTCTGAACATTTTTTTTCCTTCTTATAGTTAATGTATTGGTGCAGAGTTAAAATTGTAGTAAACTTAGTCTGCAACATAGCTTCTATTTTCAACGAAAAAAAAATTGTCATAAGTCTTTAATGGCATAAAGGAAAACATGAAATTCTCCATTTGCTTAGATTTTTTTTTTATCCCCAACTCTCTCTTCATCGTGGTGTAAGAAATTATTGTTTTTGTAATGAAAGAGCATGGTCTAGTGGTTAGGGTGGTTGACTTATGCTCATAAAGCTTTCAGTGTATTCTTGGACCAGGTGGGTTGTTATGTCCTTGAGCAAGGTACTTCATTTTATGTTGCTCCAGTCTACTCTGCTGAAATGAGTATCAGCTCAGTGTTGGAGCAGCTCTCTCTTCCTCTAGCTGTCCCATCCTTGACGTTTGTTCAAGTCAAGGGTGGAAGCACTGAAAGAACATCTATGTTTCCTTGCAACTACATAGGCACCTAAAACAATTAGCAGAAGTATGGTACATGCAAATAATGGCTATAGTGATAGGGGTTGTAATAGAGATGGCATGTAGGAGTGTGAGATGGGATACTTTACAGTATCTGATTTTTGCATCTTGTTTCAAATTACAAGTTCCAGATAGGTTAATTTTGCCAATCATCCTTCCAACTGCAATAAAGAAGCATTAATAAACTAGTGATTAAGTTCACTGACACAAGCCCTTCATTTTAGAAGAATAAGTAGGGGAATTACTTTTAACTCGTGAAAGTGGTGGTAGATGTGTGCAGCAAATGCAACTACACTGATTTAAACTTGTACATTGAGGTTGTTCATGTACAGAAACTAAGTTAACTGGATTGTTAGAATTATTAGGGCTTTGGATTTGTGTATTTGTTCTAGCACCAGCATCATTTTTCACCTGTTTTCCATACTAGTATGAAGTGGGTGAGTTGATATAGTCTGACTCAGTTCTCATTTAGAATTATTGCCTTCTTAATTAGGTTGGAGGACCATATCTTGCTTGTATGAAATGTTATCTTTCAGATGGTTTCTATTATTGAATACCTTAAAGTATACCATTTGCACTAGATAGTGTCTTGTTGCCAGCAAGTAAAGAATCCTCTCTATCTGTTCAGTGCTCTCTCTATTTATTCAAGGCAAATGACCAAGTGGATAAGTACATGAGTAAAGAGAGAGAACTAGGGTTTGAAGGTGACAGAAGAAAAAGAATGTGATGGAGGGACTGATTGATAGGGGCAATAAAGTGATCAAGGTGGGTAAAATAGAAGCAGGGACAGGTAGCATGAAGGATGTGATGAGGAGGAAGGGTAATGAATGATGGTTAGCAATAAATAAGAATGTAGAAAGAATTGAATATGACTACATCTAATGGCATGGTAGGAGAGAGTAGTGATGGTAGTAGGGATCGAATATGGGCACATCCAGTGTCATCATTTATTACAAAAATAATCAAGGAGATAAAAGGTAGCAACCAATCAAGACTTAAAAACATTAGAAAGAGACCTGAATGCAGATAAACACCCCAACTTCCATTTTGCCAAGTTTATATGGCTGATCACAGAACAACTGATTTCTGTTATATCCAGATTTTCACTCACAACATTTGTATTTTATTCATTAAGTGCAATAGTTTACCAATGTTTACTCACTTCATTTCTTTGTAGCCATCACAGCTGCTCCACATTCACTACCATACAACATTATGCTTCATATACAAGCATCATATAATCTGCTCTCCACTTGAAGAGAAAAACTCCTGAAGTAATAGCTTTCTCAATTTTTTTCCACTCTGTTCTTTCTTTGGTTACTCTGCTTTTGCAGCACCCATTTCCCTCTGCTAATTTGATAACTTAGGTGACATGACATATCAACTACTTCTAGAGAGCCTTCCAAGTCATTGAAAGTATCTAAATTTGTATTCATACTGTTGGTGCGCTTGTGCATTTTTCATATATGAATTCTACCTCTTTGTCAGCTTTCTTATGATTCTACTACACTTCTTGTGAGACACTGGATACATTGAATGGAATTTCTACCTACTCTTTTTCTATATATTGAACATGGCCATTTTCTGATGGCAATAGGATCCTACTTTCTTTCCTATTTACTAAAACTTATGTATTTGATAAGGTTTTGCTTTCGTGTCTGAAGTTTCTTCTGTAATTTACAGATTTAGCTTGTAGCTAAATGAGGTCATAGGCATACAGGAGTTCTCAACTTGCAACCAGTCTTAAATTCTTCCATGATGACCAAAAGGATTATAATAAACAGGAAGAAGCTGAGAATTGAATCATAATAGACCTTTCCTGCTTGTTAAATGTGTTGCTGTACTTACTGCTAACTCTCACCTTTGTTGACTACACCTCTCTAGACGGCTTGCCCAGAATTCACAAGCTATTCATCTACCCTTAGTTTCCTTAGACTACCAGATTACAGAGCATGATGCTCTATCAAAGGCCTTCCCCAGATCAGCAATGGTATGTAGAATGGTTTATTCACAGATGGGTATTTCTGTTGTCTCACTAGAAAGATGACATCTATAGTGAAGTTTCAAGTTAGAATTTCTTTACATTTTAGACTTTTGTCAGAGAGAGAAAAAGTTTTGTCCTTCACCTATCAAAGGGTACAAATATATTTTCTCTCTCTAACAAAAGATTTGGTCTCAAATGACAGAAAAATCTCCCATAAAAAAAATACATTCTGGTGTATATTTTAGGGGTTTTCATATAGACTGTTGTATAAATCATGTGAATAGTGCTAGTTATCTTTTTTTTTTTTTTTCTTTTTACTTGTTTCAGTCATTAGATTGCAGCCATGCTGGGGCACCACCTTGAAGAACTTATTAGTTGAATGAAACAACCCCAGTACTTATTTCTTTGATAAGGGTGGTACTTATTCTGTCAGT
>NC_068994.1:28323942-28328989 GCF_001194135.2 Octopus bimaculoides
TCTTTTGCCGAACCAACACCAGTTGTCAAGCAGTACTGGGGGGCAAACACAAAGAGACACACACACACATACACGTATGTATATATATATATATATATATATATATATATACGACAGGTTTCTTTCAGTTTCCATCAACCAAATCCACACACACGGTATTGGTCAGCCCAAGGCTGTAGTAGAAGACACTTACTCAAGGTGCCACACAGTAGAACTAAACCCGGAACCATGTGGTTGGGAAGCAAGCTTCTTACCACACAGCCATGCCTGCATCTATTGGGTAATTTTATTTCATTAATCTTGGTGTCACCAGGTATTCCCTCCACTAGTTTATTAATTGAACTGATCTGATTACTACAAGTAACGTTGTTGGTTTTATCTGTCACTTTTGAGATAATTCTAAAATCCTGTCAATTTCTTTTAATTACCAGGCTTGAATATTGTATAAAATCCTAATGAAAATGTCCGATCCTAAGGATGAAAAGGAGGAAGAGAAAACCTATGGCAGCTGTGAGGGCCCTAATGCCATGTATGTAAAACTGGTCTCTTCTGATGGTCATGAATTTATTGTCAAAAGAGACCATGCTCTCACATCAGGAACCATAAAAGCTATGCTTAGTGGACCTGGTAAGTTAAACTATTTTATTTTCTCTGTGTGTTGATTTGGGAAGGTGCACTGCCCCCAGAGTAACTGAGATGAATTATTCCTGGGGTTAGTATTTATTTTGAATAATTGTTGCAGATTAATGTGGTGGAGAAGAAATGCTGTTCTGAAAAAGACAGGTTGGGTAATACTGAATCTGATGTGGCAGATAATATTGATGTGTGGAGTTAAAGAGATGAGTTAACCAAATAGTTGTAAATATAAAAAAGCCTTCAAAAATTAAGATAAACTGGGACTGTTGCAAGTAAAGAAACAGGGAGAGCACAACTTTTCTGTGAAGCACTGATTTTACATTTGGTTTTCATGCTGACATGGATCCAAGTCAGTTGTTGCTCAATTATTGCACTCTTTTGTGGGCATGTTCCATTTTTGCATGGTTTCAATGACTGAGTTCTTTTGCATCCACTACAGAGTGCACTAGGAGCATTTTATCATGGCACCAGCACTAGTGAAGTTGCAAGACCAAAAATTCCTCTCTACACTGTCTCTATTCTTTTAAGGTAAATGTAATAAGGGTAAACTATGATAGGGATGAGAAGGTGTTAAGATAGGGAGTCACTAATAGCTACATGTTGGTAATAGAAAAATAGCATATGCGCACCCTGATGAAATAGCAGTGATGGTAAAAGAGAGAGAATGATAGAAGATTATGGTGGGTGAGGGTTAGTAAGATGGGTAGGAGTAGAATTGTAGTAGAGTGGAGTGGTAGTAAGGGTACTGAATCAAGTGATATACTTTATCACACAGGTATTGTAATGGGAGGGCAGTGAGGCTGGAGGTATTGGATGTGGACAGATATCCTTCAGTACCCAAATAGCAAGACATAGTTAATGTTGAGATACTACATCAATGAAAATTTCACAATTCATCACTTTCTCAGCTCTTTTCAATATTGTAGTGTAACACTGCACTCCACTTTTTGTAAAAGTATTGTTGAACAGTCTTCCTCTTTTCTTTATATTCTTTGACCAACCATTTGTATTAGACCCTTACTAGTTATTTATGACTACTCAAATAACCTTCATTTAAAATGAAAGGATCTCTAAAATTCTTTAAAATGTCACACTACAGAATCATCTAGTGATGGTGCCAAATAAGAAGTGCCCAGTACACTCTGTAAAGTGGTTGATGTTAGGAAGGGCATCCAGCCCTAGAAACCAAGCCAAAACAGACTATGAAACCTGGTGCTGCCCTTGCTCTTGGCAGTTCCTGTCATGCTGTCCAACCCATGCCAACATGGAAAACAGATGTTAAATATTGATGATGAGGATAATGATGACTTTGCAAGGGTACACCATCACTTCCATCTTTATCTTCTTCCCAGCTACTCCCACCCACCCTTATACAATGTAGGATGGCCATGTATTTCCTCTATATAGTAAGAGACCGGTGCCCATCCTTTTTATCATACTTCAGCCTCTCAAACTTGATATAAAGCCAGCTCCCTTCTCAAATACTCCTTCCACTTAGTTGGACTGCCTTGCAAGTTACTTGGTAACTTCAGTAGTGCTGGTGACAGAAAAAAAAATACCCAGTAGTCACTGTAAAGTGCTTGGTGTTAGAAGGCCATCTAGTCATAGAAACCATGCCAAAGCTGAAACTGAAGCTCAGTGTAACCCTGCAGCCTGTTGAATCCTGTCCAACAACCCAACCCATGCCAGCATGGAAAATAGACGTTAAATGATGTTTGTGGTGTTGATAATGGTACAACCTTGTATATTTATAGAGAAGGTATTCTCTGCATTATTTACATTTGATGGATATTTGTCCTCGTCTTGTTTGTTGTTGACACGTTTCAGCTGATATACCCTCCAGCCTTCATCAGGTGTCTTGGGGAGGGTGGCTTTCAAACCTGGGTTCTCATTCCTAAGATATTTTCGTTGTCGTTCAGGTCACTGCCTGGAATCAAACTTGGAAACTTGGAGTTTGTAGCCTGCGCTCTTAACCACTACACCATATGTCCATGAGCAATTTATGGAGTGAATTTCAGGGCTTATAAATCTAATATTTTCCTATCCTTCCTTAATACCGGTTCCCATATGCTGTTCATATCTGCACTTGGTCTGCTTAGGAGGTTGTGTCCTAGCATATGTGCTGCTTCTTTTAGTTTTCGTATTTTCCTGTGGTGTTCTATGTCTATTATTTTAACTTCATCCCACAGGGGGAGGTGGTCTCCATTTTTCCATACATTATCAGCTATACCTGATTTATCAATATCTCCCATGTCACAGCTTTACGATGTTCCTCTACCCTTATTTTGAGGAGGTAGCATGTTTCGCCTTTGTGTAACCTACCACAGCTGCATGGGATGGAGTACGCACAGTTTTTGGTCATATTCTCTTCTAGTGGTGGTTTTACCTGAAGGAGATATTTGCAAAGTGTTGTATTACTCTTGAATACTGTCCTGATGTCATATGGGCCACATGTCTTTTGTATCTTTTTGGAGAGGCCTTTCACATAGACAGACTGTAGACAGTCTATTGGTTTCATCCTCTCTTTTCTTCATAATTGGAGTAGATAGTATGTTTTTGGGGTAGTTGTTGCTTAATAGATTAAGGAAGGATAGGAAAATATTAGATTTATAAGCCCTAAAATGCATTCCATAATTGCCCACGGGCATATGGCATAGTGGTTAAGAGCACGGGCTACTAACCCCAAGATTCCAAGTTTGATTCCAGGCAGTGACCTGAATAATAATAATAATAATAATAATAATAATATTGAAAAATACCTTAGGAATGAGAACCCAGGTTCAAAATTTCCCCCAAGACACCTAATGAAGGCTGGAGGGTATATCAGCCGAAACGTGTTAACAACAAACAAAATGAGGACAAATATCCATCAAATGTAAATAATGTACATAATTCCTCATCTCTTAAATATAGAAGGGTATTCTCTCTGCTTTCCTGCTACACCACTAACTTGAGAACTTGACATCATAAACCTTGGATGTATCTGGTATATATGACAACACTAGTCATTATTGTCTCTTATCACTATCTGAGTCCTGACATTCTAAGATTTACTACACCATTTCATCCTCAAGTCATCAGTCATCATCTCTTCTGTATACATCCAATTAATCATTCTAACTTCATCTTTCTCTCAGTATTTTTGATCACTGCTCGTGTCTCATTAACATGCAGGTGTCTCCTCGCATGTTTCACAGTGGAAGAAAGCCTTTGTTTCCAATAGAGGCAACTACTCCTTAAGCTTTTCCTCCCTCTTCAATGAAAGTTATAATTGATATCTAACAAGGCATATGAAGAGTCTGACTTTTTTTCCTATGCTTTTATCGTCACTAGAAAAACAAATATCACTAATAAATAATGATTTGGGAATTGTTCCATCATAATTCTTTTTACATCCATTTGTTCATGTTGGTCTGGATTGGTCAGGTCTGCTCCATCACAGCTTTCCTCTACTTGTTGTCCTTTGTCATTATCACCTTCATTCTCTCATCTAGGTCATCCCATAGGACACCCCACCTTCATTCTCACTTACCACATTTTCCTCTTGTACAAACTCACTTGAATTGCTTTATTTTCCTTCACCCACCTTTCATCCTTCATGCAAAACACATCTGTACCAGCCAGCAGCAGTTTTCTCACTTAGAGATTAGAGATGATTTTTTAATACCTGTTTTCTCTCTCAGCTCTGTTGTCTTCCATTGTTCATGCTCACTGACATAACTTAGTGAAGAATGCAATGCACACCTCATGTCTTTCCAAACTTCACATGTCTGCCACACTCAATATCCTTGGGTTATTACCTTCAATTTTGAAAAATTCTTACACAAGTGTTAATATGATCGGTCCTTCACAAGAGAAACTCTTTGTGACCAACAGATGTAATAGTTGTTTACTGCCCCTTTTTTTTTTTTTTACACACTCTCCTGAATTGTTTAGGGTGGATTTTGTAGCAGGATATTCTTCCTAGTGGTCCAGAAGGTATTACTAGGGTTATTGTTTAGCTCTACATCATCCTTAATTGAGCAGATCTACCTATCATATATACATATTATTATAAAGTCTGGTAATTAATCATATATTAATGAATATTGATTAATTATCAGGAGGCCAGCACATCTAAAGAATCAAAGAGATTCAGAAATAATATCTGCAATCTCAGGGGATTAAGGTACATTTAAAAAAAATAACGTTGACCACTAACGTGGACAATTAATGTGCTAGAAATAGATCACATCTTGTGTCTATTAAGACCTAAATTTTTCTCAACATGAAATATAGCAGCATACCGAAACGTGAGCGGGCAAGACATTTAAAATCACCTAAAAAAGCATTCTTAAACAGGTACCGGTTTCGGATTTAACAATTCTTACCGATTGTCCATTCCTCTTCAGCCTGATTTGTAATGTAACCG
>NC_068994.1:28329008-28336187 GCF_001194135.2 Octopus bimaculoides
AATCATCAGAATCGTATACAGAGTTGCCCACCGCCATGGGTGCGCGTGCATATGGTTCTGCTAATTACAGCTTAATGGTAAAATTCAAAAGTCTTCGTTTTGGCTCGCTAATTCCAGGAATATATCTGCAGAAAATATTTACTGCGTCGTATATATTCAGTATGAGGTAATGGGTAAAATATTATTATAAAGTCTGGTAATTAATCATATATTAATTAATATCGATTAATTATCAGGAGGCCAGCACATCTAAAGAATCAAAGAGATTCAGAAATAGTATCTGCAATCTCAGGGGATTAAGGTACATTTTTAAAAAATAACGTTGACCACTAACGTGTAGTTTGGTCATCCTCTTGCATGCTTCAATGATTTCATATGAGCACACCATCCATCATGGTACC
Organism: Octopus bimaculoides; assembly: GCF_001194135.2. Classification (NCBI taxonomy): domain Eukaryota; kingdom Metazoa; phylum Mollusca; class Cephalopoda; order Octopoda; family Octopodidae; genus Octopus; species Octopus bimaculoides. The sequence continues at coordinate 28,329,410 of NC_068994.1, forward strand.
CCATGCATGTTCTTAATTCATCAACATTTGCCATTCCACTGTCCTGGAGCAAGTTATTCACATAGGTTAGATATTTTCTTCCTTCAACTGACTGCCATAAGATCAGTTGACACACAGGTCCTTCTGGGTGCCTGACTCAATGACCAGCAATTATCATTCTTCTCTGCTGAATCTTCTCAGTCAGTTTGAGTAGACCTTGACAAAGTTCCTTACTGGTTAAATGAGCTCTCCATGTAACGTTCAGAGCCATTCTTAACATTCTTGTGTAGCAGCCATTTATTTGTTTTATAAGCTTTTTGGTGAGGGGTCCAAGTTTCAGCATCACATAATAAAATTGACTCTACCATAGAGACAAACAACCTAATTTTCAATTTACATGCCATCTAAGAACTCTAGATTTTATGCAGTTTGTGAAACGCACTCCAAACAAGTGCCTTCCATACACCAAAGTACTTGAAGTTAGTAACTTCCTTAAGTTCTTTTCCTTTTCTTGCAAAGAAGTGATTTGGTTGCTCAGGATTGTGAATACATGTTTGGTATTATGTTATCTGAGTTTCAGTACAGGCTAACCTTTGCAGCTTCAAATTCTAGTCTATTGAGCACTTCCTGTGCCCAATGTATCTCTTCAAAGATAAGAGCAATATCATCTGCAAGGTCTAGGTCTGTAAGTATTTTTGGTGTAACTCCTCTACTTCTCCATCTTTCCAATTTAAACCCCAGTTCATTCTCTTTCCTTCTAAGCTCTTGTGCATTACATAGAACTATAGAAGTATTGCATTATCTTCAATAGTAGCCAAACTCATCAACAAAATGGTCCTTAACAGACTACAGCCAAGTATTGATAAACATCTACAAAAAAATCAGAATGGATTCCAACCTGGTAGATCCACAGCAATGCACATTCTGACTCTGAGGTTAATTGAAGAGGTCAAAGTAATACTAGCAAAACCGTTGAGTTCCAGAAGGCTTTTGATTCCATCCACAGATGTTCAAAGTCCTGAAAGCGTATCGTATACCTTCAAATCCAAATCTTCTATAGCAAAGGTTTACAAAGACACAAAAGCAAGAATTATAATGTGTGTGTGTGTGTGTATGTGCATGTGTAGATACATATCATCATTTAACATCTGTTTTCCATGCTGACATGGGCTGATCAGTTTGGCTGGAGCTGGACAGCCAGAGAATTGCACCAGGCTCTAATTGTCTGTTTTGGCATGGTTTTTACAGTTGTACAGTTGGATGCCCTTCCTAATGCCAACCACTTTACAGTGTGTGCTGGGAGCTTTTACATGGCACCAGGACTGGCAAGACAGAGACCTTGGTTGGGAGAGGGAGTGGGAGCATGGCTGTAAAGGATATATGTATGGATGCCTGGGATTTTACTTAGCTTGGTATATCTTCTCAAGTACAGCAAATCGCCACATCTCCCAGTCCCCTGTCATCTCCTCAGTGAGGCCCAACATCTAAAAATCCTTTCTCACCACTTCATCCGACATCTTCCTAGATCTACCCCTTCTACAAGTTCCCTCCACTTCAAGTGATCAGCACTTCTTTATGCAGCTGTCCTTATCCACATGCATCATGACAAAAACAACGCAGTCTTCTCTCTCACACACAACATCGGACGCCTCTTATACCCAGTTTTTCTCTTAAATCATTTACACTCTATTCTACATGCTCGTTGACATTACCCATCCAGCAGGGCACACTGACTTCATTTCTTTCAAGCCTTTGCATGTCCTCTGTAGTCATAGCCCATGTTTTGTATGTGTGTGCATGCATGCACGTGTAGATATATATATACATACACAGGCATCGTACAATCTGCTTTAACTCTGAGGGAGTGGCCCTTTGTTACAAAGGTAGTGGCTCTCTGAACTTTGCCTTGCCCATTCTTACTCTTACAACTATGCTTTCGGAACTTCCTCCTCCACTGCTAACTTGGTCACCTCGGTAATGGAAGCTCTCTATTACTTCTAAGGATCCCCTCAATGAGGCTTCAAAGTCAGGAGTTTGGAATAGTTATTCCTTCCTCAAAGACATTAGCAAAGTTTAGCCATTCCAACTGGGATTGCGGTTATTTTCTTTAATTAGAATTGAGCATCCAAATTTTTATTGCAGCTTTATCTTTTATCCCAATGATTCAGTAATCTAAAATCATAGTTTACTGAATCATTGGGATAATGGTGGAGAAATTTTAAAACTGATTCTTAGATCTGAGGTGACTTTGACATCAGCTGTCACCACTTCTTCACACTACTAACATTGTTCATCTTGTCACCTCTCCATACTTGTGCAGCTACTGTTTTGCATACATCTTATTCCTCTTCTACCCTTTTTTTTTCCCCCCTTTCTCTTAACTCATTTGTACTTCGAGGTTTGTGCATACTGGCATATCACATCCAACTGAACATTTTAGTTTAATTTCTGTTTCACCTTTGCACATCCTCTGCAAATACATATAGCACATGAGCATGCAAGCACTAAACAATCTGCCCTTCATTTTATGAAAATCCTTGTCACAAACATAAATAACAAACTTTTTTCCTATCCTGTTCTTTGATGGCTAAGTTTATGCAACACACACTTCCACTGCTGATTTGGTCATCTAGTAGCTATCAACTACTACAAAGAAAGCCTTGTTAGCAGTTGGCCACCCTACCTGTGATCTCACTGCATCTTTTGTACATCAATAATCTCCATTAGGTATACACCATGGAGTTCCTACCTGCTCCTGTTTTGTATATCAAGCACAGCCACTTCCCAGATTATAGTAATTTGTATATAATTCATTGCATGCATGGTGAGCTGCATGAATCAAAATGATGGCTTGCATATTCTTCATGTGTTCTGGCAGATTTGAACATCATCAACATTGTTTAACGTCCATTTTCCATGCTGACATGGATTGAATGGTTTGACATGAAGCTGGCTAGCAGGAAGCTGTCCAGACTCCAGTTGCCTGTTTAGGGATGATTTCTATGGTTAGATACCCTTCCTAATGGCAACCACTTAAGAGTGTGCTGAGTGCTTTTGAAATGGCACCAGCAACTGAAAGGACAAGTCTGTATGTATGGAAGACATCAATTTTACTTAGCTTGACATGTCTTATCAAGTACAGCAAATCGCCACATCTCCCAGTCCCTTGTCATTTCCTGAGTGAGGCCCAACATCTGAAGATCCTTTCTCACTACTTCATCCCATGTTTTCCTGGGTCTGCCCCTTCCACAGGTACCCTCCTCAATTAGAGCTCAGAAAATCTTTATGCAGTTGTCCTCATCCATATGCATCACATGACCAGACCAGTGCAGTCCTCTCTGGCACACATTTGATGCCTCTTATACCCAGTTTTCCTCTTAAATCACTTATACTCTGTTGTGCATGCACACTGACGTTACCCATCCAGCAGATCATGCTAGCCTCATTTCTTTCAAGCCTTGCAAGTCCTCTCTAGTCAAAGCCCACATTTCACTGCCACGTAACATAGCTGTACATACACAGGTATCATACAATCTACCTTTCACTCTGAGGGAAAGGCTCTTAGTTACCAACAAAGGTAGAACCTCTCCGAGCATTCTTATCCTAGCAACTACACTTTCAGAACTCCCTTCACTACTGCTAACTTGGTTTCGTAGGTAACAGAAGCTATCTACTACTTCTAATGATCTGACTGAGCATTTGAGGGAGCCTATTGTCTGTTTATTTTTAGTGCTTATTGTGCCTGCAAATTTGCCATACACACACACAGCGATGAAATACAACAGCAGTTAGCATATTCAAGTTCAAATCTTCCCGAACAGACTGAGAATGTGTGTGTGTGGTCATATATGTGTGAAAGTCATTGTTTTGATTCTCACTGCTCATATGATGATTTGGCAGATATCAGCATGGATCAGTAAACAGTTTGTTTGCTGAAGTTATAAACAAGACCATCACCTCTTGTTAGATTTGAGACACAACAGTGTCAAAATGCCTCTAACCCTTTATGCAAGGGGGTACCCAAAAGAAACCAGAATTTTGCAATACTATTTTATTCGCTTAGCTTTTCTGCCTTCAAAGTATTCTCCATTTGAAGTGATGCATCAGTCCAGACATTTTTTCCACTGCTTGAAGCAGTTGTGGAACTCTTGCAAAGTGATGTTCTTAATGCCTCCCTTTTTTTTTTTTTTTTCTTCACCTCTTCCACATTTGCAAAACGTTTTCCTTTAAGGACTCTTTTCATTTGGGGGAACAAAAAAAAAAGTCACAGGGAGCAAGATCAGACGAATAGGGAGGGTGGATAAGTGGGGTCATGCCATTTTTGGTCAAAAACTGTCTCACACTCAAGGCGGTGTGCACAGGCACATTGTCATGATACCACCACCCTCCACTTTGCTACAGGTCGGGATGTTTTCGTCTCACCACATCTCGCAAATGCTTCAGAACTGCCAAGTAAAATGGTTAACAGTTTGACTAGCAGGAACAAATTCTGTGTGGACAATTCCTTTTGCAGCAATGAAATAAATCAGCATCATCTTGACGTTAGAGTTCACTTGACGCGCTTTTTGGGGGTATGGTGACATCGAATGCTTCCATTGACTTGATTGCTGCTTTGTTTCTGGGTCGTAGCCATAGCACCAGCTTTTGTCACCAGTGATGACCTTTGAAAAATGGTCTGGATCAACTTCCAGTTGTTCATTCAGTCATGACTGCTTTTGATCTTTCATGAGCAAACGAGGCACAAATGTTGCTGCAACTCTTTTCATTCACAATTTCTTGCTCAAAATTTGTTGGCAGAAGCTCCAGGACACACCAATCATATCAACAAGTTCATCAGTTGTTGGGTGACGGTCCTCCAAAATCTATTCATGAATTTTTGTGACATTTTCATTCATTCTGGAGGTCAATGGTTGTCCTGAACAAAGTTGGTCTTCAAGTAACAGGTGACCATTCCTAAAGCATGAAAACCACTTGTAAACTTGTTTTGCTCATGGCAGCATCCTTGTAAGCTATTTGAGGTATGACAACTGTTTCAGCCGCCATTTTCCCCAGCAGTAAACAGAATTTCACAGAAGCACACTATTCCTTCGTTTCAGTCATCACAAAAATTGACAAACCGGATGAGTGAACACACATCCATCATAAAGGAGAATTTGTTCTCCTGTGACAAAATACAACAGTGATTAGAATGTTTACGTTCAAATCTGCCAGACTATATTGAGAATACGTGAAAGTTATAGTAATTTGTATACATTCCTGCTAAGATTTTTGCCAGCATAGCTCTCACAAGCCATTTATCTATTCCCAGTTTTCCAGGTAAATGCTTGTTATATTGGTTTATTCCTAATTGCAAGCTTCTAGTAAATGCCTTATAAAGAGGGTATTTGTGGTATTCTGCCCTAGCACAAAGCTATACTGCATCTCACCTAAGTTAACTGGGACATATAATCTACATTATCATTTTCATTACTTGATCCATCAATTTGATGCCTCTGTAATTACTGCTTTCTAGAAAAACCTTGTTCTTGTAGCAGTTGGAAATAAGTCGTTCATTGGGGATAACACATCCCTGATTCACTATGTAACAAACGTGTCATACATTGAACATCTTGGCAACTATCCCTGGTGGTCCTGCTCTTTTCTGTTTCCATTATCCTTAATAGCTCTTTTGTCTATATAGTGATCAACTGTAATGGCTGGACGCTCTGTTAGATCTATTTGAAGGAGCCCTCCATCTTCCAGTCTTGTCTCTGCAACTATTCATTGTGGAATTTTCATGCCTCTTTTCTACATCATTGACAGTGCCACTCTCATTGTGCACTTTTCACCAGCTATCTCCCATTTCACTTGCAATTTTGTATACTTTATTCTGATCCTCATGGTAAAGAACATTAGCAAACTTCTTTCAGCTTCTCTCCTAGCTACCTGATATTCCATGATCATCACTTTCCAGGCCTGTCTCTTGGCTTTTGTTGCTCTATCCACCGTGTCACTCACTACTTGTCTGGGACTTTGCTTCATCTTCAAGTCTGATTGAGAATTTCTATGTAACAACCTACCGTGAGCCAGCAGTTATCCTTTATGCTTTTACTGTCTTTTTATCAGAGGTGTTACCTAATTTTGAACTCTTGTCTAGCAGAGAGATCTTTCATGTTCCATATTATCCTTCTTTGATTCATCTTCTGTCTCTGAATCCATTTAGCTCTTAAATTGAAGTCACTAATCTCTGGTCTATTTCGAATGGCACATTCTTCAGCAAAGAAGGATTTAGTATTAACAATTTCGTATTTACATACTATTCCATTCTGACTAGGAAGTCTAGCTGACTTGTCTTCAACTTTGTGGCTGGGATTCTGAAATTTATGTTGCAAATGGCTATCTGTGACCCAGAACACTAAGAGCCTTCATGCAACATGACCATAACCTCCATGTGCATGTTCACCAGTATAGCCATTAAAGTCACCTGCTGTGATCAGGAGGCTACTCTTAATGTCACCAAAGCAGTCTGCAAGAGGACCTTGTAGAAACAGTTGTTTAGATTATTTGTCAGTCCTGGTTTTGGTTCATAGGCAAAGATCATTTGCTCTTTATATTGCTTATTACTAGTTTAATTATCCTGTCACATATTCTGACTTCCTCAATTACAATACCTCCATCTAAGTTGTTACCTACTCAGAAGCCTTTTTATGTTCCTGGATGGTAGTCACAGCACTAACAAGATGTTAGTCCTAATGGATATCTTTGTCCTCTCTCTCTCTCTCTCTCTCTCTCTCTCTCTCTCTCTCTCTCTCTCTCTCTC
>NC_068994.1:28336504-28343348 GCF_001194135.2 Octopus bimaculoides
CTCTCTCTCTCTCTCTCTCTCTCACTCTCTCTCACACAGAGAAATAGTACTGTCACTAAAAGATATATTTAGTGTTGGCATTGAATAGCCTCAATCAGCTATGCCACAAAAATAACTTTGCAAATGTTTCAGCTAACCTAAAAACTCACTTCACTGGCTGTTGTGTTGTACTGGCAAACCAAATAGTTTTGCATTGTTTTAATTATATAATCCTAGTATTTCACATTGAAATATATGGTGCTTCATTATTGAAATAGAAAGGTGAGTCTGCAAAGGAATGTTGGGTTTTTTTCCTTTTCATTTTCTTTAACTTTTGCTTACCTTTTACATGTTTCATTCATTAGACTATGATCATGCTGGGGATTTTAGGTGAATAAGTCTGGTGCTTATTCTATTGGTTTCTTTAGCCAAGCACTGTGCTAGAGGGACATAAACAAATAAACATCAGTTGTCAAATTGTGAGAAATGAATGCAAACAAAGGCACACGTGCATATAGACACACACACACACACAATAACTATCCATGTACAAAATCCACTCACAAGGCAGTCAGCTTGGTGTTATAGTAGAAGACATTTGTACAAGATGCCACACAGTGGGACTAAAGCCAAAACCACATGGTTGCAAAGTGAGCTTCTTAACCACACAGCCAGCTTCTCAAACTTTTTTATAATTTTTCCCTTTTCTGATCTTCCTTTTTTTCTTTTTCTCTATAAATTACTCATAGATAGGACAGTAGAGGTCCTTCCAAACTGGTGAGGTTGATGAAGTTAGCATTTAGTGTAAACATATGAGAGAATACATAGAAAACAAGAATTCTAGGGAGTTGCTGTTGGGAGAAATGATTCTGCAACATGTTTAGGTAACAGTCTGAGAGATGAGGCACAGTAAAGATAACAGAAGGTAAGGAAGGGTGACAAGGATATGCAAAGACCATTGTCATAGTACCTGAATAAGCAGAACCTTTGTATGCTGCTTGTGTGTGTGTGTGTGTGTGGTATGTTAGTGTCTCTTTGCTTTTACATTATATAACAGTCATTAAAAAAACCATTATCATACAAGCAGTGTCCTTCACTCCTAATTTTCTGTGAAAAAATATCAAGCCATGAGGGAAAAATGTATGGGTTAGTGACAGGAATGGCATCTAGTTATAGAAAATCTGCTTCAGGAAATTCTGTTTAAACCGTAAAAGCATGGGAAAATAAGCATTAAAGCAATGATGTATGTATATATTTGGGTGTGTTTGTATTTCTACATGTGTGTGCGTCTTGTACATGCTCGTGTATATGTTTTTTGTCTCTTTCCATTTTTATGCTAACACCTCTTGAGCAGCAATGATGTTCTTTATGTCCCTCATAAACAGACATTTGATGGTTTGATGTGCAAAGATGATAGCACATTAAAGATTAGGTTAGGAAGGACATCCAGCCATAGAATGCTGCTTTAAGAAAGAAAAAAATGTGTAAAAATGATTTGCATATACGAAGGGGTACCCAAATGAAACCAGAATTTTGCAATATTATTTTATTCGCTTAGTTTTACAGGTTTACAGTTTTATCACCTTCAAAGTATTCTCCATTTGAAGTAGTGCATCAGTCCAGGCACGTCTTCCACTGTTCGAAACAGTACTGGAACTCTTGTGACAGATGCTTTTTGAAGCATCTGTCATTTTTTTCCTCACTTCTTCCACATCTGCAAACTCCATTGCACCACCTTTCATCACCAGTGATGACCTTCAAAAAAAAAAGCCCAGATCAACTTCCAACTGTTCTTTCAGTTGCGACTGCTTTTGACCTTGGTGTTAAGCAAGCAAGGCACACATTTTGCTGCAACTCTATTCATTTACAATTCTTTGCTCAGAATTCATTGGCAGAAACTCCAGGATACACTAGTCATATCAACAAGTTCGTAAATTGTTTGCTGATGGTTCTCCAAGATCAGTTCATGAATTTTTGTGATGTTTTCATTTGTTCAGAAAGTCAACAACTGCCCTGGACAAGGTTGGCCTTCAAGTAATAGGTGACCATTCCTAAAGCATGAAAACCACTCATAAACTTGTGTTTTGCACATGGCAACATCCTTTGAGGCATGACAACTGGTTCAGCCACTGTTTTCCCCATACATTACAAACTTAAGCATTATTCACATGCACCTAGATATCTAACACTAAATCTGCACTCACTACATGAAAAATAACTTTGAAAACATCATCCAAGTGATAAGGTTTGCAAACTTGTCTCCTTTAACAGCAAATAGATACAGTTGCAGAACATCAAGAAAACATTACAGCATTTCCTTCTCCCGCCTTTTAAATATAAACCACAAGTGGAACCTTCACATTTACTTCAAATGCTTATCCTCACTGTCACTGTGGATCTCTTTTGGGAAACACACGTGTTTAACATAATAAAAACTGCATCACAAAAGCTGACAACCCCTGTCAATAACTTTATGAAGCTCAGTGAGACCATTTGGAATGGTGCTGCTGTTACCAAGAGACATTTTAGACATCATTCAAAGAAAGCTATTTGTCTACCAACGCATTCCAACTTCTGGCCCACAGAAGTGCTATGTCACCTCTCTCTGCCTTTTCTACCACTACTACAGTGGCCTCTGCTACTTGGAGCTAGCTAGTCTCATACCACTGCCACTCAGGTACTTACATCTTGCTCATATCCCTTCCTCTCATTACCCATATTTCTCCCTCATCAGGCCATGCTCTGCATTTCTTTACCCTGCAGCATTTGATTTGCAACTATTCTAGAGGAAGGTAGTGATCTTAACAATCTCAGAGAACTTATCAGGGCCACGGCACTGACCCTTTCTCCAGACCAAACCAATAAAAAAAATTAAGTGGGTTTTACCTACATATACAGCAGCATCATCTTCATTTTGTCTGGTTTTTCATGCTGGTCTGATTTGGACAGCTCACCACAGGCCATGCCATTTATTGCCAAACCGATAGTTTGAAAACTTTACCTCACTTGTACGTTCCACTTCAGGGCTTAATTCTACAGCTAGATAGCCTTGCTATCACCAACCCCTTTATAATATGTACTGGGTGCAATTTGATCATGGCTCAGTACCCAAGTTTTTCCTTCCACCAACAAGACTAAAGAATCCTTTCTGCCATTTATTGTTTTGTTTTTGAAAAGACTTTCCTGCATCATCTGTTGTTTTTTTTCTTTGGTTGTACAATTGACAATCTGGTTACATAGGCACTATGGTGGGGTAACAAGAGAATAATGGGAAGAGTGATAAAAGAGTTAGAGGGAAGGTAATAAGAGGTAGAGCTGAATGTCAATATGAAAGAGGAGGAAGGGAGAGTGGTAAAAATGATTGAAGAAAGTGTAGTGATAGTAACAAGATAATTGGTGACAAGGAGACTTCATATGAATGTAATGCATGAAAGAGGCCCAAATGTTAGTGTCAAGCATCAGTTGCAGTCTCCTGTATCAGCAACAGAGCAGCTGCAATTTTTATGTCCATTTTTAATGTTTACATGAGTTGGATGGGTTTCTTCATGCAACATTTTACCATTTGTTGCAGTTCTTTTGTCATCTCATGTGTGAAGCTTAGCCTCATGAGATCTATCTTCTCCACTGCCTTCCTTGGTTCACCACCCCCTCCTTTATAGTTTCCTTCTTATTAGAACATTTGGTACTTCTTTACCTAACTGTCATCTTCCAAATTTCATCAATATCCATACCAGCTCAGTTTTCTGGCTTACATTCTATATTTGGTCCTTCTTACACTTTTTTTCAACTCATTTGTGCTCTGTCATTATGCACACTGACATTATTCATCCAACAAAGCATACTCACTGAATTTCTTCATTTGTAATGTAGATACATATTTTTGCATCTACATTACATGGTAAATACATATATTTGTATTGATGACACAGCTCAAGAAGACCCATCAAGCTGAGCAAAATCACAGTCATGGCAGATACCGGTGTCACACAAATGGCACCCATGCCGGTGACACATAAAAGCACCCATTACACTCTCAGAGTAGTTGGTGTTAGGAAGGGCATCCAGCCATAGAAAACCATGCCAAATCAGACTGGAGTCTGGTGCAGACTTCCAGCTTACCAGCTCTGATCAAACCATCCAACCCATGCCAGCATGGACAATGGACGTTAAATGATGGTGATGATAGACACTCATACATATATAGAAATGTCTTCCATACTACTATTGGTTGGATGGCTCAACAGAATCTGACAGGTGCATCATGTCCCAATGTCTGGTTTTTCATAGCACTAGCACTACTGTGGTTGCCACGTAGCTCATAAGACTAAGAGATGTGGGGTTAAAGTATGAATGAAGGGTCCAGAAAAGATTTCTTAGTGTAGAAGCAGTTCACAGTTACATGTATTATATATGAGTGAGTGGAAGCAATTGGGGTTAAGTGTGAGAGATAAAGATAATGAAGTGTTGGGATGAGCCAAGAAAGTGAATAGGAATATGGTCAGATGAACAAGAAGAGTAGAGACTGTGTGTATGGGGAAAGTGAGAGATTGGTAGGAGTGGGGGTGAAAATGAATGTTGTTAACAAGGTTGGGCTGGTGGTTAATGATAAATAAGAGTTGGATCGAATGTGGAGGAGAATAGGTGGTGAATGGCAGTACAGAAGGGAGTTAAGGGCAGCAAAATAGTAATAATAATACAATAGACAGATGAAAATAAAAGATAGTGTATAGATGAGCAGGTAAGTTGGAAGAGTGTATGGGGAGTGTGAAAGATGTATGATGATGGGGATAAGTTAACAAAAAGTGGTTTTGGAGAGGAGAGTTTGATAATTTGGTAGTAGAAAAAGATGATCAATGTAAAAAGTGAGTTCTCAACTCACTTGAAGTATGTATGTTTAGTGAAGTGGTTCTGGGTAGTGAGAAACATAAGTAATATCACTGGAAAAGATGATGAAATATGTTCTGCTCTCATTCAATTACAGAAGCAGAATACTGCAGTTTGGAAAGTGATAGAGGGATCAGTGATACAGAAGTAAGGGAGTGGTAGGCAAGGCTTGACAAGGAAATCATGTGTGGGGCCTTATTATATACACTGAGGCGGGTGGGTCTTGAGTACCACATTGCCAATCATCCCAGTCCTCTGTCATCTCCCCTGAGAGGTTCAAAGTCCTGATATCACCTTTCACTACTTCTTCCCATATGTTCCTGGGTCTCTCTCTTCCACAAACTCCATCCACATTAGATAATGAAGCATTTAATATCCAGGCCAGTGAGGTCTTCTCTCTTACACATTACATCTGATTGTCCAATTGTTCTCTCATCATATTTGTACATTGTTGTTCTTGCATACTGATGTTGTACATCCAACAAAGCATGTTGGCTTCATTTCTTTCAAGCCTTTGCATTTAAGGCCCATATCTCACTACCTTGTAGTATTGGTGTTCATATGCAAGCATCATACTATCTGACCTTCACTCTAAAACAGAAACCTTTTGTTACCAAAGAGGTAATAGCTCTCAATTTTCTCCTGTCCATATTCAAGCAACTGCTTTCAAATCATCCTCCTCCACTGCTCATGAGGTCACCTAGGTAACAAATGCTATCTACTACCTCATGAGAACTTGTTAAGCATTTGAGAAAATCTACTTCACCAGCACTCTTAGTGTACTGTTCCTGTGCATTTTGCTACATGAAATCTATTTTCTCTCTTAACCTGACTGTGATATCATACACCTCTCATGTTCATAGTTTGCATTGGGTACACTGCATGAAATGTCTACCCTCACAATTTTCACATATCCAAGAAGGCCATTTCCCTAATGGAAGCAGTCTTCACTAAGTTAACTTTGTGGTCCTTTGGTTCCTGGTTTTGCTTCCACACCTGAAATTTCTTTTCTAATTCTACTGCAGTTTCAGTTTTAAGAATGAGGTCATCAGCAATTAGCAGTTCCCACAGACATCTAGTCTTGAACTCCAGTTATGCCATAGAGCAAAGGTTCTCAACAGGGGCCATTTGGAGCTCGGTGAGGGCATTTGGGAGAAGAGGGGCACTGGAAGACCCTCAACTTTAGTAAGTTTAATTTGAAATGAACAAGTAGTGGCCATATTTTCACATCTCTGTGACAGTCAGTTTTAAAAAACAACCATATCTTTTTGTTTCAAATTTTCAAAAACTTAAAAGATTTTTTCCACTTTAGCAGCACCAAGCAAACTCCTGGTACAATGTGTAACTGGTGTCGCTAAAGTGAAACCCTCAAAACAAAAACTAAAAACAGATGAATAGTGACAGACGACTAAAAGAAAAAAAGAGTAATGAATAAAAGCAAAAAGCTGAATGTGTGTGTGTTTGTGTGCAAATATATAAAGAATGCTGGTCAAAATTTTGGAATGAACAAACAGGCTTTTGGGAGTGGCTGATAGGTGTGTATATGTGTGTATGTATGGGTATGTTTCTATGTATATGATTGCGTGTGTTGCCGAATTGAATTCCTGACCCCTGGCTATTAAAGACCCAACCACACGCACACATTTATTTTAGGTTTTGTACCCATTTGAACTGCGATGTGTTAAATCTTATGTACGGAAATTTAAATTTTGAATTTGTTTTAATTATAAAATTACACCTCAGCTAAAAATACATCTTTTGGTTTTTGGAAAACAGAATTTTTTGTTGAGTTAGAATTTCTTTGTTTTGGTCACGATTTTCCAATTTCCTCTATCAAGCAATGGACAGAAGGATTTTTTAAAAATTAAATTCATAGAGCCGAACAAAATCAAAAATATTAATTTTAATTGTAATGATGGAGAGGAGTAAACATTTTCCCTTTCCTTAATACTTGTTGTTGTTGGCACTCCATCGCTTACGA
>NC_068994.1:28344347-28344678 GCF_001194135.2 Octopus bimaculoides
ACTAAGGTTTAAGGGACAGAAAAAGAAAAAGGATATTAGGAATTAACAAGGACATCCAATACAGGAACATGATGATTGATTAAAAGTTTTATTAGTCATGGATTTGTTTCAAGATTAACATGGGCTAATTGAAAAATCTTAATTGAATAAGGATTAGATTAATTTTGGGCATAAGGATTAGATTTATTTAAGTAAAAAAATACAAAATAAACAAGACACTATTGTTGTAAGCCCTGGAATAATGTAAATAACAACAACAATAATGATTCTTTTAAAGTCAAGCATTAAATAACATAAAAACTTATGAAAATTTTCTATTCTTATAAGCTAT
>NC_068994.1:28348015-28349445 GCF_001194135.2 Octopus bimaculoides
TTACAAATTTTTACAAAATTTTTTCAATTCTGTCTTCTGCATAATGGAATTGATATGATTGTGCAACAACAAAAGAATCTCCCGTCCCTCACAATTTTTTTTTAAATTTGTTTGTTTTAAAATACAGACAGTCTGAATCTACCATTTGTTTCTCTTCTTAATTGCCAAATAATTTTTTAATACTTTTATAGAAGAAAGTCAACTGACGGTCTTCGCACTTTTCACATAATCCTGGAATTTATGTGAAATGCCAGTGACATGCTGCATGTCCTTTGGCAATATAAGCAGACAGTTGGAAGAGTGATGAAGAAGTTTGGGATACTTGTGATTGTCGTAACCAATGATGTGCCAGTTTTTTGTGTGTATGTGCGTGTATAAAGATATAATTAAAATAATGCGTATACACCCACGTATATATACATATATATATATACACATACAACAAAGCCTCATGGTGTGAATTTTCAAAAACTCCTTTAGGGACAAACAATTTCCATAATGAATTCCAATTTAATCAGAATCTACTTGATCTGAAGCATATTTGTAGAAAAGAAATATTAAATTTTCTCAAGGTTATGAAGAAGCAAATCTTTGGGGCACAATTGTATATATAGATATGCCAAAATATTGTCCCATTTTTTAATTTTGTATATATATATATATATATATATATATAGTGGCGTACGTACACTTTGGTCTCTTATATGTAAGTATATATTTATCTAAATCTTATACGACTCTATTCTTTTATTCTTTCCTTCTTTCTATCAGCCCTTTCACACTTACTTCATTCCACTCTTTGTTCTTTCATTCCCCCTCTCTCACATTTCCTTGCCTTCTCTTCATGCTCACTTTCTCTCCTCTTTTCACTTCACTGTCCTTGTTTTCTTTGTATCGGCTATCTGGATGTTTTGCAGTCTTGTCCCATTTTGTATTATATATATATATATATCATCATCATCATCATCATCGTTTAACGTCTGCTTTCCATGCAAGCATGGGTTGGACGATTTGACTGAGGACTGGTGAAACCGGATGCCCTTCCTAACGCCAAATATATATATATTTATATTATTATAAGATCTGGTAATTAGTCATATATTAATATATTAATTAATATCGATTAATTATCAGGGGGCCAGCACATTTAAAGAATCAGAGATTCAGAAATATTATCTGCAATCTCAAGACCTAAAAAGTTCTCAACATGAAATATAGCAGCATACCAAAAACGTGAGCGGGCAAGACATTTAAAATCATCTAAAAAAATCATTATTAAACAGGAACCAGGTTTCGGATTTAACAAATTCTTACCATTTGTCTATTCCTCATCAGCCTGATTTGTAATGTAACAGCAATTATCAGAATCGTATACATAGTTGCCCACCGCCATGGGTGCGCGTGCATATGGTTCTGCTAATTACAGCTTA
>NC_068994.1:28350019-28355158 GCF_001194135.2 Octopus bimaculoides
ATATATATATATATATATATATACATACAAGGATGTATATAAAACTCTGTAAAAAAATGTATGTGTGTGTGTATATCTACTTGTATCTTTCTGTATGCATTTATACATGTATATGTATTTAGTTTCAGAAGATATTAGAATAATGGAATAAAAGTCAGTCATAACAAGAGATCTCCCAAAAATCTATTTCCTTAATTTTCAACTACTGTTTCTGGCACACAATTTTAATTTTGAAGTATTTAAAAAACTATTTGGAAATTATAAAGAGAAACAAATGGGAGATTCAGACTGTCCATATTTTAAAACCACAAATTAAAAAAGAATTCTGTGTGTCAAATTTTTTCTCCAGATGTTTATGGCTTCATAGGAATAAGCATGGAAAACTACATCAAGATAACCAATTGTCAGGCTTTTTACTGCCTTTTAAAAAATGCAGACTTTGTGAATGAAACAAACTAGATCCTGAATAAGAAATGAATGTTTAATATGACAAATTTTCAGATTTTTTTACATCATTTTAAAAGGGGGCTGATTTTTGTTACTTAAATGAAGTACATATGTATTTCACCAATTTCTATCAAATACACTCTCTTTCTTGAACATAAAAAATCCTCTTCCTGGGTGACAATAACTCGTATGTCAAATTGTTGCGCAACTTTTAGCTGTTTTGATAAGGGAAATAGGAAAGGTTTGAAATGATTTCATCGGCATTTACTTGCACCAAAGAGAACTTATTTTGATAGACAACACATTGACCTCATAAGTGTCGCAATTTTGCATTTCAATTTGTACATCTGTACTCCCAACTGTGTACAAGCGCATATGTAAAATGACGCCCTTTATTTTTTAATCATTATCTGGTGATATCAAAATAAGTAGTATATTGAAAAATAAAAATTGGGGGGGGGGGCATTTGTGATTCCAAGGGTCAAAAGAGGGCCTTTGGCCAAAATGGGTTGAGAACCTTTGCCCTAGAGGATTCATCAGGTCATTTGTATCACAGAACTCTCTTCATTTCTAGATCCAAAGCTATTGACTCCATGTACACCATGGAATCCATCAGTGGTGCCCAACATGTCTGTTAAAGTTACCAGTCACAAAGATTAGAACATTGACATTTAGCATCATCATCATTATTACTATTCTATACAGTTTGTCTGTAAAAGTTACTCTCTCTCAACCAGAGGCAAATGATGTAGCTCCATCTCCCACACTCCTCACTCAGTAATAACACTGAATACAGGCAGAAAGACTTCTTTTGATGTAAGGTATTTTGCAGCTTCACTATCAACATGTGACTGTAACATTTGTCACCTATCAGTCTATTTCAATGTAAGTTGAAAGGTATGGCATAAATTGTACTTGTCTAGCATCAAAATATTGACCATTTTATTGAATAAAATGCATTACATTGGCATGTTTGTCATGAATTGCTAACCTTTTTTGGGTGGTTAGTGCCTACTTTGCATCTTCTACATTGAAATTCTTTCTGAAATCTGTCAATAACTAAGTTGGTCCAAATGGTTTTTTATACTTCTAATATTTTTTACATTATCATCAACTTAGAGGGGAAATCCAGGAAAGATTTGGAACAATTAGTTCAGTGTTCATCATCATTTAATGTGCATTTTCCATGCACATTAACCCCTTGCAGGTGGGAAATGGTACAGTGTGTGTGTTGCTGGACAATGGCTGAGGCCGTTGCCACATTAGTGTACAGTTGCATAGTGGCTATGGCTGCAACCTACTTTTCTGTTAGGAATTTCTGATAATAGTGGATGATGGCTATGGCTGCAACCTACATTTCTGTTTGGAATTTCGGATAAGCTGGGTTTTTTTAGTTATTGTTATGTGAAGCCCACAGATGAGGTTATATGCAAGTGATTGGTGTATAGTCAAACATATCTCTGTTGTTAGTGTGAAAGAGTGAATATTACTTCCACTCAGAAGCTTGCAAAAGTGAATAATACTTCTGCTCAGTTTCATAAACCAGAGCGATCTGTAAGAGCATTGATATTGCTATTGACTTCTTCATTAATTTTCTCACAATCAGTATGCCTCTGAAATATAAAGTTCAGAGGCACAAGGAACTGGTTGTGATGACACACTATAAAATTCCATGTATGAAAAATTATGTAGTCACTGAATGGCCTAATACCAGCACACAGCCCAGGCTGCCAGTACTAAATCCATCTGCAAGGGATTAACAGAAACTGACAAATCAGAAGGCTACCCCAGGGAGAAGTATTGAGGAACAAAAGAAGAGGAGAAACATGGCTACCCTAAGCAGAGAGGGAGAGAGTGAAAATGTAGTGGACCAGGGATTGCAAAAGGAGAGTGGGAGCATGGAGTAGGGATGATGAGTGAGCACAGGTAAAGGGAAGGGGTATTAGGATATGTTATGAAGAAGGGATTCAACAGGAACATATTTTGTACAGCTAGGTACATGAGAGAGAATGGAGTGTGGGGAGTATGATGGTAGTGAGGGTTAGGCATAGACATAAGGATCATGCCTTTGTGTCCTGGATTTTAGCTGGGTGTGCCTCCTCAAGCACAGCAAATCACTAAATGTCTTGGTCTTTTGTCACCTCTGTGAGGCTCAACATCTGCTGATCATTTCCTACCTCGTCATCCCATGTCTTCTTGGTTCTTCCTCTTCCACAAGTTCCCTCCCCATTTAGAGATCAGTAAAAAGTAATGGGTTTTGAGTTTTGGGCACAGGTCATAACTGATTGAGTAGACCTATGATTGGAAGCTGTGCGGCTACTATCCGATTGGAATTGTGAATCTAGGACTGCATTATCTAACGTATCTTTTTTTTTAAAAAAAACTGTGAAATATACTTTAAGGGATATTTGGCTGTGATTCCTAACATGTTGAATGACATAGATGAGCCTTTGTTGGCTCCTGATAGGTTTAACCAGCAACAAAGGTAGTACAAATGTAAGCAAACTAATTTCCAAATCTAACCAACACAACATAGGAAACTATTCATCATGAGAATTGTAGCACAAGTTTTTTTTTTCTTTTTACTAAGATTTTGTGTATAAAAATTAATGTTATTTTTAAACCTCATTTTCCTCTTTTTCAGGTCAGTTCTCTGAGAACGAGACTAATGAGATCAATTTCCGTGAGATTCCGTAAGTGTACTTTTATTCTTGCCCTCTGAATCAAGTGTAAAACACCCTCAAATGTAACTAAATAAAAAGATTATTGTATATGCAAGGTGAATTCAAAAATTATCCATTAAAAAAAATTTTCACAAATTTTATTTAATCACCTTCAAAATATTTCCTTTGAGAGTTCATACACTTCTCCTAGCTGTTCTGCCATTACTGGTAACACCTCTGGATCGATATGGAGCTTTGCCATCATTTTTCTCATGATTTCCTCTTGTGACTCAAATCGCTTCCCTTTCAGCATGGTTTTCAGTTTGGGAAAGAAGACCTAGAAGTCACATTGTGCCAGCCTGTCGAACAAGTGATGTGCTGTTCTTTACCAGGAAAGCTTGGATTATGTGGGTGGAATGAGCAGGCGCATTGTTGTGAAGTGGCTTATTCTTCAGCACCCACATGTTCAGACACTTTCGATGCACACATGTTCAGTCATTTTTGGTACACAGCACCATGAAGGCAACACATAACTGCCTGCTAGTATTTCATATTGATTGTTTGGCCTTGTAGTACCTATTCATGATGCACAATACCATGGGAGTCAAAGAAACAGGTCGACATTACCTTCACATTGTTGTGAACCTGTTGTGCTTTTTAAGCCTTGATGATGACAGACGCTTCCATTGGGAAGTCTGGAACTTGGGTTTTTAATCATAACCATAAACCCATGTCTCATCACCAGTGCAACATGTCTTCAGTGATTTCCATGCAGAGTTGCTTCTGCTGCTCAACCAGCACCTTGGCGAATTTTGCTGACACTCTCCACATACATAAATATTCTGTTAAAATGGAGTGCACTGATCCTGTGCTTATTCCCCCTTTGTGAGCAGTTTCCTGAATTGTTACATGACAGTCTTCCATGTCTATTCGCTGAACCTTCTCAATCGGCTCCTTATTTCAGCTTATGGATGGCCTACCTAAGCGTGCCTCGCTCTCCACTGAGGTGCAGCCATGTTTGAAGCGGTTGTACCACCCCTTGATCTGAGTTTTGCCCATAACATCATCGCCAAGGGCCACCTGAATTTTCTGAATGGTTTGAGCTTGAGTATCATCAAGCTTTTGGCAAAAATTGATGCAGTATCTCTCTGCTTGGTGTGTTTGGTCATCTTATGTGAAAACGAGAATCCAGCGAGTACGCATTACACATCTGTACTCTAGGTATAACAGCTGAGAACTGGACCTACTGGTGCAAAAATTTTCACACATGTGCAGGAATACCCAAAGGATTCTGCCCATGTGGTATTGATTTTGGTGGGGAAAAAATAAAGTCAGATACTTTTTGAATGCACCTCGTGTATTAAATATTTAATACATACATCACATATTTATAACAGAATTTGTCTTGGCAGAGCCAATTTAGCCATCTAAAAGCAGAAAATCTGTAAAATTCATTTCTCAATTTTTTCTTGGGTTTGTCACACCTGTTGTGACTTGATCACTGACACAGTTGTCTTAACTCAGTTTCCACTGGTAGCTGCTGTAATAGTATAGTCAGGAGGAAAGACAGCATCTTTGACTTTTTTTTCATAGCCTCTGAAACAGTCAAGGCCAAGTTATTGTATAAAGGAGTGGACTCCAGGCACCCAAGGTCCAGCTGGTGATGTTAAACCACATCAAAGATGATATGTACTAGTTGTACAAAAAGTGAAATGTTTAGTTACACTGGACATTCTGGAGCCTGTATTTTGTCCTTTCAGAGTTGACCATCTGTTATAAATTTAAACTACATGCATAACTAAACAAATGGTAGTTATTGTACAAAGCCACAATAGGTACAGACACAGCTGTTTGATTAAGAAGTTTTACTTCACAACCACTTGACTTTTGGGTACAGACCCACTGATGTGTTTGTGTGTGTGTGTATATATATATATATATATATATATTTCGTATGTGTATTACCGGCATAATGCCTCTCCCAAGGTTTAATTGTATATATATATAAATACACACACATGGCTTCAAA
>NC_068994.1:28355877-28364185 GCF_001194135.2 Octopus bimaculoides
TCATACAAATCTTTTAAATTCACAACTATACTTATGTCCCATTAACAGTGCAGTGGGTTTTTTTTATATATATACACACATTTTTAAAACAACTATTCATTCTCTTTAAATTTACCTCAAGTATAGATGTGGAAATCAATTTATTTGTGGGACAATGAAGAAAAGCATTAAAAAAATAAAATGAGAAAAAAGCCAAATGTCTTATTGTTCTTCTGTAGATGCATTAAATGTTAATTATAACTTATAGAATTTGACAGTGTAAGAAACATTGCTGCCTTTTTTTTTTTTTTTTCTTTTCTTTAAGCAATTACGTTTATAAATACTTTTATCCTAGAAGACTCCAACCATTACGGCTTTCTTCCGCATACATCAAACCAATATCCCTATGCAGCCAAAACACTATTTAATATGTTGGTTTTGTGTGTGATTTTCATGTAAACAAAAATAGTTTTTGCATTAGACAACTTTTCTTAACTTCTATACAGATTTGTACAAAAATATCCCTTTTGATTTCATTTTCAGATTGTATAATGTAAACATTTTATAGAAACTGAATTCTTTAATGTTATTCTTGATGCAACAGTCCCCCACTTTATTACAGGATTAAAATACTATTAAGTCAAATTACACAAAACAAACATTTAGAAAAAGTTACACATTTGTTTCTAAAAATGTAGTGTAACTGAAATTGCCCTAATAAGAAATTCTAAATTAGAAATTTCCTAAAGATTAACACCTTCACCTCTAGATGAACAGGATGCTGAAGGCTGGTAGTAAATGGATATGAAAAACTTAGAACAAGCATGTGTTTTTTTTACCAAGAACTAGCAACATAAGTAATCTTGGTTTGTGGAGAACTTCAACTGTTGCACTAATTACAACAATAATGATGCTTTGTTAATTGTTTATTTTAATAAATACAGAATTTTTTTAACAAAAGAGAACGAAGAAAATATCACAGTGAGTGGGAATGCAGTGGTTTTGGTTTGTTTTTTTTTCAGAAATTTTTCAATTCAAGATATCTGTAAATAGAAATAATCTATTTATTAAACTAATTTTAACTTTATTCTTGCTGAATTTAAACATTCTTGTGGAATGGACAAATCTCATTTCAGAATTATTTTAATTCCACCCTTTTTTTTTTACTTTTTATGTCTTGCATCCTTCCTATATCCAACTAATAATGGCCTTGTCTAGCTGAAAGAAATTATTATACAAATAGATTTAAAGACTGCAGCCAGCTAGGGTGGTGGTAGTGGCAGGTTACTGATCTGAACTCTCAATCAAGTGGAAGCAGTTGATTTATTCATGTTGTGGGTTGGACACTTGTAACAATGCATTCATTTGCAAACATTACAAAAAAATTATTGTAATATTTCTGAGATTATCCTTTAAACACTTCTTTTTCTTTTTTTACATTGGTTTGCCTGATTAGTAATAATTTTTGAGGGTGGGAGGTATTTAAATATATAACACCATGTTTGTGTCACTGCCAGCTTCATATTGCTGTTACTAGTTTTTCTTTTTCATTTTGTAATAAATCTTGATGACTATTGTCACGTTTTCCATGTGAGGGACAGCATCCTATTATCAAGCAAACATCTTGGGATAAAGAAAATGTATGTGAACAGTTATGCATACTGATAGTATATCCTTGCTTCCCTGCTCTTAATATATACATAAATGGAGATGGGGATGAAACCTAACCATTTGGTTTGCCAACTTATGCATTGCTGCTCAGCACCAGGTCTGGCTCTTGTGATACTATTTTATCTCAGACAACTACTGAATGATAGACTGTAAATGTTTTAACATACTGTATTACTGAGATATAGCCTAGCACTTTTTCCTCTTGCCACTTGTAATAGCTGCTTGTTTTCATCATTTTGTTGCAGAATACATGAAACAATTCTCATGTAAAATACAAAAAAATTCTACCTTGACATAGCAACAATAGAAAATGTTACAAAGATGATAATGTCGAGTAATTTTTCTTTCTCCCCCCTTTTTTAATAAGGCGTTTGTGTTCGCTCCTCCCCCAACTAGATATGCACCTTCTTTGTTTTCAAAACGATAAATGAAAGCACAAGGTGTGTTGGCTGTTCAGCTTTCCAAGAACTGAAACAAATGGAGTGCAGCTGCCTGTTGTTTTTGCCTAGAGAGCAGAGAGATAATGAAATAGCAACAGTCCAGTAAATCAGCTATTGGAAATTTTTGCTGAAGTGGTAGTTGAGGGATTGAAATTGCTTTCTCCAAACCAACATGAGGAGACAAGTGTTCTGATGTTCATATAATAGATATGTCATGAGGCTAGTAAAGTAAAATGGAGGATTCTATCCAAAAATGAAGTCTTGGTCAGGTCTTAAATCTAGGCTTAACTACTTTCCATCAGTGTATCACTTTTACTTCATAAAGAAGTAATGTTAAATTTTAAATCTTCACAAACTGAGATATACTTACTTTCTAATGTGCATTATCTCAATGTAACTGAAGCCAAGGAACAAGGTAACTAACACTCCAGCTTGGCTGGCATATCTGTAATAAAAGAATTCATTATTTTTTTCCTCATGTGATCCAAAGCGTGTTGGTTTATTTTATTTATATCAAATTTCAAATAGTCTGTACTATGCATTATCTGCTTACATTTAATAATTTGTACTATGCATTATCTACTTACTTTCAATGTCTATTTGTTTTCTTAGAATTTGGGTGCAAATTATTTCCCTTCTGACTTGTTTCAATAAAAAAAAATTCAGACCTTGCTCAATTTTCATAAAAGCCTGGAAATCTCTTGTTATGGCTTACAATAAACAGAACGTTGGTTACTTGATTTTTTTCTCTCTCTCTCTCTCTTTCCTTGGATTTTAATGAATTATATGCAGCAACAGTAAATGTTCACAATAGGAAATACCCATAGAAGGATGATTTCTCTACAAGGATTCCATTGAATAGCTCTGAAAATTGACCAGTTTGATAGTACTCTTTAATTCACTCAGTACCACCAATTGTCTTCCTTGGAATTCTGTTGAAGGCATAGATGCCTTGTTTAGCCTCAACTGATGAAGCAGATGTGACTACCCATTTTATTTTTTTCTCTCTATAGACAGTGTGCTTGGAACTAAATTACCCAATTTGTTTTTTTCTTCAAGACAGTAGGATGTGATTTTGAAATCCCTTAAATAGATACCTTAATTACTTATAGATGTTTAGTATTGAAAACAAACTTCAACAAGCTCCAAAACTTTGTGACAAATATGATACAGGAGAACCACAATGAGTGGGAAAAGATCAAACTCATTCTTGCCTGATTAAATTTTGCTTACATAAGACATGCAGCCTAGTGTTTAATGTAGGTTTCTTAGTCTGGTACTTGTTCTATTGGCCTCTTTTGCAGGACAGCTAAGTTACAGATATAAACAAATCGGTACCACTTGTCAAGAAATGAACAAACACAAAGCCACATATAACATACAATGGATGTCTACACAGTTTCCATCTATCAAATTCATTCACAAAGTTGCAAAGCAAACTTCTTAATCACAACCATTGTTTCTTCAACATATTTTTGTCATGATTATTTGACTCCATTATAAAAAGAAATTCCTTCCAGCTTGAATCAACATTTGAAGCCTTCAGGAAATGATTTGTATGGTTTGAAAATGTGCACAAGTTTTCAAAATTAATTATTAGTGGAATACTTATAAAACAATTTCTGAAATTGCTTACTATACTGTATTTCCATAAAATGAATGACTGAATTGTTGGTACTTCACAGTATCCCATAAACAGACCACAAATTACTAAACTGATAGTAGCAGTCAACAACTAGTGATGCAATATGACACTGTTGAATATAACCACAATATTTCTAAAATAAGGTAAAACTTAAGAATCCCAAAAAATTGGTGATGGTGTGCATCAATTTACTTCCCTACATCACCAACTCTCTCTCTCCCAGACAAAGAATAAGGGTTGGAAACATCACAATTTTTCATTCCTCAAGGTAACTTATAGATACCATTCCTTACAGTTGGCTAGCAGTCCTGAGTTCAATATTTATTGTGGATAAAGCCTGCAGACAGATGGTTTCTCTCAAACCAATTTTTCTTTACTATAGATACACATGAAGATTGGTATCAGAGATGTGGGGTTCATTGTCACCATTTTGTGGTATTATTAGTTTCGTATTTAATACAATATAAAGATTCTAACATTTTTACTAGAGGGAGCTAAAATAGTTGCAGTTTTGATGATAGGAAAAAAACTGACAAATCTATTACAACTGAGGTGATTGAAACTATGAACTACTCACTCAGTGTTCTGCTAACCTACCTTGCAGTTACTCTACTGGAAATGAATGTCATCATCTCCAGAAGTAGGAAGGACAAAGTTGACTTCAGTGAGATTTAAATAAATCTAATGCAGTACTCTGTTTTCAACCATTTAGCAGTCAAATCAGCGAAGTATTCTACCTGTTTTATGTTCAAACTGGCCAGATCTGGCATCTTACACCAACCCTACAATATCATTCTAAAAATTAACAGTTACCTCATCAAAATAGAAGATAATGCATGATCAATTCAAAATAGTGAGAATAAATAAGCAGTACATTTGACAGTAATCTGAATGCTAAGGAATTAAATGACTTGAGAAAAGGCCTTGCTCAGAGTAGACACCTTGTCTGAATGCTTGCAACAGAATGAATTTCATTAAATGCATCCAAGAGCCAGTAGGTAGGATTAAAGTGGGTAACATATTTGTTAACTACAATGCAGTGTTTTCCCAAGCGTCCCACCAGCTAGATATGGATGTGTGAAATATATATTTGTTATATTCATTTACCAAGGACTCTGCAAGTGAACTGATACCACTCAGCAATAATCCAAACTGTACACTGTCCACAAAAATAAACTCTAGAAGAGGTAGTTAAAATATTGAACTTACATTAATGATGCTCCTAAATACAAGAGACTATTTCCCAAAAACAATGTTGATTCAATACTAAGTAAACTGGCACAAGTTGGGAATCCTGGAGATGTTTTAGTGGAAGTTTGACTGGAAGAGTCTGAAATCAACAAAAAATACGTAAAAGGAATATTTTTAAAAAGCATCCTAAATAAATACAGTATCAAAGTGAGAGTGAGATCTCAGAGAGCCATCCCTGTTGCACAATGGAAATCTTCATTTGTAATTGATGCTCATGTTCTTGAAAAACATGAACACTACAAAATCTCATATTCCTTTAACCTTATAAATCAGAGCAGTACTATAATTAATAGAACCAAGATATATTGAACATAATAATACTGTGGTATGAGAGTAGCTGTGGGGTAAAGAAATAAGGTGTACAGAACAATACAGTAATTGAGTAAAAATATATTACGGGAGCAAGACCTGAATTAATGAATGTAGAGAAGGCTGAAAAAAATGAGAATGGCTTGGTGAGAGAGAAGGGAAGGCAAACAATGACTTACAGAAATAAAAGAGAGTAATATACTAGAGTAAATCCAATCAACTGTTTCTAAATAAAATATTGATCAGTGACAGAAATTAATATTTTAAGCAGGATCATAGACACACTCTAGCTTCTGACCCACTGGTATGCTGTCTCTGCCTATAGTGGCCTCTGTTCCCAGAGCTGGTTGGTTTCATACCACCACCAATCAGACACCACTAACCCACTAATCTCTCCACCTCTTATCATCCTTGCCCCAGCACTATAATAAGCACTACCCCCATCCTTCCTTCCCATAGCATCATTTCTCTGGAACCTTCTCATTGCTCATGTTTGTCCTGCTGCTGCTGTTGACCTGAAACAGTTTAAACAGAAAATTTACAGCATCAAGTTTATCAGTCTCAGAGAGCCTGCAAAGGCCATGGGGCATGCCCTCTTCCTCCAAACTTACTAATTAAAAAAAATTAACATGTCCCATTGTCTTCTATTTTAACTGAAATCAGTAAATTATTAAATGCATCAATTTAATCATCTAATCTAAAGAAGACTGTCTAGCTGTTATATTAACCCTCTCTTATATGACAACAAATGTAAGTTTTTAGAAAAGATATAGTTTTCTTACCTTTCAAAATATGAGATAATTCCAAAGACTTAATTCCATGATGAATATGACAGACTCCAATCAAGATGAAGAAATATCCAGTAAGAAGAAACATATTTGACTGAAGAAAACTCCAGTGAGGTTGGTCAGCAATCAATTTCAAGAACCTAACAATTAGAAGAAATATATAATGAATATAACTGAAGCTTTCAGTACTCACAAGAAATAATGAATGGCCTTCATCTTTGGAGTTAGAAAATATTTCAACTCAAAACAAGGATCAAGTGAGACATTCAATAGAATATTATTGCAACGAGCTTGCAGAAATGTTAGCATGCCGAGCAAAATGCTTAGCGGTATTTCATCTTACGTTACGTTCTCAGTTCAAATTCTGCCGCGGTCAATTTTGCCTTTCATCCTTTCGGGGTCGATAAATTAAGTACCAGTTACGCACTGGGGTCGATGTAATCGACTTAATCCCTTTGTCTGTCCTTGTTTGTCCCCTCTATGTTTAGCCCCTTGTGGGTAATAAAGAAATAAGAATATTATTGCCCCATCTAGAGCAGTGGTGCTACTAAACATATGAGCATCCTCAACCATATAAAAAGATAGGCTAGCAGACTGATTGCCATAGAATTACTAACTTATAAGTGCAGGCATGACTGTGTGGTAAGAAGCTTGCTTCCAAACCACATGGTTCAAGGTTCAGTCCCACTGCATGGAACTTTGGGCAAGTGTCTTCTACTATAGACACAGGTTGATCAAAGCCTTGTTAATAAATTTGGTAGAAGGAAATTGAAAGAGGTTCATCATATATATGCATATATATACGTCTATGTGTCTGTCCCCTACAATTGACAATTGGTGGTGGTGTATTTATGTCCCTATATATATATAATACAAGAGAGTTAGGGGTTGAGGATCCAACCCACTAAGGGATAATATCTATCCAATATACTGCTAGGAGGGTACCCAATTATTGTTGCACTAGTGTTATACCAAGTGCAATAAGTGGGTGTGGGTAAAAGGGTTTTTTTTTACTCTAAATTTATATAGCAATAAGAAAATGGAGGGGAATATGAGGTACTCATCAACTTGCAGATACTATATTCCGTTGATTAATCTGTTTATTTTATAACTAAATTGACAAAAATACACTATATACAGACACTTATGACATACCATGTCATATCAACAATTTCAAATTTAAAGGACATTTAGCAATTGGAGAAGGGACAAAAACTTACAGCTGTTTCGGCCTAGTGTTAGCATGCCCCATTCTATCTCTATAGCTCCCGTACGCTGGAATAATTAGTAGATGAAAATGATATAATGGGGGTACATGCATGATTCACTAGGCCTCTTCAGAAATTTGCAAAACACATGAATTTTGCCAAATTTTAATACAAATATAAAATAAGAATATAAGGCACATAAAAAGCCTACAAAAAGTATATAAAACCATATAAATAGTCATAAGAGCTCCAATATACATGCCTATGCATGTATACATTACTATATGCAGATATACATGGATACAAAAACATGAGTACATATATGTGCTCAGATGCACATGCATACCACAATAGTCAACAGTCACTGTCACCATATATGAGGGGGACAGACACATATAATCTATCCCCTCACACATACATACATACATACACATGTATATATAAATACTCCCATACATACATGATCCCTGGCATGAACGTTATTGGGTGCGTGCGTGTCAGGTCTGTATGTGGTGGAGTGGTCTATGTGGAAATTATTTCCTGGGGAGTTGTTGATATAATAATAATAATAATAATAATAATAATAATAATAATAATAATAATAATAATAATAACAACAATAACTAATAATATGCCAACCTTTTTTTAAATATTGTGATGAGGTACTCCATTATTTTTTCCTATGGAGAAGATAGGGTCCTTCTAGTAGTGGGTATTAAGAATCCTGCTGCTATTTGGGGAGGGGTAATTTTTACTGCTAAGTCCTCTCGTTTTTGTTCCTTCTCCAATTGCTAAATGTCCTTTAAATTTGAAATATTAATTGTTGATATGACATGGTATGTCATAAGTGTCTGTATATTGTGTTTTTTGTCAATTTAGGTATAAAATAAACAGATTAATCAACGGAATACAGTGTCTACAAGTTGATGAGTACCTCATATTCCCCTCCATTTTCTTATTGCTATATATATATATAATATATATTATAATGCATATATATATATATATATATATATA
>NC_068994.1:28368548-28369391 GCF_001194135.2 Octopus bimaculoides
GGTGACACGTAAAAGCACCCACTACACTCTCTGAGTGGTTGGCGTTAGGAAGGGCATCCAGCTGTAGAAACTCTGCCAAATTAGACTGGAGCCTGGTGTTGCCATCCGGTTTCACCAGTCCTCAGTCAAATCGTCCAACCCATGCTAGCATGGAAAGCGGACGTTAAACGATGATGATGATGATGATGATATACTTAATATGACCTGAGATGAGGTGGTGAAGCACGACCTTCGAACATTAGGCCTCACCGAGGCAATGACTTCTGACCGAGACCTTTGGAAATTTGCTGTGCATGAGAAGATCCGGCAAGCCAAGTGAGACCATAATCCGAGGCCTCTGCCAGGAGTGCAGCTAGCCCACTTATGTGTACCTTTCCTTCATTAGACACTAAACTCGGCTTGTGAAGACCTGTTGGGGCAAGTGAAATCGTGATGGCACCTGTACCAGTGAAGCGCTAAGAGCACCATCCAAGCGTGATCATTGCCAGGGCAGCTGTCTGGCTTCCGCGCCAGTGGCACGTAAATAGCACCATTTGAGCGTGATCATTACCAGCGTCGCTTTACTGGCACTTGTGCCGTTGGTACGTGAAAAAACATTCAAGCGAGGTCGTTGCCAGTGCCGCTGGACTGGCTCCTGTGCAAGTGGCACATAAAATACACCATTTTGAGCGTGGCCATTGCCAGTACCACCTGAATGGACTTCGTGCCGGTGGCACATAAAAGCACCCACTACACTCTCGGAGTGGTTGGCATTAGAAAGAGCATCCAGCTGTAGAAACTCTGCCAAATCAGATTGGAGCCTGGTGTAGCCATCTGGTTCGCCAGTCCTCAGTCAAATCGTCC
>NC_068994.1:28370202-28383081 GCF_001194135.2 Octopus bimaculoides
TCAGTCTTAATAGTTTCACTATGTATATATTATATACATAGTGAACCTATTAATGGTGAAACTATTAAAACTGAAAGTATTATCTCATTACAATAGAGATGTTATTCTTTCACTTTTGACACGTAATACTGAAATAGTCTAAGTGATAAGAAATTGCTCCAGGCTCGCATCAGGCAAGAAGTTGAAAATTGTTTTGGCTCATGACACTGCATAGACCCTAAAGGCATGTGTAAAATTTGAATGAAATTGGTTGTGTAGCTCTGGAGTTTTAGTGATGCACAGACAGACAGAGTCTCAGTTTTATACATATGGATTATGTTTGCATAGTGAAGTACCACATACCTACAAATCATTAATGTTTACATACCAGCCACTAGGAATGCATCTAATATGTAAATTGGTATACCCAATAACTTAACTCCGCTGTTTGCGGTGGCTATATAAGCAATGTGTTCAGAGACAATAGTGTGTTGAATAAGTGCTGATGAAGAGAAACAACCCCCTGAAATACGGTATATACACTCGTTACCCATTTTTGTCTTTGATCACATTGTTTGCTTACATCTGATGTCTCAATACGAAATGTAGTAAAAACAGTGTTGGCTATAAATACTGTAGAATATCTGTAAAAATAACCTTAACAAAATATTACCATATTGTTTTAACAGCCACACAGTCACATCCTCTCAAAACAGCCTTTAATACATTAACATCATACTAGCACTCAATTTATTTCATAAGAGAATTTTGTAAAAAAAAGTGTCAGTTACCCAACAAACGATGGTACAAGAAGTACAGCTGTGGCCAATGCATAAATCAGATCACCTTGATGGCTATTGTTCAATTTTTTCTTCAAAAATATTGTACACACCTAAAAAAAATATATAATATCTGTAAATTTTTCATCATTATCATTCATTTAAGTCCATTTTCTCAAAAACACCTACAAGGTTTTCATATATCATTTATGAGGACTTATTTTATAGTTTAATTTTAACTCCTGAGAACTATATGGTTGCATGATCTGCTAGAAATAGTAACCAAATATCCTTCAAATCATATCCTACTGTTTTAAAAAAAAAAAAGACAGAATAGTCACAGCAAGTCTGCTCAGTCAACACTGACCTGAAGTTGAACAATAATAACATACTTCTTTTAAATTCTAGAGCGCATTCTTTGATCCTTCATCTAACTAAGCTTCTCCAGAATTAACTTTCATTTTTCTTTTGTAATTATCTCACAAGATTTTTCCAAATTTTTTTCTTATTTCCATGTAGCCCCTCTTGCAATGCAATGTTATCAGTTGTACCCTTTCATCTCCCATTACACTGTCGGAAAACTATTTAAAGTATTGTTGTGATAGGATAACATGTTCCTTGGTTTGTTGTAACTATCAAAGCTAAGGCTGTACTGAAGCACTGTCTTTAAAATATGGCTATTTATTGTATTTTATTAACACTCATTTATTTTATAACAATCATAATAATCACACATTTTTCAGGAGCAAAACAGTTCCTTACTTCAAATGTGTTAACACAAACCTAACTATCTAAATAACTTTCTGGCAAGCTACTGGCCTATTTGGATTATTTCTCTTAGCTCATTATTTCAATTATGCAAGTTAGTTATTACCAAAAATCTTCAGAATTCTTCCAAAATGTATGCATGAATCTTGATGATCACAACTGTCTTGAGTAAATTATACAATGCTAATGAGGTCCAATAACACCGAAACATGTCCTCCCTTGGCTTATTTGAGTTATTATTTCTCTTAGCTCATTTTATTTTCTGTTTTTCTCTGATATATTTCTGTTGTGTCAAAGCTAAAGAAACAACTGAATAATTCAAGATTATGCCTCTAGTATAAGTTCCAACTGCTATTTTTTATACCAAGAGTTAAACCTTTGTTGTCATTAGGTCTATATATCACTTCTGTGTAACATTCTACAAAACACAAACACAACCTACATTGGAGAAGTGCTCATGTATCACAAACAGAGCTGATGTACACACACAAACATCCTCAAATGCAGACAAAATAAAAGCCTGGTTAATTGACAAAGACTCCCATACCAATCTGGTATAACCATAAACCACATACTATTAACACACATCATCAACATCATCATCATTTTAACATCCACTTTTCCATGCTTGCATGGGTCTGATGGAATTTGTCAAGACAAATTTTCTATGACTCGATGCCCTTCCTGTTACCAACCCTCACTTGTTTCCAGAAAGTGATATTTCTTATGGTCAGATATATTTTTCACAGAGAAGTAGAGATGAATAACACCACTTGCTTTCTGAACTATCATCTCTCTATTTTCAAGTAGTCATCTCAATTTTGTTTCTCCGTTAGTAAACAATAATCCCAGTACTCCCTTCCTAATATTGCAGACCCTGAAACTCACTCCCTACCAACATCTTCCCACCTCACAGGTGAAGCTGAACATCAAAAGTACCCCCTGTCAGAGAACTTGTAGAGATCAAAGAAACTCATCTGTTTTCCTCTAACTAAATAGTAAATAAAACCCACTTCAAATGACAGAGTAACACCAGTGAGCAGTAACAATGAAACTCCTGGTAAATTGCATCATTAGAAAGTAAATAGCTTTCCATCAGTTTCAACGATGAAGATTCAGTTGTTCAATCAACTGGATAACCTGCTTATTAAATTAGCATGAAAGTGGATGAGTATTCCACAGGCACATGTACCATTAACATAATTCTCAGCATGACAGTGTGTGACAAGGCTATACTTTTGAATACTTTTGACTGTACAGATATAGTCCATTCAACAGGCTTTCACATAGCTTCTGCCAACCCTACTTAGCTTACAAGGCTTGAATCAATCCAAGACAATGGTAAAAGACACTTAAGGTGTCATATAGTGGGATTGAGCCCAGCACTTCATCATTATGAAGCAAACTTCCTGACAATTCAGTTATGCTCTGTCCACATATTACATATAAATAGCAATAAACTCAACTCCAGTGGACTTAAAAGATACATTTTTCATCTTGTACATTTGTGGAACTGAAACTTTTCAGAGAAATTTCAGTTTCCTTTCTTACCTTCTCTGTCTCATTCCAATTTTACTCAGAAAAGATGATCCCAGCCACAAACAATTATGTATAAACCTATTTTTATTTCTGAGAGAATATCACATAATTTTAAACTAATATTACAAAGGGAAAATAACTTGAAATAGAATGATCAAGCATAATAAGAAATTCAGAAATTGGTTAGTATATAAAAGTGTTGTGTTATTTAATCTTAAAAGTCAAACAAGAGAGATTATAATATTTGGATTAAAACATACCATCAGCCACAAAGGAAGAATAACTAAGATGATGCATAACAGTATCCAAAGCTTGATATCAGACCACATAATCTGAGAGTCAGGGAAGAAGAAATCAGGAAATAATTCCACCTAAAATAAAATTTTAAAATCATGGATTAAAAGAAATTTTCAAAAAATGACTTTTCTCTGAAAATGCTATAATTTTTACACATTGTGTGTGTGTGTGTTTCTGTAATTCATCATCATCAAGATCCCTTAACTGCTGCAGCCAGTTGTTGGAGTGCCACTTTAGATACTTTCATAGTCAGCCATTGCCACTGGTCTCTGTTCTCTGTCATGCATAACAGGTTCACAGTGCTGTGAACAGTCCAGTCCCTTGATGTTGCCAAACCAGAATTTTCTCTGCTTCTCTTTCGCCTTCCCTCAAGTTGTGGCAGGATACATGACCACACTAGGTAAGCTTCCGTCTTTTTTACCTGCAGAAGGAGTGGCTCCTGTCTGCCAGCATATTTGTTGGCTTGCTGCCTGATAAAGCTGTTCAGTTTTGTGCTCTGTATACGGGATGTGTAATAGCCTTCTGAAATACTTATGCTCAAATATCTGGATACTTTGCTCCATGTCAGCTATAAGTGTCCAGCTCTCACATCTATACAGAAGGACTGAGGTCACTAGGGTCTTGTGCACTCTGAGTCTTGTTGGAAAACTAATGAAATTGCTTTTCCATATATTGTTCAGCTTTGTTGTGGCAGTAGAGGCTAAGCGGAGTCTTGTTATTATCTCCCTTTGAGATGCTCCAATTCTCCAGAAAGAAGTCAAAGGGGCAATGTACATGCTCAGACATAGGAAATCCCCTGGAGTGGATAACATCCCATCAGAGCTAAAACATGGAGGGCCAAAGCTTATCAAGGCACTAACAGTTACCTGTCAGAAGATATAGGAGAAAGCAGTGGCCAAAGGAGTGGACCCACTGATGATATCCATTCCCAAAAAGGCAACTTAAGACTCTATAAGAATTATAGAACCATCAGCCAAATTAGTCACCCCAGCAAAGTATTGTTAAGAGTTTTGCTAAACAGACTTAAGGGGAAGACAGAAGAAATCTTTGACCAAAGCCAGCAGATCTCAAAAGGAGGTGTCTGTGATTAGAGATATGTAAATATAGAAATTATTTCTATATAAATTTAGTAAGCTTTTGAGGAAATCGTTTCCAAAATTTTATTAAACCGAAAATCTTAATAATCCCTTCGTAAATTTATTATATTTTACAGCAAAGAGATATAAGATCTGCACATAAATATGGTATGCTGTGCATGTCAATGGATATATTTATGTAAAGAAGCAGTTTTTAAAAATACCTCTTTACATTTTAATGACTATGAATTTCGTAATTAAAACGAAAAGTGAGAGTAAACTAAATTACGTTATAAGCTGCAAAATAGTGTTTCAAACTTTAGTACGAGGCCAGCAGTTTTAGGGGAAGGGGATACCACATAATACTTAACTAATATTTTATTTTATTAAACGTAAAGAGCCGAAAGAAATGCCGCCTAACATGCTAACGATTCTGCCAGAGAACCATTAACCAAATAGGGGACATGAATGGTAGTGTCTCAGAGAAATATTTGGCAAGTTAGAAGAAAACTGCTGTGGGTGAGACTCTAGAAAGTAAATCCTTCTCAAAATTTGAAGTCAGGTTGTGAGCTTTATTTCAGTGAGGTGGCAGATCATCACGGGCCCCGGCTCTAGCCATGACCACCTTGCCTCTTTTATATATCAGGAACTACATGATCCAATGTGTCCGGGTTTTTTTTTCTTTCTTTCTTTCTTTCTTTAGAGACTGTAGTGGTTGATTCGAAGATCATTTGGTTGCAACTTTTTGTAGATCAATCAACCATGCACATATTCCCTTAAGCATTCGTTTCTGGTAAATTTATCAACCAAGCTTAGATTGAACATAAACTAAGAATCTAGCGAGACTTAACTAAAGTACTGTAAGACTTGAAATATGACGCTCTACGGAGTCAGCTACCTTACGCTGTCCTGTAAAGAGTATTTTGCACATATCTCTTCACATTGACAGAAGAAACATAAATAAAGCAATTTTTGTCATCATTTTCTTTGTATTTCAATGAATAAATCTCATGATGCAAGTAGAAAAACAAACTGTCGCTGAATATAATGAAATATTTGAAGTTACCTTGCTGAAGTCTATCATTGTGTTTTCTCCGCAACAACCGTAAAAGAGATATGCTGGAAGAGAGACGCCCGCAGACGCCATAACTGTCTAGCCTCGTTTTAGATACATAGAGGGTTTTTTTTGTTTTTGTTTTTTAAAATCGGACACAAGGGTTCGATTTCTACTAGAACACATTTTTATTTATATTCATGACATCACGGTGAAGGCATGAGACTAACGATTAGGGTGTACAGTTTACAATTATATGCTTGTGAGGTTAATTCCTGAACAAGTTGACGCTCTGTCTTTGAGCAAGGCACTTCCCTGATTGCTCGTTGCTCCAGTACCGATGTAAACGAGCAACAACCGGTTGCTAATACAGTCCTCTTTCCCTTTAGCTGTCACATCATTGATGTCCCACTGGGTGAAAGGGGTCGTGAGGGTATACGTTTCTGCTCGCGACTGCATAAACGATTAGCAAGCGTATAGTACATAAGTTATACCCACTTGTGACACCTGGCTGTACTATAACTCCGTGACATTACGACTTCTAAGAAAGTTACAGATTATTATGTCTACTGCAGTGTACGTCAAAACTATGAGAAATATTTATACAGTGAAGAAATTACATTATTAGTCCTATGGTTCTTAGTTTAATCAGAACGATTCGGATGGGAAACAACTCTAGATAGGTGTCGGCCTTATTGTGTCTCCTCATCAACATAAATTTCATCATACTTACCAGGATAGTAATGAGAGAATCACCAAATTTGTTTAAATAATATATTGGTAATTGAGCTTGTATCTTTTCTTCACCGCATAAATATTTCTAACTAGATTCTTAATGCTTAAACTTTTGTTTGTCGTTTGGATGGCATTTCTCAGTAATTAACTTCCACTATTATTCTTTAATATACAACATTTTTATGTCTGCTCAGGAATAATATTATACATATACCTAGTGATTCTCTCACCACTATTTCAACAAAAACAATGAAGTTTATATTTGCTGTATTTATTGCTATATTTGGGGGTGGACATCTTTTTTTTTTTTTTTCCATTTTTTAATTTATTTTGCCAAATAACCACACACACTATATACTCGTTTTTCACTTCAGCTTTATCATTATTCTTATTTTAGTGTCTTTTGTCAGAAATCTTTCGTCACACGTCCCATAACCTCAGTAGTTCTCTATCCCATATGTCTCCTTCTGTTCTGTTTAGTCTATTCTGTCTTTCTGTGATAGTTATCCTTATATGTGCATACATCTGCATCTGTGTGTGTGCATATATGCGTGTGCATACGCGCATTTGTGTGCATGTGTCTATGTGTTTAGTACGTGTTTTGTGTGTATATGGGTTTGCTTAATACACTTTTTGTACTCGTGTCTTTTATATAGTATTTTATTATGTTTATTTACTTTTTTCTTATTCTGCCTTAAGTAGGTGTATGTATGCCTGGTGTGTGAGTATATGGGTTTATGCATTATACTGTTTATATCTGTGTCCATTGCAGGGTAACTCACTTTTTTGCCAGCTGAGTGGACAGGAGCAATGTGAAATGAAGTGTTTTGCTCAAGAACACAATGCATCATCCAGTCTAGGAATCAAAACCACAATCTTTCAACCATGAGTGCAGTATCCTAACCAGTGAGCCACATGCCTCCATGGTTTGAGTGAATGTCAATGACAAATACAAAATATATTCTGTTCAGTATTTTTTACAGTGTAAAATCTCTTTTACAGAATAAAATATATATCACCATGAATAACTATTTTCTGTAAAGTTATGAACATGACATAGTCTTGTTTTCTCTTTTGTGGATCTCTTGATAAATTAAGTATCAGCTAAGAATGAATTGCTGTTTCCTTCACCAGATAGATCTTGAAGCCTAATAATATTCTCAGATCATGTACATTTATGCATGATAACTTGATAATTCAGATTTTAACAGTTGCAGATTTTATCCAGAAATGCAATGAAAATGCACCTGATGTGATACATGACCTCTAAGTTCCCCCTTACCTTATTTTTATTTTTTGCTTATTCATTCATTTATTTATTTATATATTTCGTGATTTAATCAGGGGAGGATAAACAGCCTCAGTAACCTCTTTTGCAGATTCTCAAGAG
Organism: Octopus bimaculoides; assembly: GCF_001194135.2. Lineage (NCBI taxonomy): Eukaryota > Metazoa > Mollusca > Cephalopoda > Octopoda > Octopodidae > Octopus > Octopus bimaculoides. The sequence continues at coordinate 28,377,820 of NC_068994.1, forward strand.
CCAAGGGCAACGGATTAAGTTTACTGTTCAAGTAATGGTATGATAAACATAAACAACATTATGACTAATCACAAACATGAAAAAACTGAAAGCATTACATTATCCTTCCCACCAGTTGTAATCTGAGCTGCCCTGATTTCATGAACATTAATTTGCATTTAATAAAGCAGGTATCTAAGAGTAACTTAAATCATACTGTTGTTGTTGTTGTCATTCTGTTATTTTTTTCTAGTTTTCTTTTCTTACTTAAGAATATTAGTGACATACATGAAACAAATAACTACAACATGGCTAACAGTCCCTAGTAATGTAAGTATAGAAATATATGTAACCAAATCTCTACCTTTCCTTCCTCTCACTGTTTATCATACTTCTTCTTACAACAATTATGGGGGCTAATGTAATCAACTGTAGCAATCCCTAATATAAGAAATCATTGTTATTTATTCATGATTTGAAAGATACATTGTTTTCTTTCTTAGAACTCAAAGAATCTTAATAATGCTAAAACTCTAGGTGTTTGTTTGTTCCCGAAATATCTCAGAAACAGTATATTTTATCTTAATTTTCATACTTACTTTATGCAGTGCAGTATGAGGTTTTGTGATATATGGATCTCTATTTATTAATAAAAACGGTTAAACACAATTTTTGTTTGTTATTTTTTGATGAGAAAACATGGCTTCCCTGACATCAACACACATACAGAATACACACACATATAATGAACGTCATGGCATGTGAATCAACACAAACACACGTACACTATCTGTGACATATACACACACAGTCATTGCACTCTCTATCACTCTCTAAGGAAGAAAAAAACGTTGACTTCACCCCTTCCTTTCTCATTCATATGTTGTGATGGAGAAAAAGAAAAGAGAAAGAACGTTTCTAGTTTTTCTTTTGTTAAACACAGCACAAAGTTTTGTCAGTGAACAGGTCACAGTTTCAAAGCGATGAAATTATTTTGACACAAATTAAATTTAAATGTTGAAGTGAAATTAACGGTTTTTGTATGTTCTTAAATGGCTTACAAACATCTTCCATGCTGCAATTGTTTTTGTTTCAGCACACGATCTCAAATCAAGTCACTTGCTAGGCAAGTACATCTCCATAATATTTTAATCATTTAGAAATATTTTTAAGTGAATGTGATTTCAAAAATATAAGTTGTTTGTACAGTAAGTATTTATATTTTAACTTTCTTTAAACAAAGAATATTTTTACGTTTTTTAAAATTATTTTCAAGTGAATATTATTACAAAAATTCTTTTTGGCATATTTAAGAAATATTTTAAAGTGAAAATGACTTTAAAAATACGGTAAATATTTTGTAAAAGACCTGTTCATAACTTCAGTGTGAAATAGTTATTTTCCATAGATTTTTTCTGAGTGCATTCAACATATTTCACCTCCAAAGATTTGGCTGCTATGTCTAGTATACCCTGCAACCACGTAACAGCTATTTGCAATAAAGGATCTGAAATACCTGTTATGTGGTAGCAGGGCGTGCAAGAAATAGCAGCCAAATCTTTCCTCTTGGGGGAAAGGATCCGTTTATGCATGATTTCGATATCACATTCTTTGACAAAATGGGAAATCACATTGAAAAGAAAAAAAATTAACCCATGAAACAAAACTCCATTGCTGGGAAACTCAGAGTTTTCCGGTGACCCAACGGGTCACGGGTAGTCTAGTTATGTCTATCTCGGGAGACATATACGCAAATATTCAAATTTAACTAATGATTTTAGAAAATGTTCAAACAGTTTTTACAATCCCTAGTATTTGTATTTCATTGGACATATTTATGTTTGTATTTTAGATAACCCATCTGTGGTGTTATGACCCAGGCTGTGTTGTAGGGAAGGACCGGAAGTGAGGGAGTACGTATGTCCTGACGGAAGTGGGGCCTGTGGGTCCCACTGGAAGGGCTGCAGTGGGCATGCAGGGTCGGTGAGGCGCAAGCAGTCAGTTGGCTCTTTGATGAGTATAGAACCTTTGGACACATGAAACAAGAATATGTTCAAGTGATGTCAGTGGATTGTAAAATTTTCAATACACAAGCTTTCCCTAATGTTCCAAAATTCATGTCCTCACATATCTGAAGCTGGTTTTTGTTTGTTTTGTTTTTGGATGTTTCTTTCTTCCATTGATAACTGGGAGGTTTGTAATATTATTTGTTCAAAGAACATGTGTGTGTAGGTGTGTCATACATGATAGATAGATAGATAGAGAGAGAGAGAGAGAGAGAGATAGGATGAGAGGGAGGGAGAAAGAGAGAGAGAGAGAGAGAGCCTGTATGTGAATCAACAAGTGTGAACCCTGGAAGAGATAGTGGTAACTATGGTAATGTGAACTGGACACAAGGTGGAACTTGATCAACCTCACTGGGTCACCTAGTCTGATTGATTGTTGAAAGATCCAAAACCTCAAATAACACTGATAATGTGACATTAATTTGACATCATGCACCTGTTCAGGTAATCTCAACTTGATGGAGTAAGTTAATGTACAACACAAACATTTGATCACTGTAAACAAATCATTTGTGCAGGTTGCAAGACAAGAAATCACAGAACCAGCTTTCTTGGACTTGGGAGACTACCATACTACAATAAAATGGTAAATATATGGAGGATGAGAACTTTTTTCCTGACAAGGGCATGGAAGAGTCTTTTTCGTGTGACCAGTGTGGTCATGTTTGCTTCTCAAAGGCAGGCCTATTCAATCACAAGTGTGGTCATGGAGGTGCTACCAATGTTATATCCGGTATGATCACTTGTGCACAAGAGTGTGTGTGTCAGCCAGTGGATGCACTTGGTATTGTAGGACCCAAGATCTAGATCTTTGGGTTACTGCTGGAAAGCTGAGTTGAAGTTTATGTGAAATGACCACTAAGTCCCTTGAAGGCCTTAGGAGCCATATGAGGCATCATCAGTGATGAGGAAACCAAACATAAGATGTTTTTTAGACTGAAATAGGTTTAGGAAGTGGTGTTACTCAGTCACAAGTCAGCTTCCATATCAATAGTGCTGGTGACACAGAAAGAGCATTCGGTAACTACTGTAAAGTGATTGGGATTAGGAAGGGCATCCAGCCATAGAAACCATGCCAAAGCGGACACTGGAGCTTAATGCAGTCCTTGATTCCTCAGATCCTTGTCAAACTATCCAACTCAAATAGTTTACATTATGAAGGATACCCAACCATAGATTCCAAGGCAAAACCAAGATATTGGAGTAAGATATGGTCATCCAGCCTGTTAGAACTTGTCAAACTGTCTGTGGTGTTATGAGCCAGGCTGTGTTATAGGGAAGGATTGAAAGTGGGGGAGTAGGCATGTCCTGTCAGAAGTGAGGCCTGTAGGTCCCACCAGAAGTGCTGCGGTGGACTTGCGGCATCAGTGAAGCACAAGGGGCCAGTTAGCGGCGGACAGCACATCAGAGTGGACATGTGAAATGGTACAGCAACAGATAGCACACATGGACGTGAAGTGCACCTTGGAGATCGAGACAGCACCTGGATGTTGAAAGTGACCCTTTTTTCGAACTGACAGGTAAGACTACTGTAATTCTCTCTTCGCTTCTGTCCTTTTTCTTTTTTTACATCACACTGTCCAATCCAGGCGATCATGGAAGGCAGACGTAACAATTATGTGTAGTTGTGTGTGTGCGTGCACGTGTGTGTATATGTGTGTGCGTATGCACACGTATGTGAGAATTTATCCCCCCTCTCTCTCTCTCTCTCTCTCTATATATATATATATATATATATATATAACAAATTAAAAAGGTGGCTTATTAGCAATTAGAACCTAAAGGCAAAATCAAAAGAGGTCATAAAAGTGACAGAGGGTACTGATAAGCACCACTTTTGCTAAATATAAGAGTTAAAATTACTCAAAAGTTACAAAATCACTGTCTTAATGACTGAAAAAGGAAGGTAAGTCCCCAGTGTACATAGTCAGATCGAGATTTCGGGTTTTGATGTACGTAGACCATCTTAATCCTCATCAGTGACTCTTAACCCTTAGGGTTAAACTCAACTACCTCTGTCAGAAAAATCATTGAAAATATATGCTGATTTTCAAAATGGTAAAAGTGTAAACAACAAACTGAAAAGGATGGCTTATTAACAATTAAAACCTAATGGTTGACAAAAGGGAGGTAAGTCCCCAGCCTCTGATGAGAATTAAGATAGTCTACATCAGAATCCGAAATCGTGATCTGGCTATATATGCTGGGGACTTACCTCCCTTTGTCAGTCATTAAGACAGTGATTTTGATGCTTTTGAGGTATTTTAACTCTTATATTTAGCAAAAGTGGTGCTAGTGAGTACCCTCTGTCACTTTTGTGACCTCTGTTAATTTTGCCTTTAGGTTCTAATTGCTAATAAGCCACTCTTTTTAATTTGTTGTTTACACTTTTATCATTCTGAAAATCAGCACGTTTTCAACAGTTTCTCTTATAAGACTAACAGAGGTAGTTGATATCAACCCTAGGCGTTGAAAGCTGCTGATGAGGATTAAGATGTCTCCATCAAAATCCGAAATTGCTATGTACATTGGGGACTTACCCCCCTTTGTCAGTCATCAGGACAGTGATTTTGTGGCTTTTGAGTTATTTTAACTCTTATCTTTAGCAAAAGTGGTGCTAGTCAGTCTATCACTTTTGCGACTTCTATTAATATATATATATATATATATAGGGAGAATTCACCAAAAAAACAAAAGACGTAGACAGGTGGTGTAGACAACAAACAGATGTATTAGTTTAACACTCGGGAAGTGAAAAAGTCTTTAACGTTTCGAGCCTACGCTCTTTCACAGAAAGGAACACGGAAAGAAACAAGAAGAGAAAATAAAGAATGTGTAGTGGCTAGCGATCTATCATGGCGAATGCCAGACAGAGAGGTCACACAGGAGAGCTAGGAAGAAGGGGAGGTAATAAAATAGTGGTGATCCCAAAACGAAAGTGCGCATGCGTGTCTATAAGAGAGTATGTATGTGCATGTGGAAGAGGGCTGGTGACTTTGACGTGTGTATGTGTAGGTGTGAAAATGTGGGGCTAGGAAGTAGTCAGTGCTAGTGTGTGCATCGTGGTGTGATGTGATGTGTTGTGTGGTATGGTGGTGTATGGTGTAGTGGTGAGTGGTGTGGTGTGGTGTGATGGTGTTGGGAGGTGGGGGAGGCGAGTATGGGGAAAGCAAGGGTGGAGTGTGGGTTAGGCTGTGGGTGGGGATAGAGGTGGGAT
>NC_068994.1:28383995-28384806 GCF_001194135.2 Octopus bimaculoides
GTGGTAGGTGAGGGGAAATGGGAGGTTGGAGATGGCGGGGTGGGTTCGGGGGAGAGAGCAGATGCACAGTCCACGGAATATGCTCTAGCAAGGACGGTGTGGATAGTGGTGAGGGAATATCCATGTAGGGTGAAGTGGCGAGCCATGGTTTTCACTACAGAGCCTGCGTAGGCGGAGGAATTGGGAATAGGGGATGGAAAGCTTGGTGTGTTTAGGGTTGGAGGAGGAGAAGTTGAGGTATGAGTGTGAATCTGTGTGTTTGTAGTGGATGGAGGTGGTGAGAGTGGAGTGATGAATGCTGACCGAGATGTCAAGAAAGGAGACAGAAGTGTTAGAGATAGTGCAAGAGAAGTGGCGGGCAGGATGGAAAGATTTGACAAAAGAGAGGAAGGAGTCTAGATGTTCGCGAGAGAGTGAGGTCGAACCAATACAGTCGTCAATATAACGGCCGTATAGTTCGGGAGTGGGACCAGTGAAACTTGAGAATATTTGATCCTCAACGTAGCCAACGAACAGGTTCACGTAGTTGGGAGATGAGGTCATGGATAGTGGAGGACACAGTCGGTTGGTAGCTGGGCGTGGGGTCAGAGCGCAGATGGCAGTAGAAGGAGGTGTCTTGAAGTTGGCGGAGAGGTCTGTGCGCCACACCACCACGGCTCCACCCTTATCGGCTGGTTTTATGATGATGTTATTGCTGCATCGGAGACATCAAAGGGCTGAGAGTTCGGCTGGGGAGATGTTCAGATGATGGGGACGCCTAGAAAAGTTAAACCGGTCCACAGCGCGCTGGCAGGCGCCCGCATAAAGAACA
>NC_068994.1:28385147-28391632 GCF_001194135.2 Octopus bimaculoides
AGGAGAGGAAGCGTATCAGGAGGGGAAGGGTAGTGGAGGAGTTGGGGGTAGTGACATCGGGTATGATGGAATGGAGGTGTGAGTGGAGTTTATGTTGTTTGGTGTGAACGAGAAATTGATGAAAGAGATGATTTAAATGAATTATGTAACGTAACGTGGTGTTGGCATGGGAAGGCGACTGAGAGGAGAAGAAGATGGAAAAAGCAAGAGGGAGAAGACGGTCGATGGTGTGTATTTTGGAGAGATTAGAGCGAATGATGGCACGCATAAGGTGGTAGGATGTAGTACGGAGTATGGGTAGGATGGTTGTAGCAGAGTGGAGAGTCGGAAACCTTTAGGGATGAAGCGGTGATGTAAGCAGCGACTGAGAAATGAAATGTGACTAGAGAAACGAGTTGTTTTGAAAGTTAGTAGAGAAAGATTAATAGAAGGTTGAAAGCAGCGGAAAGGAAGTGTGCGAAGGTATTGCTTTAAACAGTTGTGGAGGTCGAGGAGGAAAGGTTTGTAATCGGGCATGATTGTAAAACGAGAAGAGAAGAGAAAGAAAGGAGAAAAAAGGGAAAAAGGGGTGGAGAGGAAAAATTCATAAGGTGTGGGGAGAAAAAAAGCAAAAGGCGTGAGGAGAAAAAATGCAAAAGGCGTGAGGAGAAAAAAATATATATGATTGGTGGGAGAAGAAAATAAAAAATAGGAAAAGAAAGGACGAAGATGGAAGAAACAGAGAGAAAAGGGGGAAAAGAAAAGACGACACACAGAGAAGAATAAGCACACACGGACATACAGACAAGAACAAGCACGCACACACAGACACACAAGCAAGAACAAGCACGCACGCACAACCCATTAGCTTTCATCTCCTCCTCCCATTTTATCAGTTGTCACGGAGGACACAGCAGCTGTCACGGAGGGTAAGAAGATATCCGAAGTGAATTATCGAGTTGTCACGGAAACAAGCGACTTTTTGTTTTGGTTTCGTCGAGTCAAAACGAAGGATTACCTATACACACGCACACACACACACATATATAAAACGAGAGAGAGTGTGTAGGGAGTGCCTGTGTGCTCTCATATATACATGCGTTTGGGGATGTATGTGTATATGTATGCATGTGCGCACGGATAAATGTTATATCATATGCCCTATATACCTCTACAAAAATGTGATGTTCATTGCTGGAACGTACATTTCGATCAGAGTTGAGTTCGGGTAAAATAACCACAAAGCAATTGAAACTAATTGTTGATAACCAAATGTGAAATGTCAAAGGTTAGAGAAGCTTTCCAACTAAAACGAGGCTCGGGGTAAGAAAAGAAACATGGCAGCTGGGCGTTCAAATCCATTTGGATTTGTAAATCAACACAACAGTTCCATTAATTCTGCCTCATCAACGAATTTTGCTTACGGGTCAGTATTAAGTTTGCTTTGTGTATTTTTGTATATATTTATCCTTGTGTCTGAATGTTTTAATATACTTACCTGTATGACTGTCCTGATCTGTATATAAAACTCAGGTTCTCGTAGTTAAGCCTCAAACTTCGTCTAATTTTGTTTCCAAATTTCGTGATTAATTTTTAATATGAGACATTGTATATCTATACAAAATCTGTCTCTCTTCATTGTTTTAGCATATGTGCGTATTTATGTGTATGCACGTAGTTTTTATTCTGTGTTAACATAGGTCTGACACGTAACTTGCAAGAGGGTCCTTGGAGTGGTTTCGATACGATGTTTTTAACTCTACTTATAAGAATATACTACTCTTTAATGTATATTTACTGACCACTAATCAGTTTCGGAATTTACCGTGTTACTTTGAGTGGGGTTGTTAATTAGTCATGGTTCGAGCGCTCGTAGGTATTTTAGTTACGTGCTGCCTTATTTGCAAAATTACCAAGCTTTACGATATTAGTGACGCAAGTAAAATCATTAACGAGCTAGGAATAGTTAATAATTTTCCTTTTCTGTGCTCTCAATCCAAGTCTCCTGTTAGTGGTGTAAAATTTAAAAATATTTCTATGTAACACTTCTATGTAATTCTAGGAATGCAGTCTGCCCCAAAGTTATGCACTTCAAAACCCCACACAACAACATCCAGTTTTGATTAAAATAATCTAAATCGGTCTCATGTGTTCTTGTTGTTTAACCCTAGGCCCAATCTGATCAAACAAAACACATTAATGTGTTCGAGTTACAATTCTAGCTTATCTTCAGGTAGTCTCATTGTCTAATGTGTTAAGATGGAGAATGTCCCAGCAGAAGGAACAACTTAATGATTTCTTATCTCACAGTCCCATCTGCTGTATCCCACGGAATAATGACTTTACACCTTTCTTGGAAAATGTTCCCCAGTCTGAGATTTTATATTTCTTGTTACAAAAATATTTGTCGCTATCAATCATGTTCTGTAGTTTCACTCCTATTTATTGCTCCACTTGTTAAAAATAGCTGCCAAATTCTCTTAAAACATTACCGCTGAAAAAAAAAGTGGGGGTGGAGTGGGGGAAAGACATACTTAATGTAATTCTCGATATACAAAAAGATGGAATAGTCGTAGTCGTGGCTGGTAAGTCTTTGGTCATGAGTCTGTCAGAGTTGACTTCTATCTAAACACCAACTTATTCTGGAAGTGAAAGAATAAGCCATTAAAATATTGTGATTTTATTGCATTAACTCTTGCTTGACCAATTTCTAATGAAGTACACTATGTTTCATCATCATTTAAAATCTGTCTTCCGTACTGGCATGGATTGGATGATTCAATGAGCTGGAGGACTGCATCAAGCTCTCGCCATGCTTTCTGTAGCTGGATGTCCTTTCTAATGCCAACTACATTACAGAGTGTACTGGATGTTTTTTCTCCTGACACCAGCACTAGTGAGGTTGCCAAATAACTTGTAAGACAAAGAAAAAGTAGTTGCCTCTTGACTGAGTGGGATTGTAGTAGAGGTGCAAGCAGCTTTATGCTAAATGTTAGAGGGACAGGCACTGCTATATTGCTCTACAAGAGATACATGGTCTCCCTGCATTTTATAAGAGTGGATAGGATCACTGAAAAGATGATAAATTTTGCTTCAGTTATAGAGAATGAAGCCAAACAAATATTCTGCTATTATAATGTTGTCATAACTCATAAAAAGAAAACTTTATCTTTCTCATATTTAAGGTATATATGTTTGTGTGCTTTCACTTTTAGAGGAGCCTATTTATTGTGATCACATTGGGATGAAGGAATTTTCAATAACAATAACAACTTGATAAATTTAAGCAGAGCTTTGTTTCTAACAGGGAGTTAATCTTCAATTCATTTTAACTAAAGAGTTTGACCAACTCATTTTGATAACATTTACCCCTACATAATATGTGTTTGTGCATGCACATGTGTGTGTGTGAACATACTCATATAATCATCAGTATGCAGCCAGCCACACCATCTTAACTCACAAACTTAGCTGCTTTTGATGAGCACTAGTATAACTTAAGTAAAGTGGTGCTGATGCTCACATTCCTTGGTGTGAGTATGACTGGTTACTTTGTGAAATGAAAAGAAACATCCATTACTTGAAAAACAGGTAAAGATTGGCATTACGAAAAGTATCCATCCATAAAATCCTACCTCAAATATCTCTTGCAACCTGTGCTAGCTGAGAAAAAAATGGGTCTTAAACAAATAACTGAATCCACACACACAATTCAGTAATACAAGTATTTGTGCGCAAAAATGAAACATAGCTTTAGTTTATGTAACTCACCTACTTTATAAGTAAGTGGGTAATGAATTGAATCAGTAACCAAAAAGAAAATCACATTCAACCTTGCATAAAAGATAGGATTATGAATGTATTCTGTCTTCAGCGTTTGAAGTAACCAACATTTCAAATACTGTAACACCATTTAATTTTATACCTTAAGTTTGAAAGAGTGCTTTTTCTTTTTTTCCTTTCTTATTTTGAGAAACTAACGTTTTAGTCCTATAATGTCACTTATAATGATAGTCCATTGATAGTCATATGATGTCACTTATAATGTATCAGATATTGTTATCTGAATATAGACTGTAGTTTATCGGTTTCGTTCAGAGATGACATGCTCAGCTGTGGCCTTGTAAAGTATGTCATCTTACATGATTTAGTCTATATTTCCATTAACCCTTTTACTACCATATTTCTAATGAAATTCACTTCTTAAGTCTTTCAGTTATCTTTGAAAATAATTATCTGAATGGATGGGTTAGATATACTACTGGCCCACATTGTAATAAATGTTTGTCAAAGACCTCCTCTTCCCAACAATAAAAGCCAATGTATTCTATCTAATTGCTTCAAATGCAACACAGACATGTTCCTACATACTAATACTGCATATCAGATCCAATGCATGAAACGCAGCAAATGTTACTTCAGCTTCTACATCTCTGAATTAAGAGGCATTTTATCATATGTATATCTTTTAAAGAACAGCTCAAAAAATGCAGAAACAAAGATGTTGTTGTTATCATTAAAGCTATAGATTGTAATATCATTAACCTATGGATAAAAGAAGCTGTTTTGATTTTGAAAAAGCCAAAAATTAACTGGCTTGACATGACGGCCAATAGAAACAGTGAACACAATGGCTCACAGTTCTTGACCCAATTCACCTTTTGCACATGTCTGTGTGCACTCTATCTGTGACACCTAAATCATGGAACTCAGTTTACAGCCTCCAAGTTCTTCACCTTTAAGCATATGGTGATACCATTATCTCACAGAAGGATCCAACATGCCATCAAAATGGACATGGGCATGTAATTTACCTTTGACATTGAAATGGATTTTTTAATTAACTGCCACGTGTACCACCAGCAGTTCATCACATATTTCACATAACTACCATATGCACCACTGGTGGTTAATTTTCATAATTCAAGAAAATATTTTATTCTGTATCTTTGACATAGTTTTGAAGATATTTAAATAACACGAGTGCTACATATTAAAGTTTAATCCTTTAGCATTTAAACCAGCCATATTCGGCCAAAATATTCTGCCTCTTTTATGTTCAAACTGGTTAGATTCAACATCTCACACCTACCCTCATTGTAAAAGATAAACAATCACTTTATCAAAATTCTGAAGCCATAAGACAATACATTGATTAATTCAAAATAATGCAAATAAATAAGCATTACAGAATAATCTGAATGCTAAAGGGTTAATTACAAAATATTGAAAAAACAAAAAAATTGCATTTCCTTGTAATTAAGCAGTATGCATTGCAACTGCAAGAAATACATGGTGTCATTGGTAAGTTCTAGTAACAGATTGTGGCAGTTAACATATTAAATAACATTTTCATCATCATCATCGTTTAACGTCCGCTTTCCATGCTAGCATGGGTTGGACGATTTGACTGAGGACTGGTGAAACCGGATGGCAACACCAGGCTCCAGTCTGATTTGGCAGAGTTTCTACAGCTGGATGCCCTTCCTAACGCCAACCACTCAGAGAGTGTAGTGGATATTATTAATTAGTATTTGGAACAAGAATTTTATATTAAATTCGTGATGGAATTTTTAATGAAAGGTTTTATATCTTAGGATCAGATGCAATCTGAAGCAGGTTGTTATCAAAAGGGTTAATGATATGGAGATTTAATTTATATATTCACAAAATCTGTTTTATCTGTTGACTTATAACCTTGTTGCAAGGCTATATACTTTGCCTCAATTGTGCATTTTATCATCATCATTGTCATAGAATTTGTGCTTTCAAATTTTGTATGTAGTACAGATCTGTTTAGCAACATTTCTCTGTGCAATGTCATCTATGAGGCACAATATTTTTAGTTGTGACCTAAGTCCTTCTATCTTGTTATTTTTGTGGTACTTCTTACAATGAACTACCACACATTTCCACCTAGTCAATAGCATCCATTTCAATTATATACTCACATCAATTCACTCATCTCTGTACACACTTCAGCTAGTACCTCATCATCATCATTTAATGTCCATTTTCCATGTTGGCATAGGTTGGATGGTTCCACTGCAACAGGCAAATCAGAAGACTGCACCAATCCTTGCTGTCTGCTTTGCCATGCTTTCTATAGCTTAATGCCTTTCCTAATGCCAACCAGCGGTTTTGAGGTCACCAAGTAACTTGCAAGACAAGACCTCTCAATTGAGGGACTGAAAAAAAAGAGGCTTGCATTGGATGGGGCACCTGGCTGCCTCAGGTGGGGAGAGAGTGAGAGAAAGATGTTGGTGAAGGTTGGGGATTGGAGACGGTAATTAGGTGAGTTCACAAGATTATGAAAGGAGAGTGGTATTGGTTGTGGGGAAGAGATTCAATGGGGACATATTGTGTACTGGTAGGAATGTGTTGTAGAGTGGGATGAATGCAGTGGTTGGTGAGTATGGGTAGGGGGAGGGGAGAGATGTTGGGAAAATGGGTTGTAGAAGAGATTTATCAGGGACAGATTATGCATGTGTGTGTGTGTGGGGGGG
>NC_068994.1:28391642-28406530 GCF_001194135.2 Octopus bimaculoides
GGGGGGTAATGAACATAAAGGATATGCCCTTTGTATCCTTGATTTTACTTAGCTAGGAGTATTTTCTCAAAGACAGCAAATTGCCAATTGTTTCACTCCTTTGTCATCTCTTCTTAAAATCTGCCTTTCACTCTGAAAAAGAAGCCCTTAGAGTGAAAGGCAGTAGAACATTGTTTTGTTATGATTGTTATTGTTTTCTAGAATGATATCCAGTGTTTAGCTATGTCATGAGGTAGGTCCCTAAGGTCTAACAACACAAGAGTTGCTTATCTCATGAAGTGTTGCTAACATATTTAATATAGCAAGTCTCTGCATTATGTCAACACCAACTTCCCTTTGTTTTTCATGCTGCAGGCATCCCTGTATATTTTCTCACCAGACATTATATGAGTATTTTTTTTTAAACAGGCTACCAAGTGGCCCAGCTCTGCCTAGTGCATCAGCCATACCTCCACAGCTTCCACCCAGACCAAATCGGACACAAGGCAGCAGTTTACCATCATACCGCAGCAATCCATTTGGTTCTTATGCTTTATACAACACCAATAGTTATGGTGGCAATCCCTACATGCCTTACCATTCCAATTATGGTATGAACTATGGTTACAGTGGGTAAGTCTTTCATTGTTGAAGTAATTGTTATTACTGTATAATAGTAAAATCTCAGTCTGTAACCTAGTTGATCTTTAGATCCTGTTGATCTAAAGATCAACAGGATTTTAAAAAAAATCTTAGTGACAGGAAGTTGGTTAACACAAGACAGAACTAAATTTACTGCTAAACTGGAATATTCCTGATAATATCCACATATTAGTCACATGACCTACAAATGCACTTTGCAGAGCCTTTTTTGTTTTAAGTATTGGTGGAGTAGCACAGTTGGCAATACATTAAGGCAACTTCTATGCAAGTCTCATTGGAGTTGAGTAATCTCATAGGAGTGTAATTTTAGTGTATTTTTGATAATGGCATCAACAATAACATCATCATCATTTTACATCTGCTTTCACCCTGGCATGGGTTGGACAGGTGATCACAGTCCAAGTCAGTTCTTGTTTGGAGTTATTGTCCTCTTAGATGGATCTTGCTTGTACATTTATTTTTGGCTTAGTTTCTCTGGCTAGGTTAACATTAACTAGCATAACAGCTATATCAGTGATAACAGAAAAATACTAGAAGTTAGTGTTTAATAAGCTGTTTGGGTCTATTCTCTGTGTTTGTGTATGAAAATCCTCTGGTGCAAAGTGTTATGGATATATTTGTGTGTTTGTCTATGGATCTTCCTTAATACTTGTCTATAAAGCTATACCTACTCTATGATGCTACTCAACTGTGCAAAGCTATTCCAGGGCATGGAGCCACTCTACTCTTTGGAAATACTCCAATATATGAAATTACTTTAGTATTATTTTAATGAATGTTTGACATGATATTCTGCAATTCTAATTTACTTCATTCATATAAAATTTGAAATTTAATTTAGTTTAATAGTTAAATCTTCATTCTTTTCTCAGGTTTGGCACTTCAAATAGTGTCGTTGATGACTACAACAGCTTGTACCGACACGTGGAGGGGAGTTCACGGCAGGCATTCCAGTCAGTTGAAAGTATTGTTCAAGCCTTTACCTCAGTTAGTATGATGTTGGATTCAACATTCCAGGCCTTGTATAGTTCTTTCAGAGCTGTAGTAGGTGTAGCTGACAATCTTTCTCGTCTCCGTTCTCAGTTATACAGCATCCTGTCAGCTTTGGCCATCATGCGAACTCTGAAGTACATCATTCGTAAAATACTGGAGGTGTTCAGATTGCGACCAAAGGGCCATGCAGCAGCAGCTTGGCAAGAGGCTTCAGCTGGTTTATTACCCCAGCAATCCATTTTTTCTGCTGATTCAAAAGGGCTCAGTTCTTGGCCCATTTTAATGTTTTTTGGAATCATAGTTGGTGCTCCATGGTTGATTTGGAAATTAATCTCTCCAAGTGAGTTTTGTTTTATATTTTTCCCTTTTGCCTTAATCTTCAGATATTTTTTTTTTCAGTTTAATCAATGAAAATGTACAATGTAGGGGTCAATAAAATGAGTATTAGTGAAGGACTGGGGTCAATATAATTGACTGACCTACTCCCCTCAAAATAGCTGGCCTTGTGTCAAAAATTAGAAAGAATTATTATTATATTGTGTCTATATCAAATACTCTTTACTCTTTTCAGTCATTTGACTGTGGCCATGCTTGAGCACTGCCTTTAGTCAAGCAAATCGACCCCAGGACTTATTCTTTGTAAGCCTAGTACTTATTTTATCGGTCCCCTTTGCTGAACCGCTAAGTTACGGGGACGTAAACACACCAGCATCGGTTGTCAAGCGATGTTGGGGGGACAAACACACACACACACACATATATACGACAGGCTTCTTTCAGTTTCCATCTACCAAATCCACTCACAAGGCTTTGGTCGGCCTGAGGCTATAGTAGAAGATACTCGCCCAAGGTGTCACGCAGTGGGACTGAACCCGGAGCCATGTGGTTTGTAAGCAAGTTACTTACCACACAGCCACTCCTGCGCCTATCTTAATTTTTTTTACAGGAATGTTGGCTATTATGATTATGAAATTTTTTTTCTCAGTTTTAATCTTTATATTTGGAAGTAAGATACTCAGATGTAAGTGAGACGTACATTTGACACAATAACTTCCTAGATAAAATACCTACTTTCTGATGACTGTAGTGACTAAGTTCCCACTACAGACAGATACGAAGTGGACAATCCTTCCTCTCTTTTACTTTGTTTTCCTATGTGACCTACTATGGCTGTCATATTATAAGACTAGACAGCTACAGATTAATTTTATAGTTATTATTAGGTCCAGTCTTTTGTTACTAAAACTGGTCTTTCACAGAATGATATCCAACTATACAGACATTTGTTCCAACAATATGAAATATCCTCCAATCCATATCAAGTTAACATGAGATTAGTCACCAATTGATATTGTTACAAAGGTGGGTCTGAAAAAGCAGTGGTGTGTCACAAACCCTCTTGGTCCTTTTACATTCTGTGTTCAAATTTGACAAGGTTAGATTTTCCTCCCACTCTTCCAGGGCCAATAAAATAAAGTACAGTCATGTACTGAGGTTGATTTAATTGACTGTAACTCTTCCTCTTAAAAGTATGGTTTTGTAATTATTTATTATTTGCTAGATCTGAAGGAAGGTCTTCACAAGTCATCTGAAACTGGTGAGGTTAAGGTCTTTAATGCTCCAAGTCAATTCCTGTAGGGAGGGGAGATAAATCTGGAAAACTAACATTCTCGAAAAGAAGGAAGGCCAGGCTGTACTGGTTAATGTAGGACCTGGGTAGGGGTGTTGGATATAAAAGAAGTGATGAATAAATGCTATTCTACATTGTGAAAGCCTCCAATATTATAGTACAGCTGACATTGTTGAGGATAGATAAAGAATACACTGTAACAGTGTTATAACTATACAAAATAGAAATAGCAGCAGTAACAAACACATAACGAATCAACAATCAATATTTCCAACACACTAACTTGAACTGTAAACTGTACCTGGACTTTGAAGACCAAACTACAAACTCCCACCTATGTCAGACCGCTACTATTTATATGTAGCGGTCCCATCTATTCTTGTCAGGTGGGTGTCATACTCTCACCAAACATCTCCCCTTTTGAGATTTTGAGTTCTGAAGGAATAAAGAAATTTTATTTATTATTATCATTTTTTTAGTATCTTTTTCGCTTGAGCCTTATCTCAAGGTGTTCAGTCTGCTTCTGTTTTCTCATGCTGGTTCTATGGGACTCCATTACTTTCAGTGTTGGGACATCGAATACATCTAAAAATACTTCCATAGGAATTTCTCTCCATTCTTTGGTATGTCTCTTCTTTAGCTGATTTATGTCTCTCTTTAATTGTGGTCTTTTAATTAGATACATCATACTTCCTATTTTTTGGCTACAAGGCCATCCTCCCAACCTTCTTTACCATTTCTGTAGGTTTTAGATGCACTTTATCTCCTACTTCGAAATATTTCGTTGCATCTTTTGTATTTCCTTTACATCTTTTTTTCTCTGGCAATAACTTATCAAAAATCGATTTTATTCTTCTTGTGAACATCAACTCTGCAGATGACTTTCCTGAATTTGTACTTGACTTAGGGGTTATTTTATATACCCTTAATAATTTTGTTAGTGCTTCATTGTTACTTAATTTGTTCCTAGCTTTTCTTAATGCTCTTTTGAATGTGTTCCCGAATCTTTCTACCTGCCCATTTGACCTCGGATGGTAGGGTAGAGTGAAAATATGCTTTATTGCATGCATTTTACAGAAGTTCTTGAATTCATACCCCATGAATTGCGTTCCATTATCAGAAATTAAAGTGTCTGGAACACTGTATCGCGCAAACAATTCATATAGGAACTTTATAGTTGTCATAGTGGTTGGTTTATTGCATCTGCATATCTCTGGCCACTTTGTATGGCTGTCTACCATGATTAGATAGTAAGCGCCATTCACCAGTCCAGCATAGTCGATATATAACCTAGCCCATGGGTTTGCAGTCTCTAGCCATGATTGATAGTTTACCAGTAGGGCTGTGACTGCGAGTGTGCAACCTCAACAAGTTCTCACCAAATTTTTGATATCCCAGTCCATAGTCAGCCAATAGCTGTAGCTCCTCTTCAGAGCTTTCATCCTTGACATAACTAGGTGTTTGCTGTGGGATTGCTGCAATACACGTTTTGGTAATGTAGTTGATACTACAACTCTTTGCGCATACATCAGAATATCGTCGCATATTGAGAAACTACCCGAATTTGTATTTTTTTTCTACTTATTTTTTAAAGCTTCTTTCATTTTTGTAATATACTCATTGCATACAGATTTCATTCTTATATCCTGTGCAATTGCTGACAGTTCTTAGACAACATTAGTCATAATACTTTCTATTTGATTTTCTGCCTGCAGTGCGGCTATGACAGTATCTTCTAGTGGTTCTGTATTTTTGGGAATTAATCTTGATAGACAGTCTGCATGACCAATTTTTTGTGATGGAATATACTGCATTTTGAAATTGTTATTTAGTAATATTATACCCCAACACTGAGTGGAGGCGCAATGGCCCAGTGGTTAGGGCAGCGGACTCGCGGTTTCGATTCCCAGACCGGGCGTTGTGCGTGTTTATTGAGCGAAAACACCTAAAGCTCCACGAGGCTCTGGCAAGGGATGGTGGCGATCCCTGCTGTACTCTTTCACCACAACTTTCTCTCACTCTTACTTCCTGTTTTTGTTGTGCCTGTAATTCAAAGGGTCAGCCTTGTCACACTGTGTCACGCTGAATATCCCCCAGAACTACGTTAAGGGTACACGTGTCTGTGGAGTGCTCAGCCACTTGCACGTTAATTTCACGAGCAGGCTGTTCCATTGATCAGATCAACTGGAACCCTTGACGTCGTAAGTGACGGAGTGCCAACAACAACCCCAACACTGTAGTCGGTTTGCTGTATTTGTAGGTAACCCTTTCTTTGACCCATAAATTGATAGCGATGTTCGATGATCTGTTTGTAACAGAAAACTTATACCATGTAAAAACTTGTGAAATGATTTTACAGCAAAGATAATTGACAGGGCTTCTTTTTCTATTTGACTGTATTTTTTTCTCTACCACTATCAGTGAACATGAACATAGATCCTATTCTGTACTTCAAAGCATCAGATGCTACAACAATGTCCATTTCAGGATCTAAAAATGCACTAGAGACAAATCTGCGATTAGAATTTTTTTATTTTTTCAAATGCGTTATTGCATTTAACCGACCAATTCCACTTTACTTCCTCTTAATTTGTGCATGTTAGGAACGTAATTTTGGTAGTTGTTTGCCAGCCCAAGCAACGCTTGTAATGTTGGTATATTTGTCGGAGCAGGCATATTCTTTATTGCGCCTGCCCTTGACGGGTCAAGTAGTCTACCATTTTTATCAATTATTTACCCTAAGTACTTAATTTTAGGCAAAAAGAATTTACATTTTTCTTTACTCAAAGTGAACCCATACTCTTTAATTTTCTTGAACACAGCTTTTATATGCTCCATATACTCTACATGCAAATTACTCATAATATATCATCCAAATAAGGGATTGCAAATCCACAATCAGATAACATAGCATCTGTGATTTGCTAAAATATTGCCCAGTGTAACCTTTAATCCGATAACCAGATATATCTGTACAATCCTCTATGTATATTTATTGTCAGATACTTTGAGCATTTGTCATTTACTTTAATCTGTAAATAAGCATCAGACAGATCCAATTTGGAGAAAATTTTTCCACCATTTAATTTTGAGAAAATATCCTCTGGAGTCAGGAGTGGAAGGTGGCATGTCTTTAAGCAGTCATTCAAACCTATAGAGAAATTGGCACACAGCTTAATCTTATTTTTTCTTTTTAATACATGCCATGGGTGTCACCCACTTAGAGTAATCCACCCTTTTGATGATTCCATTCTTTTCCAGTCTGTCCAACTCTTCATTTACGCTTTCAATTGCTGCGAACAATACATTTCTGTTAGATTTAAATACAGGCACAGCATTTTCACTTACTTGAAAGCAGACTTCAGTCTTTTTACATGGACCTAAGTTCTCGGATAGTACTTGAGGAAACATCTTTTTGAATTTCTCTTCAATTCCTCAGACAATTTAGTTTTAATGGGACAACCATTTATGTTTTCGCAGTGGAGATTTATGGGGAGGTGCCATAAGTCAAATAACTCCAACCAATCTGTACCAAACAGATTGATTGCATTCTCCACTATGAATATTTTTGCCTTGCACATTTCTCCTGGAAGTGTGATGTCTGTACACATTTCGCCCATGAAATGTAATTTATTGCCTGTCATGCCACACACAATTTTTGCTGTTTTACGTAATCTTGGTTTCTTGATTTTTCTCCATGTATCTGCATTTATGATTGAAATATAACTACCTGTATCCAACTGTAATTTAATATTTACACCATTTATTTTTACGTGTACAAATTTCCTTGTTTTTGTGTTGTATTCAGTTTCTGCTGAAAACACCTTAGAACTTTTTTGCATTCGACCCTTGTAATCTTGTCCTGTAGTGTGAGCTCTTGCGACCAAGTTTCTGACAACTATAGCATTTCCAGTTTTTAAATAGACACTCTTTTGTGAAGTGTAGGTCTCTACATCTGTAACATAGATTGGGGCCTGGCACTCTTCTATTATACTTTCCGGGTCGACATATCTGTATTTTTGCGGAATCTTTCTCTTGAATATTTTTCGCATCATGCTTCAGCTTTACTATTGTTTGACATTCTTCTGCAATGGTCTGTAGGGTTAAGTTTTGGTTCGCTTGCTCCATTTTTGAGGGAATCCTTGCCCAAATTTCTCTATCCTTGGTTGCCATAAGGCTTTGTACGAAGATAAGGGATTTAAACATATCCTGAGTGAATTCCTGGAGTTTAAAGTTGCAGCTAACTGGATTGATTGGGTGATGACTTATCTGTTTGTCTTAATGTTTATTGATTATTTATCAAGGTACTGTTTTATTTTTATTTTTCATTATCACCATCATCATCATCATCATTGTTTAACGTCTGCTTTCTATGCTGGCATGGGTTCGATGGTTTGACAGAGGACTGGCAAGCTAGGAGGCTGTACCAGGTTCCAATCTGATCTGGCGAAGTTTCTACAGCTGCATGCCCTTCCTAATGCCAACCGCTCCAAGTGTGTAGTGAGTGCTTTTTACATGCCACTGGTACGGGAGCCAGTCAGGCGGCACTGGCATTGACCATGCATGAATAGTGCTTTTTACATACCACCTGCACGGTAGCGAGTCAGGCAGCACTGGCATCAACCATGCTCAAATGGTGCTTTTTACGTGCAACTGGCATCAGCCACGACTACGATTTTACTTGACTCAACAGATCTTCTCAAACGGAGCATATTGCCTGACAATTGAAGAGTCATTTTAAATGGGCCAGTTATGCAACACTAGCATTGGCCCTGGCTACGATTCATTATCAATATAGTTTTTTTATTTATGCTTTGTTTACCATTTAGGTGACAGGCTGCCCACATTACCATCTGATGAGCCAATGAAAGTAGTCACTCGACCTGCTAGAAATAGCAACCAATCCTTACTGTCTTAAAAATGACAGAACATGAGATAATGCAGTCCAGCACACCTTAAAAAGACACGATGATCATGACTGGAAGCTCTTTAAATCCAGGGTCTACTCAGCCAGAGCTGACTTCAGGTTAAACACCATATGATCTGTTGGCAACTTTAGCTGAGTTTAGCATTGCAAACATACACTGCAATGGTTTCTTAATTATCTCTTTTTACTGCAGATGTTCAGGCAGACCAGTTTTTTTACTCAATCAATATCAACTTAAAAAAAAAAAGCTAGCTATATAATTTTCTCTCTATTTATTTAGAGCTTCCTGGCTGGGTAACAAGTGATGATGACCATTATGTTTCCTATGGCCTCTATAACTTTGTTGCTGAAAGCAATGATGAATTATCATTTGATGCAGGCCAGAAGATTATCATTGCACCCAAAGGTAATTGTTGGATTAGCAGTATTATTGTTGTTATTAAAAATAGAGTAACAGAAAGAGGAGGGTGCTGTGGTAAATATTGTGTGATAGTTCCATCTCTTGATGGTTGGACTTCAAATGAGACTAGGATGAAATTTTCCTGTCGTGTTTGTAGCCGTGATAAAATACTCGGAGTCAGTTAATTGATGTAATGGAGTGAGATGACTGAAATATAAACTATTGTAATAATTGATAATTTTGATCTTATTGGATATGTTAAGATATAAGAGAAAAATTATTATATTCTCAAAGATACCTTGAGAATAGTATGAATTATTTAAGAGTATGTTGGATATATTGAATTCATTTAGAATAATTATCAGTTTCCAAATAAAAAACTTTTACATAATAGAGGGGTTATTATATCTTGGCCTAAAAATACAGTTGGCCAGCTCAGTAAAGCAGTTTTATTGATAGTTAATTCATATAACTATAGTCATTGGAAAGATCACATTTACCATTAAAATTTCCAGATTTTATGTTTTTGAGTATAGTTATTGTAAGAAGTAATCTTTTGATGAAGTTTCAGCTTTGTTGAGGTGTAACAATTTTACTTCATTTACATAGACAAGCATGGCTTTGTGGTTAAGAAGTCTGTTTTGAAACCACTCTTTTCAGTTCAGCCCCATTGCAACACATTGAACAACAGTCTTCTGCTATAGCCATATGCCAATTAATGTCTTGTGCATGGAAACTGTGAGAGCCCATTATATATTATGTATATATGTCATCAACTGGCACAAAGCTACCTCCCCCTTCCAGTTGTCATAACAGCAGGTGGTCAACTGGCACTAACTTTCCAGTAAACAGTGCCTGTAACCTTGAATGGTTATAACTGGCTTTTGTTCCCTCTTGAAACCACTCCACTTCCTTAGCTGTATCAAAGAGTTTCATATTTTACAACCTGGTGACTCCTTTGTGATATCACTTTAGACAACAATTCTACTTAGCAAACCCATTCCTATCTGAGCTACATTCATTTTAAGTGCAGAGTGGACTGGTTGTCACACTGTGAAGACACTAAATAACATCATTTGAACTGTTGACAGTTTCTGCTTGTCCACTCAGCCCATGTTTCATTACGTCTAAAACATTGTCACACTAAATGCTTAGTTTAGTAAACTATGTTTAGTATACATTTTAGTATATATATAAGCATACTATTGTTGCCATAATAACTGATGTATACTGCCTTGACAGCAGTATGTATGTTCCATAGCATAGTCAAGTGTCAATGTTATGTCATTTTGACAAATGATGCAATTATTCTTTTATGAATAATTGTTGGTTATGGATCAATCACTGGCTCACTTTATAGTGTGAAATCAAACTTAACTGTACAGTTATCCTAGGACCTTTGTGTAATATATTTGATTGGCATTAGGCATAATTATATTTGATTAAAATATTTGTTTATTTTCTTTAGATGAACAACCACGATTGAAAGGCTGGATTTTGGCTTCTGTTGACGGCAAAAAAATTGGCTTAGTTCCTGCAAACTATATCAAAGAACCTGTACGGTGTACTGGACGAAAGAATATTTTGGCTGAAAATACAATTAACCCTGTGCCATCACGCTCATTTAGCTGTCCTACTGACTCTCAAGAAAATTATGGTAAAACAGTGTCGGACAAAAATATGGAAGATATATTTGAGTCGTGTCACTCTGCACCAACAGTCACTTGAAATACTTGATTATTTGCTAGGATTGTTGTGTAATTAATATTTTAATTCCTTGTATATAAATGTGTGAGAGAGAGAGAGAGAGAGAGAGAAAGAAAGAGAGAGATGCAATATATTTAGTCATTGTGACTGGTGATTATGATATAGACTAAGAGTTGGGAGCTAGTGTGTCAGCTTCTGGACTGAGGAATATGCAGTTAATGCCAATTGCAATAAAACAGGGCTCCCATAGACCGTTTAAAGTCTCTTCCTTGCTCTCAAAGTGAATGTTTTGAGATAATGTATCGAAAGACAAAAATCAATGATTAAATATACTGCCCGTCCTGCAATGTGAATACCACTGAGAAGTGAGTTGAAGCACTGTTAAATTAACAATTGTTCGCAACTGTTTGAATCTCTTGAAATGGATGATTCATTCACACCTCAGTGTGTCACAGCTATCTAATATTTATGGTTTCTCTTAAATGTATTTCTTACAGTTTCTAAACCAATAATTACATATACAACAGCAATTTTAAACAATTGTTTTTATATTTATAAAAAAGAATAAAAACTAAATTCTTTATCTAAAAGGTGAAGGATTTTTTGTTAAAAGAAAATGGAAATACAAGTTTAAGTTATACCATTGGTCCTTTTGTTGTTATTCTCTAAAATTTCTAAGTACCATACAAGTTTTCTGATTGCAGTAACAGGTTATCAGTGCAAAATTTTGGTAGATGAAAACTAACCATACGTTTTTATATCAATGTAGATTGAGGACCAGTATATTCTATCTTGCAGTGTCTCACCAGACAAAATAAGCCTCAAAGGATTCCAAGTCTCTAACAGACTTATCACTGATTCAGTACCATTTCTTTGTTTTTTTTTTGGCCAATTTACATAAATGATTTCTATTTTACTTGTGTGCCCCCCCTGTTTAAAAAATCCTATTGTATTTTTATAATTAGATATTATTAGGACTTGTATAAAAATTGTTAAATGTTAAATGTTTTGTGTATTGTAAATGTATAACCAATTTATTGCACATAAACTTTAACAACTAAGTAAATTCTATGGAAAATGAAAGTTGTAAAAATACAAGGACATTTATTCCTTTCTACTGGAAGCACAAAGTCTCAAATTTGGGGACCAGGATTAAGTTGATTACATCGAGCCGAGCCCAGTGTGTAACTGGTACTTAATTTATTGACGCCAAAAGGATGAAAGGCAGTCAACCCTGGCGGCATTTGAACTTGGAACATGAAAATAGACGAAATACCACTAAGCATTTTGCCCGGCTTGCTAAAGATTCTGCCAGCTCACTGCCTTAATAGGGACATATTTATTACAAGAAGATAGTACTTTGGTGCTATTTTATTTAATGCATGCCTTGCAGTTGATGCTGCTCTGCTAGTTTTGCAATATTGGGCTCCAGCCTTGTCAATGATAATTGACGATCACCCTTTTCTACAATGTCGATTTTGAATATGAGCTTTTGACAGTAAGTTAGTAACACAGCTGAAACCAGATTCAACAAGATAAGATGAAAGAAAAGCAGTAAAATACAGCTACGCTTCCCCACAGAGCAGTGTCATTACTTTTCCATACATTATGTTCCCCATCTTTAAATCTTGCCTGAAATATTTCATCACTCTGCAATTAAACAAGATCTTCCTGCAAACAGATGTACAGCACCAGCAAGATTAACTTCAAAAGGAAGAAGTCACCCAATGCAGTATATTTAAATTAAGCAGGTCGCTAAACTTAGCTTGCAAGTTTTTCAAATGTTCAGCATATACAATCATCACGCAGATTACTAACTAGGAAATTGTAATGCATGACATTCAATATTCATTTTCTAAAGCTGTACTTTCCCCAGAAAAGCATTAATAGCTCCTTTGGAGGATATGAGATCAGAATTTTCTCCTTGAAGTTGTTTAAACAAATTTTATCAAATATATCACATTTAGCTGCAACCATTGTTGTTAGCCAGAAATGAGTGTTCCAAAGTGCAACAAAGCAATGCATACAATTGCCTTTTGAAAACCAACTTACCTTGTGCGAATTACAAGGTGTTCAAATGCTACATTTTGGTAATGAATTCATGAAAGATGTGGTCTAGTAAAGAATTTGATTCAATATAGTTGACTTTTATTACAATATTGAAGGCATCATGCAAACACCCACTTAATTGTTTTGGAAATAAGTGTATCACACTGTATGCAAAATACTTCAGACAGCATTTTTTTAAATAGGCAATAATACCTCTGTCTGCCAGTCATGAATGGAATGCTGTCATCTTTTTGAGAGGAATATTTTCCTCCAAATAAGTTGTCTTTGAAAAATGTTTTGGCTTTAGCGTCTGTTTTAAGACAAAAAACATTTCCTTTTTGAATCCATTACCATCCAAAAATCAAACATACACAAATAAAATAGCTTAGTTATCACTCAGGATAGATTCATCAGGTTGAAGAATAAATTTCTTTATTTGTAATTTGGTCACTGTATCTTTTTTTCTGTCTTAAACTGAGCACCAATCTTATACATCTTTTGTTGTTTTTGATTTGTGTGTATATGTATATACTATGATTGCTTTGGGTAGCACTGGCAATGTTCTTTAATACCAACACTAAGTATGGGTATGTATTTCTATTTTATTGCTGCTGTCCTCAGTGTCTGTTTTTGCTCACTATTATTCCTCTCATCTTTCTAAGGAATTCTAGAACCAGTTTCACAGATGTTTTGGGGTTTTTTAAACTACTTTTTCTTTGTTCTTGTTTTGAAAAGTAGAGTAGTAAATAAATTAGTAAAAACAGGTTTTCTAGCAACATTTTTCATGCACAAGACTCCACATTGAAAACTACTGGTCTAAAGCACAATACTTTCATGATCCCTGAAAAAGTGTGGACCCCAGTTCTGGATGTTAGTGCTGTACAATGGAACAGAACAGAAGATGAAATAATTCTGAAGTAGACTTAATAAAAATCAAACAAATCCAGTCCCAAGCATTCCCCACATCTCTACGACACTTCTAGACTCACTTAATCAGAAATTGACACATACCTCCACTTTTCTTTCTGCTTTCAGTTACCTCTAATTTCTACCTCATCATCACCATCAACTATTGCTTTCTCTTTGCCATATTGCCTCACTTATGTACCTCTACATCTCTCCCTTTCACGAGTCACCTACTCCCATCCACTTTTATATTAGCCTCTTGACAGTCGAGGGAACCATTTTCATTTTCTCCAGTTGATTCTTGCCTTGCAAATTCCTTGGCAACAAGGGATGTTATATAGGATAACCCATGTCAATGTGTAACCATCTAAACCAGTTTTTCCTTTCACTCCAGAACAGAGGATTAGCAGGTATTTTGATAAGCTGAGATAATTCAGTAAAATCTCCTGTGATATAGTTCACAATCACTAATCCAGCTAGAAAAATTTCAAATTTCCCAGGCTCCCACTACTTGCTGTACAAATATCATTTGCAAAGGCAGGCTTTTCCAGTTTGTCTTCTCCTTTATTATACATTTTCGACTTTTAGCCCCAGCCATGGTTCCAATGCATAAAGGAAGTACTTCACGTGGTGTAAAGCTTGAACACCAAACATTGTGCACAAGAGGAAAAATTTTGATGAAGTGATTTAGATTGCATGAAAGTGAAGGTGTCACACCATCAGATGATCTTGTGAAAGAACAAGCAAAAACGTTCCAAAGAACTCAGATTACAGTGAAGGCTGGCTGCAGCATTTCAAGGATCAACATGGGTTAAAGTTTCATGCTGTGTGTGATGAAAAACAATCAGCTGAAAATGCATCATTATTGCTAAGAAATTGTGCAGATGGTTGTAAATCCCTAGCAGCAAGACAGTGATGAAATTGAGGAAGATGTGAGTTTCTATTGATTGGTTAATTCGGCTAACAAATCTAAAACAACTCAGTTTTATAAGTGAGCAAGAAATAAGGAACATCTGTATGCTGCAAGATAAACTGATCAAAGAAAGGCCAAAAATGTACAACAGAGTCATCACTTGAAAATCCAGTGCCTTCAAACATAACCTCGTCCAGGTGTGCTGCCATCTTTAGTTCCTGATATTTCACTCACCTTACAAGATGAGTCCTGGCAGCCCTTCACCTCAAGAAGATGCCAATCTTGATATCCTTTCACCACAGTGATGATCTTTGTGTATGTCAACAGAATCAACGTACCAGTACTTCACCACTCATTTTACCTGGGTTTTATTAGAATTTCATTTGATGTCTCCCTTTTCTTGATTTATAGGGTACCTTACCTACCATATTTAATCAATTGATAATCCGGCACTCTCCAGGTCTCAACAATGCCAGTATTAGTGGTTGTGCACTGTATAGAAATAAACCCATCAAACATGTTTAAAACAATAAAAAAGAAAAAAATTTTTTATTTTCACTCAGGTCATTTATTTCAGCATTAGTCAATCCTGCTTTAATTACAGAATATAATCAGGAAACTCAAATACAACTTCCTTCCCTGTCAATCTTTTGTAAACTGCTCGAAATACTTCAAGCTGAAACAGAAAAAAAAAAAAAAAAAAAAAAAAAAAAAAAAAAAA
>NC_068994.1:28407092-28409776 GCF_001194135.2 Octopus bimaculoides
TTTAGAGATTTGGAATTTATCGTTTGACTTGTAAAATTTTTGGTTTCATCTGGATTATCGCAACATTCTGTTTCTCTAGTTTCATAATTTTTTTAGTTCAGTAAAAGTAACAGTATCATATTTTAATTCAGCTCATATTCCCCATTTTCTAAATTCAATCTAACTTCTGTTTTTTTTCTATGCAAATCTTCACTCATTGAGTTCTGTATTTGTAGACCTGAATTTTTCCAGCAATTTACAATTGTCTTTTTTACAACTGAATCCCATGCCTGGACTGACCAAAAAATACCATCCAATAATGATTCCTCTTGAATTGACACTTTCACATCTTTATTAATCAAATTTTTAATAAAAATCATATTGTGTAGTTGTACCTGAATGACCAAATTAATACACCATTTTGAGCGTGGCTGTTGCCAGTACCGCCTGACTGGCCTTCGTGCCGGTGGCATGTAAAAGCACCCAGCTGTAGAAACTCTGCCAAATCAGATTGGAGCCTGGTGTAGCCATCTGGTTCACCAGACCTCAGTCAAATCGTCCAACCCATGCTAGCATGGAAAGCAGACGTTAAACGATGATGATTTGTTTTACTTTTTATTTACTTGTAATTGTAATCTACCTGCAAGGTGAGTGATAAGTTTTGATTTAATTTCTATTGTAAATCTTTATATATGTTCCTGTGTATTCACGTATGCGTGAGTATATTTCATTTAGTTGATGTATTTATTTTCTAGTTGCCTTCAAAAACAAATTCCAATGCTTCAGTTTATTTCACGTTTATGGTACACCTGTTCTTCTGTGCATTAAATTCAACTGATAATCTAGTGATGTGCACAATTCTTCTATATCAAAATTTTGTTGTATACCCAATTGAACATTAACTGATGATTCATTTTCTATGGTGATGTTTAAACAAAATCTTAATATTTTTACATTTTGTTCAGTTTACCTGGATTTACCTGTAATTAGAGTCACTTTGAGACAAAAGTTATGCAATAGAATTGAGAACCTTTTCTTTAAATTCCTTTAATTTTGTATTATCATTGTTAGGAAAAACGTAACTTTTAGTCTGCAATATTTTGTAGAACAGTCTTTTCTGCATTACATTCAAGTTTGTCTTTAACCATTTCAATACTAACCCGACCGAGAGTACCCATTGTTATTTAAATGTAAATTTGAACACAAATCTTGTTAGTACATTCATGAAAACGTGATTTCACTTTGGCATGATATTTGAACTTGGTAAATTTTGGAAGATTTTCCCCCACATTTTTTGTGGCATTGATTTTTTTCAACTTTGAAAATGGAGTGGAGTTTCATGCTGTCAAGCAGTGATTCCGAATTTGAAGGCTTTTCAACAGAAGATATAGAGAAAAAGAATGAATGAGGTACATGGTGAGTGAAAATGAATTGTCTATTTCTGCATCCGAAACCAGCGATTCTGAAGAAACTGAAAGCGGTGACAGCGACAGCGAGGACGATTTTACACCAGAATGAAGTAAAAACTTCCAAGGAGATAGGGTCTACTCAGTCTTTCCCAGAAAGTGAAACCATATACTTTTTATTATTTTTTTCCAGTATGCTTGCTTGAAGCGATTACTGCAGGCTTGTGGTTTCCCCACAACCGTAGAAGAAATACGAGCATTTTTTGCCATAAATATTATTATGGGTATTAGACAGTTACCCAGAATAACAAATTACTGGAGTGATCAGGAACCTTTTGGCGATGAATATATTTCCAGTATTATGAACGAGTACGATTCGTGAAGCTGAACCAATATTTACATGCGAGAGACACTAGCAGTACCCCAGTACGTAGAGAACCAAACTTTGATCCCTTATTTAAAATAAGACCCCTCATTGACTGCATTCAAAATGCATATAAAACAGTTTACAACCACGAGAGATACTTATCCATCGATGAGGGCATGGTGGGGTATAAAGGAAGGGTACGCTTCCAACAGTATATGCCAGGAAAGCCTATGAAATGGGGGATCAAAGTTTGGAAAATTTGTGAAGCAAATACTGGGTACTGCTGTGGATTTAGTTTTTATACAGGGAAAAGAGACAATAATGTTAGTCAGTATGGTCTAGGGTATGATGTGGTCTGGAATTTATCACTTCCATCAGGGCTGTAAATTATTTTTTGACCAATCTTTTAGTCCAGTCAAACTTGCAGTGGATTTAGAAGCTGTAGCAACGTATACATATGCAACAGTAATTGCTAGTAGAAAAAAGGCTGCCGTTAGATATAAAAAAAGCAAAATTGAAAAGGGTAAAATAATCCAATAGCAGAAAGGAAATCTGCTAGCAACCGCATACAGAGATAGGCAAATAAATAAACCTGGGGTTTGCAAAAGGCAGTGCCTTGAATGCCTACATCAAAAAAGAAAAACTAACAGTGGACGGCCAGTTAAAACATCCCTCCAATGTGCATTCTGCAAGGTTGCAGTATGGAGAGTGGGATTCAGAATCACAGCTTGATAGCATGAAACTCCAATCCATTTTCAAAGTTGGAAAAAAAAACCGATGCTGAAAAAATGTGGCAAAAAATCTCCCAAAATTCACTGAGCTCAGATATCACGCCAAACAATAACAATGGACACTTTCGGCCGGCTGCCTCTCACGAACTAAAGGATGTTTTGGCTGGCCATGTCCAGGTTGGTATTCCCACTGTTCTTATT
>NC_068994.1:28409786-28420573 GCF_001194135.2 Octopus bimaculoides
AAAAAAAAAAAACGAAAATCTGCAAACTTTTCTTTGGAGTTTGTTATTCAGAGAAAACCCAATATCGACAGGTTAGACTGAACTACTGAAATCAACACTTGCAGGAGTACACCCATTGTAAAATCGAAGTCCACTCACAATGTCCCTTTTACCTCACCAAAGGGACTATTTCTACTTTGTGATTGTAAATCTCCTGAAAGGTAACCGGTGTATAAATAACCCCTGCTCTTACACAATACCAAATACTAGTCACGACCAGCACCAGATTAAGGCATGAGCTTCAAGGATCTCTATGTTAGAAAATATCACTGGGGAGCCGCAAAAGGGTCTACAAAATTTTAACCTAGCTCTCTAGCGACATCGCTCTTATAACATGATTAAGAAATTTGCATGGATGATCTTTCTTCTTGGTATAACCGGTTACACAATCAACACCACCTAACCAATGGGTGCTTTTAATGGAACCCAGACTCTTGCAGGCATTTGAGACAAGTCGCCAGCTTGAGACCCTGAAAAAACTCATGGGCACTATCATTACTCCCTTATTCCAAAAAATCCAAACATTCACATCATACAAGAAGTCAGACCAGCAATGTAAGAGCCAAAAACCAAACATACCTTATGTTCAATGTTAGTTTGTTGATTCTTGTCTAAATGCACCTTTATTAGCTTAGAGCCATCCATCTTTACACGTATCCTCTTGCCAACGATCTCAGCAGGGAAACATAAGTCTTCTAAGATTGCTTCATGGACAGAGGTCAAAGTTCGACTAAAATGAATGAGAAACAGGAATATCAATCAAGGAAAATGTGTGTACAAACACATCACATATAAACTGCTTATGAACATATTCTACTAAACGAGATTAACTCTATTAGCAATTACAATCACAATGCAAAATAAAGATAATAATATTCATCTTTATTACAAACAGATGAATCATGTATACACACACATTATAGAATTTGATAACACACCTGATAGGTCTCTTTTGCTTTTGCTTGTTCTTGATCTTTCTATTGGGCTTTGGCAAAATTCGCCTCTGTAAAAAGAAAAATATACAGAAATAGGTAATACGAGCACAGATCAACCCATTTGTGACATTTCTAATGAAATACGTATTACATGCAATTTCTCTCAAATAAGTACTTAAATAAATTGAAATAAAATAACCTTCTCAGTAAGTTGATGTTATGAATATAACATTGGGAAACAGACGTGGTTTCTTGGATTGCTTGCTCCCAGGCTGAAACCAGCAAATGCCTACTTTGATCACTACTCTGAAGAACAACCTCCTCCATACTAAACTATTTTTCACAGCCAATTTGACTTCACTGACCAAGACAAATTGGTATAACAAAAGAGGTCAGCAAAAAACTATATGATATGCCTACACATCCATTCACTTCATTAACTATACATTTTTCTTATTCTCTATACATCTTTGCAAAGTTGCAAACACCAAACAGTTTTAATAGCATTGGAAGTGCCAAAAACAAACCACTTCAGTATTCCCACTGTTCTTATTGCAGTCAGCAACATAACATCTGCCAAAAGACTTCAGCAAGACAACCCACTTGAACAGCTCCTCTTTGCATTAGCTGTTCACTAAATTATTCCACTGTCTTATATGGTCAAGTGAATGGCATTGAAGAGCCTATCAGCCCTATTGCTTTTTGGACTTGAAATAATTTGAAACAAGCCAGACATGACAAATATGAATGACAAGGAGCCAACTTTGTAACTGTTTGCAATATTTGATTTAAGCTGGCCTAAGTGTGACAAACTGAGGTATGGTGCCTACATTCAGTTCATCAATTCTTTTGAAAACTCTCTGCAATCAAATTAAAAGTTACACACCACCTAAAAGAGTGTACAGAGGACCAAGACCAAAAAAAATTAAAAAAGAATCTTCTTAAACCATAAACACAAAGTTTTTCAATGACTGGGTCAGGTCAAACTTACAGAAAACTTCAAGAATGTAGCAACTAGTATCATACTAAACATTGAAAGCCACTTTATCCTCAACTTTCTAATTTAGCTCTATGTGGCAAATGATAAATTCTGTCTAATGATTATTAATGAATATTTTCCTCACATACTGGTGTTCATGCTTCCTTTCTAACCTCTATGTACACTAGTTTTGTACATACCCAATATTAAAATTGAAAACCCAGTAACATACCCAACTATGTTCCACTGTCTTATACTACAATTAGTACTACTGAAGTTATCCATTCCTCAACTGAAAAATGGATAACTTCACTGTATATGATATTAGTAGAGATACTCAGCACTGCTCAGGGTAGAAAATGGCATAGCTTTTATTGTTTTGTTTTTAAAGTTCAGAGGATCCATCCAGCTAGCCAACTGCATTTTATTACCAAATTGGTAATATACACTTGAAAACATGCATTACTGCTCATGTCAATGCCCAGATCATGCACTGATTTTGATTCTGGGACTTGAATTCCTCCTGGGCCAGTGTATCCGGTCTGCATGTCATTTAGCTCTGTGTTGGTAGCATAGGGCCTGGAATTTTCCTGCATGTAGTTGTCTTCAGCCCACCTATATATTGCTTCCAACTCCCATTGCAGATGTGCAATATTTTCAGGATTTTGTATTGTCTGAGAGACTGTTGTGGCATCTGCATAGCTAGCATGGGTGGCTATCTGAGCAGCCGAGGACATGTCTGAGAGGGCCACTATGAATAGCAGTGGCTCTAAGACAGTGCCCTGTGGAACACCACTTGCTATTTGTTTCCTTGGAGGTGGCCCCATTGGCCACCACTGCCTTTCTTTTGGAAAGTTGTGCAGCCACTCTCCAAGTTTTCCGCCTACAAAATATTACATGTTCTAGTTCTACTAATTAAACAATTTACTTTTAATGATGTTAAACAGCACTTAAAAGATACACAGAATTCTTTTTTACTCACCTGTGCAATGAAAACGACATGTTTCCCACTGAACTTCTTTTCTAATTCTCTTACTAAACGGATCTGTATCTTCTGGTAGGACCTCAGCTGAGGTACAGGGACAAAAATAATGATGGCTTTTTTGCCACGGATGTCAATTTCCTGATGCAAAAAAGAAAAAAAATGTCACGAACCCTTCCATTACAAAATTTCAGTCAATATTACTAAACCGTCCCAAACCAGCCATAATGATTTATTCCTATTTTAATGAGAATTTCAACACAAATCTCATTAGTAAATTTTCACTAAGGATGGAAAAGGGATACCAGTTTCATGCTGTCAAGCAGCAACTTTGAATTTGAAGTATTTTGGAAAGACAGAAAATCTCAGAGCATATACGTGATAACAAAAATCAGATATTTATACTTCCGAAAGTGAATTTGCACCTGAATATAGTAGGAATTAAAAAACTGATTTTGTTAGTCACCTTCGAGGATGCAGAAGGGCTGGCATGGGACTACCAGTGATGGAGAACACTGGTGGACCTGGTTGGCTCTACGCATGATGATGCTTCTGAGACCACTCACTTGAAATGACTCCAGCCCCATCAACCAAGAGCATGAAGCCAAGCCTATGTGCATTAAGTTGAACTAATAAATAATTAGTAATTTGCAAAATTCTTCTGTCTCAAAATCTTGTATACCCATTGAATTAGCTAATAACTCATTTTCTATGCAGATGATTAAACAAAATTTAAATAATTTTATATATTGTTGAATTTACCTGTAATTAGATTCACTGAGATGAAAAATTTATGAAATATTTGGTTAAGAACCTATTGTGTTCCAAAAATCACAATATGTTGATAAATAAACAAGGAGTTGTTTTATTAAACCAGTATAAATTTTCGATTATTTTAGAATTTAATTGAAACATTAGTTAGAAATATACTAACAAAAGGGTTAAATATAATCAAAGCACAACAAACTGCAGAATTTGATGAAGATGTATAAAATCAACCAACCAACCTTTGCTCCAGTAATGTACAGCTCTCTCAACTGGTTCTTTAAATCACTACTAATTTCCAACTCCAAAAGAGCCTGCAAAAGTATGGAGATGTACACAAATTGAAAACCAAACACACACATACATACTGCACTACAGAATATACGAATAGATTTTATTCACCATTACCTAAGTGTAAACTATGCCTATTTTTTAAAAAACTATTTAATCAAAGAGAGGACAGTGCCCAGGAGCTTGTGTGTATATATATACATCTATATATATATGTGTGTGTGTATACTGATACACACATACAAACATATGAAGGTACATACGTGGCTGTGGTAAGAAGCTTGCTTCTCAACCACATGGCCGTAGGTTCAGTCCCACTGCATAGCATGTTGAGCAAGTGTCTTCTGCTAAAGCCTCAGGCTGACCAAAGCCTTGCAACTGAAAGAAACCCCCCTTCATATGTACATTATGTATTTGTCCCCACTTGACAACCGGTGTTGGCATGTTTACATCCCCATAACTTAGTGATTCGCCAAAAGAGAACGATAGAGTAAGTACTAGGCTTAAAAAGAAGTCTAGAGTCAATTTGTTTGACTAAAACTCAAGGTAGTACTCCAGCATGGTTGCAGTCAAAATGACAAACGTGTGTATATACACACACATATATACAATGAAAAGGCAAATGACTGGCATCAGTTTACATCATAGCATTTATATAAACATAATTTGCAAGTTACAACAGAGTAGGGGGAAAAAATGAAGGTGTGCAAATGATGCATTTCCCTGCAAACAAAGATAAGCTAGATCCTTAGTAGGGGATAATAGCAACCACTTCCATAATTAGAGATAGCGTCTATCCCTGGTGGTGGAATAGACTGCTACTGTATGAACAGCTTATCTTCATTTACAGGGAAATGCACCATACAAGAGACTATTTGTACATCTCACTTCTTTTTCTACTATGCCATAACTTAAACCAATACCAGTAGTTTGCCTGTTCATTACCATTGTAAATAACCATATTTATCCGTTTTGATACCAAACTGCCTGAATGTGTCAGAATTTCAATTCAGCTCTAACTGGTCAAAATTACCTAGCCATATTTAAACAAGAATTTCAGCATCAATCTCATTAGTCCATTTATGAAAACACAATTTCACTACATAAAGAATGAGTTACAGTATCTGACATTATTTGGTGTGATATCTGACCTCTAAATCTTTGGACAGTTTGTTCTATATTGATTTTTTGAAAAGTTTATAATCATTAGCATTTAAGCTAGCCATATCCGACCAAAATACTCA
The DNA here is from genome assembly GCF_001194135.2 of Octopus bimaculoides. Taxonomy (NCBI): domain Eukaryota; kingdom Metazoa; phylum Mollusca; class Cephalopoda; order Octopoda; family Octopodidae; genus Octopus; species Octopus bimaculoides. The sequence goes on from NC_068994.1 coordinate 28,415,022, forward strand.
TGCTCAAACTTTTCACACCTGCTCTACAATGTCATGCAAAAATTATACAATCACATCAAAATCTCAAAGCAATGAGTAGTGTGTGAGAATGAAAGTTATTCTGACAACAACTGTTTGTCTTACTGATTTTTTTGCAGAGACTGGACCTAGCCACAATCTTTTCCAGGAAGTAAAACCATCAGACTAGTTCTACCTCCTAATTTCTTCAAAGCAATTACTGTGGCAACTAATTGCTACACAATGTAAACAAAATGATAGAAAAGACCATGTTTGGTCTCCCACATGCTTAGGTAAAAATCTGAGCACTTTTTGCAATCTATATATAATTATGGGTGTAAGGAAAGCTACGAACCTTTTGAAGATCAAGGTCTCCAGTATTATGACAGAGACAAGATTTAAAAAACTATCACAGTTCCTATGAGACAGCAGAGTACACCAATGTGTGGAGATCCAAATTTTAATCCCTTATTAACTGCGATCCAAATTTTAATCCCTCATTGACTGCGACCAAAATGCTTATAAAATATTCTATAAACCAGGGAGATACCTATCTCTCAATGAGCATATGGTGGAATACAAAGGCAGAGCACGTTTCTAACAGTATATGCCCGAAAAACCCACAAGATGAAAGATTTGTGAAGCCAATACTGGGTATTGTTGTAGGTTAAATTTCTATACGGAGGAAAAGGGAGAATAATGTAAGCCAGTGTAGCAAACTCATAAGAGGTGAAGAGAGAACATAGGTTTGTTTGCCTGAACAGGAGAAATTATTGATATCTCATTGGTTAAAAATTACCGCCCATATACGAATTCTGAACTTTGTTGAAGAAGTCTTTCACTAAATACAGTTCTAGAATTCGCGTATGAGCAGTTATAAAAACCCTGATTTTCGGGAAACACTCCAGTGATCGTTGGACCGCCACTCACCCTCTTGAGTATCAGCTAATATTTATGCCATGTTCAATACTCAATTCCAACAATACTGAATTGTTGTGAACTCTTGTAGTTAGAATGAAAGATTAGTTAGTGTAAATTTTAAGTCGTAATTCTCTACGACAAAATGACTTTATTTGTAATGGTTCCATAAATGCCAAATGTACATAATAAACTCATGTAGAAATTTAATTCTTTTTACTTGTTTCTTTCAACTTGTTGAATTTATTTCTGTATTAATGAAACTGTATTTTTTATGTAACGGTTAAAAGAATACGAATCCATATCTTCAACCTACATGCATGTATTGAACGCACGTTCAGCGTCTTGGTATGTATAATTCATTATAACCTTTACGCAGCCTAAACCAAGAGGTATGCTTAGTGATAAATACTTATAATTAAGTTATAAGTAACAAGATTATCATTATAGCTTTTAATTAACAAGTAATAATATTTGTTATAACTTATGATCAAAAACATTTAAAATAAGATGTAGTATTCACTCCCCGACCTTAACACATAAAACCAGCATGACCTAGAGTACTATGTGATCTGGAATTTATCACTATCATACCATAACCAAGGTCACATATAATTATTTTGTCCAGTTTTTTCATTTCAGTCTAACTTGAGTGGATTCACAAACTGTGGTAGCATACATATGTGCTACAGTAGTTGCAAGTAGGAAAGAGATGCCATTGTATATATAAAAAGCGAAGCTCTGATCCACAACTTTGTCTTGTCCGGGAAATGAAAAACACGATGTAATTTAAAGGCACAAAGGGATTAATGAAATTTGAAGAACATGGAGCGGGTGGCGATGGTGTTAAAACCATGGTGGCATCTCGAAAGACATTTTATTCGCGATAGCTATTTCAGAATTTTGTATCACCAAAAGCAGAGTTAATCTCAGGTAGGTTTGTACCAGAAGTGCTAAATACTAGTGAACTATGGAATATGTTTATACAAATGACGAAACAAAATTATATGTGTGTGTATATATATACACACCCACACATATGCACAAGTGATTGTAACAATAAAACCACAGTAATCGGAAACTAACCTGAGAAATTTGTGATTCAAAATCATCAGGCTTCTCACCCGGAGGTTTAACAATCTTAGCGCAACTGGAATACATCTACAAATATAAAATTGATACAAAATTAGTACATTTTAGGATATACATACAGGTTATGGAAAATATTTTCATACCTACGTCACTGAAATTTATGTAGTAGGCAGGGAATCTCTTATGACATACCAAGTTATTGGAAATTATTCAGTTTACGTAAGAAAAAAAAAAAAGTAAAAAGGACACAAGTAAATACACCAGAGTATGTTGTCTGATACTTTACTCACTCTTGTCACCCCTCACCATCTTTATCTGTTATTTACAACTGATTTCTAGCTTTGCTTTGGAGAAAATGATTATTTACTCGACTAACAATTTGTATCTGTATTTTTTGACTGGTTGTCTAGCTATTATTTCTTACTGCTTTCTTCCTTTTCATAAAACAGACTTGAAGTTAAAAGTACGCCTCAAAAAAGAAATAAAATAAACAAAAACTGAGAAAAAACAAAAACAACTGAAATTAAAATTGAAGTTATGAATATTGTCAACAATACGTTTTGATTTCATGAACGTAAATTGAACAATTACACAAGTTATTTTACCAATATTACAGATTTCACAAACAAACCAATCAATCCAAAAATTACATCCAATAAAAAGAACAGTGAAGTAATGTTTAAGTCGGACAGAAGTCTGCTAAATCAGGGGCCGCTCAGTTAGATAACAACCACTTATACATGTCAAAGGACGCGGTAGAAATAGTAGCTAAATTTCCTTCAAATCACACGGTATTGCGTTAAATGGAAGGATATAGTGTGATAAGACAATGGGTTTACTTGTTCGTGATTGACTTAGGCCATACCTCTCCACACACCAATACATTCTTGTTTCCTGCCTATCTGAAAAGAGTACAGGGTATTCAGACTAAATCTGAAAGTTTGCATAAAAGGAAAAAACAATATCCCATCCAAAAAATAAAGTATATATTTTTTTTTCAATCAAAAATTACCAACTAGATTATGGCCAGAAAATAAGTTTAATTTTGGCCCGAACACCCTGTTTAAAGCATAAATAACACTTCTGTATGGGAAAAAATATGGTAAATTTTCAGATTAACACCCGCACGATCTTCACTAGGGTGTTAGGGTTAGGGACGGAATCCCCTAACCGTAATCCTCACACCCTAGTGAAAATCGTGCGGGTGTTAATCTGAAAATTTACCAATAATCTAAAGGGCAACAAACGAAAATCGGCCCCAAAATCATTAATGGTAACATAGCTCACTGTCATAAGATTAATATCTCGTGGATTATTTTTTTAATGATAGCAACACAATTGCTCCGAACTAAAATCGCCTCGCCACGATATTCCAGTTGAACAAATCCGACAGAAACCTAATCTTTTTCCATCGAGGTGTAAATTGGACATCATTCAATACACTACGATTTGGGGGCGACGGATTCGCTGTCTATAGAAGACCAAGCGACTTCGGAGATGCCCCTTATCCATTCGTTCTTTTAGCACTAGGTCAACAGCTACCGAGAAAACCTATAATTTCAGTCGTACTTGGCGTGACTATCCTGCCTTTTAACTTTAAGGACTAAATATTAATGTTTAAAGATATCAGTAATGAATGAAGAAGATTTGTCTGTCATAAACTACCCTACTACAACTAACATACATTGGACACATGCTCTAACATAACTTGCATTACAAATAAAATTTAAACGGAAAGACAGGTTGACTATGTGACTGAGATATCGAAATACAATGCTCCACATGAGGGAAGGCGTAAAAGATAACCAGATGAATCAATGTATTAATTCTACAGTTGAACTGAAAACTAGAATATATATATTTAGTAAATTTCTGTTATTACCATAATCATTATTAAAATGCATCTCAGTGATTATGTTAAACAAATATAAAAACAATAGCATGTAATATATGTCGCTGTCACGCTGAGAGCCGATCAGCAATGTTTATCAGTGGATAATTCGTAGTTAAATTAAAGCATCTAAAAACAAAAATCTATATGAAGGAAAGAATAATATATTAAATTTATATCTATATCGATATTTTAACACACAACGCTATATTAGAAGGAAAAATTTAGTTAATTCATGAAGACAATCAAGAATTTAGACATACCTCAGATAACGGCGCTAGCGGAAGAGAACGAATCTCGTTGTGGATTACTGAAGTCTCGTTACAACAAAACAAACCGGAAGTTGGTTACAACGTGCGCCGGTAATAAACAATTTTTTATTTATTGTTTTAAAGAAGTTTTTTTTTTTTAAACAAAACAATGCTTTGTCAATTATAATTTATTATAAGGTGGCGAGCTGGCAGAAACGTTTAGCGGTATTTCGTCTGTTCTGAGTTCAAATTCTGCCGAAGTCGACAAATTAAGTACCAGTTGCGTACTGAGTCGACTTAATCGACTGGCCCCCTCCCCAAAAATTTCGGTCTTGTGCCTAGAGTAGGAAAAGAATTATAATTTATGAAGTTTTAGATTATAAGTGAAATTAAATTACTCAAAACTAGAAGTCGAAACGTGGCTTCGTTGCCCCCTGCCACCACCTTGTTCCGTTAGATTTCTTTGTTTAGTGTTACGAATGGCTTGTGTAGAAATCTTATATTTACCACGCCCTGTATTCAGACACCCACACATTTTCCGTTTTATATTCCTAGAAAACCGTTAACTGTTGCAGATACTGTTCTATTTTTGTATGACATCAGTAGCTGCTAGCCTCTTAAGACGACCGACCAGTACTTTGAATACACTCAAGTTTGCTTGCTGCTTAGATAATTTTATCGTCATGCCTTTCTATGCTGTGAAAAAAGGACGTGTACCCGGCGTATATGAGACATGGTGAGACAATATTATTATTAATTATTATTTGCCATTAATTGCCGACGAGAATGTATCATAGCTCTCCACTCCAACATTCGAAACTCTGAGTACTATAATAACTTTTTACTGTTTGTTCTAAATTATAATATATATATATATTTATATATAGGTAGTGTGGGGAGATGTTAACTTTCCAACTCATGAAGTACTTGGTACTAAAAAAAATAACAATTTAATCTTAAAAAATTCAAAACCTTTGCGGTTTCATTTATTATTTATATCCCATACAGGTGTAAATAATGAAATTATTCGAACGATGGATTGCTTGGCATTATTCAGACTTGGCGGACTTTTCCAAAACTCAGTCGGACTTTACTGTCATTTAAACACCGGTAGATTTCCGAAACACCGGAGATCAACAGGCGAGTGAAGTGGTGTCGAGATTCCATTTGTTTTCTAGTCTGTCAAATTTTCTTATATTGATGGTAAAAGACCAGATTGTATGATTTTTTTCACCCGTTAGCAAAAAAAAACAAACCCTAACCAGCTGGGTGTTAACAACTGTGTAGAAAACGAATATGACAAAAGAAAAAAAAATTGCGCAAACGAACCGGCAGAGGACTTTCGGATAATTCATAAGATCCGATTTTCCCGTCATAACTTTCGGGAAAATGTGTATATATAT
>NC_068994.1:28422050-28425829 GCF_001194135.2 Octopus bimaculoides
TATATATATATATATATATCATCATCATCATCATCATCATCATCATCATCATCGTTTAACGTCCGCTTTCCATGCTAGCATGGGTTGGACGATTTGACTGAGGACTGGTGAAACCGGATGGCAACACCAGGCCCCAGTCTAATTTGGCAGAGTTTCTACAGCTGGATGCCCTTCCTAACGCCAACCACTCAGAGAGTGTAGTGGGTGCTTTTACGTGTCACCCGCACGAAAATGGCCACGCTCGAGATATATATATGTATATTCTTTTACTTGTTTCAGTCATTTGACTGTGGCCATGCTGGAGCACCACCTTTGGTCGAGCAAACCGACCCCAGGGCTTATTCTTTGTATGCCTAGTACTTATTCTATCGGCCTCTTTTGCCGCTAGGTAATGGGGGAGTAAACACACCAGCATCGGTTGTCATATATGTATGTATATATATATATATATATATATATATATATATATATATATATATCCCAGAGGCAATATATATAAGTATCCCAGAGGCACAGTCAGTGCGAGACCTGGGCATTTACATGAGTAATGATCCATCCTTTTATGTGCATGTTGCTAAATTAGCAATGAAATGTAGGCGGCTGACCGGATGGATTATTAGAACTTTTAGAACAAAGAGATCAGGAAACCATGACGGTTCTCTGGAGGACACTTGTCCTAAGCCACTTTAACTATTGCTCTCAGCTATGGTCACCAACCAGTGTCAAATTAATCTCCCTCTCCACACCAAATTCATTTTTTCTTGGTAATCCATGGAGAAAAAACAGAGTACGAATCTTTAAGAATTTTATTCATCACCTTACCACTTTCAAAAGGCTACAACTCCCAATGTTTCACTTTTAGCTGTTTGGAAAGCAGGGAAGTTTCTTCAGAAATAATGTCGTTTACCTGTTGTTTCTAGCATGTTGTGTTTTCTGGTGGTGATCTGGTATTTTCTAAGGTTTACTATTTCAGTAGAATTTTATGCATGTGGGAAACATCAGACAAAAGGGAAAGATTGGGAGATTTTAACTTTTTGAAAGTGGGTAGGTGATGGGTGCGTGAGGTGGGGGAAGGGGCATTGAATGTTTCTTTAAGAAAAATTAAACTATAAAAATATATGTATTTCCCAGATTCATAATTTCTGTATTTTTTTACATAGATAACAAAACAAAAAAGAAAAAAAGAAAATTTGAAAAAGTTACAAATTAAGAAATTGCGGTAGGAATGGGAGGAAATTAAAATTTTGAAAACCAGATTTCTGAACAAAATTGAATTAACCCGCTTTTATATGATGAAACAATACATAGTTTGTGATCCTTCTTAAGAACAGAAAGCACTTTCATGCAAATCCATGCAAATTATACCCTCTCTCTTCACTTTTAAACAAACAGTAACTTCCATTATGCCATTAACTATATATCTGTGCTGATTCTGCCCATAAGAAAGGAGCAAATAATAATACAATGTACCTGTAGGTCATAACACCTTGGCAATAGTATAGTAATAATTTCATGTTCGGGTAGTCACCTTGTTGTATGCTGTTTAAAGCCCCTCCACAGTATTCAGCTACCTGATGTCAACAACAGTATGGAGCACCTGGATTTATTTCAGGAATTCCTTTGTGTCTGTAGAATTTATGGGACTCTTTTTTCAGAAGCACTATAATTGATTCAACCCATCATCAGGTGAGATGCTGTACAAACAATTATCATGCATCCTAGGTGCAGATGCTTATTTATGTAACAATACAATTTGCTAAGTGTAGCATATAGAAGTAAGTGAAAGAGCAAGTAAAAAAAATGAGGTGCTTTTTGAAAAGTCACCTGAGGAAATGCATCTGCACCTACAATGCATGACAATTGTTTATATAGCTTCTTACCTGTAAGGTATCAGTGCATGATGGGTTGAAATGATCGTTGTGGTTCTCAATAAAGAGTCTTGTGAATTCCATTTTCTATCTCATATTTTATATATATGAAAGCAATTGGTGGTGGGGGACATTTTCTCTGAGCTCCGCCTACACTGTTTTACATTTATTTACAATACACCCAGGTTTTCTGTTACATTGTAAGGTTTATTTGTTTTGGTGTAATTGATATTTGTTGTCTCTTAGTGGGGTGTGGTTAGCCTTTGCAAACACTTCACATGAGAATAAATGGGTGTTATGTATGTATGTATGTATGTATGTATGTATGTGTGTGTGTGTGTGTGTGTGTATATATATAATCACATACATATGTACATGTGTATGTATTTGTTTAGCCCCACATCATCCCTTATGAAAGCATACTTGCCTTTTGAGGCTCTTTATAAGACAGGATGGGTGATTTGAAGGAGATTGACTGCTATTTTTGGCAGGTGGAGTGACCATTAGAGAAGGTTCCTTCTGGCATGGTATTACACTTAGGCTCATAAGCTCATGATTATAATTCCCAGACCTAGGTGGTACATTTATATTCTCAAGCAAAACACTTCATTACATGTTTTCTACAATCACCTATTCAAGCAATGTTGATTTCCTGGACAGAATGAGCTTGAGCACTACTGTCTTGTATACTGAGAATCTCTGGATCTCATCTGTGGACTATATGTATACACACACAGATACAGAGTGTTTGGACTAAATTTGAAGGTTTGCATAAAAAGAAAAGAAAGCACAATATCCCATCCAAAAATAAAGTATTTTAAAAACTCGAAATATTTTAGCTAGATTACGGCTGGAAGATAATTTACTCAAAGTAACAACCTTCAACTTCCACCACAGCCTCAAAAGGTCTCCAGAACCTGGTATAAGTGTTCCCTGCTGTGTCTCTGGCAAGTTCTTTGAACATTCTCCTTTATCTTGGCCACCAGCTTTTCATTTGTGTTGCAGGCAGAGTAGTTGATGTCTTTCACAAATGCACTCCACACTTAGTAAGCCATAGGATTACAATTGGAGGAATTAGGAGATCAAAAATTGGGGTTGGTGAAGTTGTAGAAATTCTCCAACAACCAACTCTGACTCTTTTTGGAGGTCTGACAAGGAGCTGAATCCTACTGTAATACATATGGCCTTCCAAGATCAACCCTCTCCAGCAGCTTCATGTAGCTATCTGAATTGAGCCTAAGGCCCTGGTCAAATATGTGGGCAACATGATGACACTCTCATTAGAAACACAACAAAAGATCATTGCCTTCTTGCTAGCCACAGCTTCATAGTCTCTGTTGCTGCTGTCCAAGTGATGTCTTACTGCTTTTACAGAGTTCACAGAGAATCAAGTTGCAATCATGATGTTGGTATTTTGATACTCTGTGCAAATCTTCATGACACAGGTAACTCTTTTTCAATAATCAGATGGCTTCCAGTCCTCTTAGTCTGCTAACTTTTTCTCAACTAAAACTCTAATCTTAATGCTCTCCAATACCGTTGATTGTTCTTAAATATATCAAGCAGTTCTAAAAGAATGTAAAATAAAAAGCAGTGGACAAATTCAACCTGAACACCTTGTGTGTATGTGTAAGCACATGCATGCGTATGTTGTGTATGTGTGTGTGTGTATGTATGTTGTAGGAGAGAAATGTGTTCGCATGGATGATGGTACGCTTGCATTAAATGAGGATGCAAAGAAAGAGGTCTGGAGATGCCACTACGATAGATTGCTTAATAAAGAGAATGAATGGGAGAAAGAGAGCCTGCCTTATGTCGACCCAATAGAGGGACCAGCTATCCGAGTTGATAGTACCAGGGTAGATAAAGCAATTAAGAGTATGAAGACCGGGAAAGCCCCCGGCCCATCAG
>NC_068994.1:28426098-28431618 GCF_001194135.2 Octopus bimaculoides
ATATATATATATATATATATATATATATATATAATGCGAGAGAGTTAGGGGTTGAGGATTCAACCCACTAAGGGATAGTATCTATCCAATATACTGCTGGGAGGGTACCCAATTATTGCTACACTAGTGTTATACCAAGTGCAATAAATGGGAGCGGGTAACTGCATTGTTTTGTTTCCAGGTAAAATAACATCTGACTGTTCAAAGAAGACTTGAAAAGTAACTAGTAGTGACTTCTCTTTAAAATAGACAAAATTTGGCATTGTGGTGTTATTAAGTACCTGCAGAAAAAAGGTTTAGCCCCCAAGAACATTCATGCTGACATGGTTGCTACATTAGGGGATAACTCTCCAGCTTTATCAACTGTGCAAAAGTAGGAAGATAAATTTAGGAGGGGAAGGGAGAGTCTTGAGAATGACCCAGAGTCTGGACATTCTGCAACTGCCACTACGGAGGAAAACATTGATCATGTTCACCACATGGTGATAGATGACAGGTGATTGACTATAAATCAAATAGCCAATGCTATTAGCATACCCTGTAAGAGAGGTGAGAATATTCTGAACAATGAACTTGGCGTAATGTAAGTTTCTGCTCAGTGAGTGCTATGTTTTCTGACACTTGATCAAAAGCGCACCAGGCTGATCACATCACAAGGAAAATCTGACATTGTTTGAAGCAGATCAAGCTGGTTTCCTTGAATGTTTCCTAACCCAGGATGAGTGTTGGCTTCATCTCTTTGAGCCAAAGAGGCAATCCATGAAGTGGAAACACCCCTCCTCACTTGCTTCATCTGCAGGGAAGGTGATGACCCCAATTGACTATCTTCAGAAGCACTACATCATCAATGGAGAGTACCATGCCAGGTTCGGAAGGCTATCAAGACCAAACACCCAGGAAAACTGATGAAATGAATTTTGTTTCATCAGGACAATGCTCCAGCATACAAGTCCTTGCTTTCATTGGCTATTTTGCATGATTCTAGCTTTGAACTGGTTGATTACCATCCCTATTCTCTTGATCCTATTCTATTGATTTGGCTCCATCTGACTATCATTTGTTCCCTAACATGAAAAAAAAACACTTGGCTGGGAACCAGTATCACAGTGATGATAATGTCATATCTGCTGTTGACATTTTTTTTAACTAACTGGATGAAAACTTCACTAATGGGATCCAAACACTGCAATATTGATGGAAGAAGTGTGTGGACCACAAGAGGGATTATGTTGAAAAATAAACCTCATTTGATCACATTCCATGAGAGTATTTTGGTTAGCCTATGAACTTTTCAACTGATCCTTGTGATCAGTGTTACTTTCATACAACTGCTGATTACTTCAGTAAAATATATTTATTTTGACCAAACATACAATATTAGTTACATCACTCTAGGTACTGAGTTCAAATCACACTGGAAATGTCTTGGATTTTTGTTTTTATAGAGTTGGTAAAATAAATGGAAGACATATATTGGAGTTTATTGAAACCAGAGTCCTCACCTCAAAATATGTGGTCTTGTGCTAACAAGCTGGCAGAATTGTTACTGTGCCAGACAAAATGCTTAGCAGTATTTTTCTCAGTTTTATGTTTTGAGATCAAATGATGCTAAAGTTGATTGTGCCTTTCATCCTTTTGGGGTCAATTAAATGAGTACCAGTTGAGGATTGGAGTTGATGTAATTGACTAGCCCCCTCTCCTAAAAATATTTCAGGCCTAGTACCTATAGTAGAAAGAATTATTATTTTAATTTTTATTATTAGCATGTAAGTTCCATAGCAGCTTATAAAAAAGTTTCTGTTTGAGTTTGTGTTTTATATTTGTTAATTAGCCCCAGGTCTGCACTGACTGAGTAATAATTACTCCAGAGAAGATTGAGAAACCCATGTTGAAAATTGTTCTAATCTTGATCATTCCATCTAATTAGGACTACATTACCTGATGTGTCCTTTCCTTTTAAGGTAGTGAAGCATTGAGAGAGATTTAGCTATTATTTCCAGCATGTCAAGCAACCACAAAGAGGTTCCCTCATTGGTTTGTGCTTCAGTTTTAAGTTTCTCCAGTTTAAGAATACCAAGACCACCATCTCACAACCTGGGTACCTTTAGTGCAGTCTATTCTGCTGCAAACTATGACCCGTCGGTTTTTATTTCTGCCCCTCCTCCAGTTTTAGGTACCCTACAAAAAAAAAAAAATCAAAGGCTGTGCCCTTCCTCATCTGGTTAACCCTTTAGCATTTAAACTGACCATATCTGGCTAAAATATTCTACCTGTGTTATGTTCAAACTGGCAAGATCTTGCCTCTCACACCTACCCTATTTTTAAAATAGACAACCACACCGTCAATATCTCAAAGCTACAAATAATACGTGGTTAATTCAAAACAATGATTAATATGCATTACATTTCACAGTAATCTGAATGCTAAAGGGTTAAACCACACACCTCTACAAAACTTTAAATACTGAGATAGTTTAGATTTTCTTTTTTTTGTTTTTTTTCATGTGACTGCTGAGATAACTGTTATATTGACTTAAATTCAGAAGAAAGGGGTTTTGTATGAGTAATCAAAAAAATAGGTGCCCACTTGACTTTGGATATCCTGCTGCAGCTGTTGTTCCTTTTGTGCATTGTCCTTTTTTTTTTATTAGAAGCATTCAGTTAGTTTAAATGATTGAATGAAAATTTAACAACCCAGTCTGTAGGTTTGTGTTTGTATAATGGTGGTGGGTGGAAATGGAAAAGCCACAAAAACCATAAAATCAACAACATTTCTATGGTTTTTATTGTTAGCAGAAATAGGCTGCAAGCACTTTTAGAGCCCCGCCCAGTGAGTGTCGCAAACCTGTCTAATATTTGTAGGATGTGACAGACTTGTTTCTCTTGTGTGATGACAAAATGGAGTTAATTTATGCTGACAACACATACCAACCAGTCTGGTGTTGAGTGATGTTTACTCTAGCCCTACACTATGACCAATCACATCTACGCTGGTAGTAACCAAACACCAACATCAGCATTGATGTAGGTTAAACTGGTTGTTCTTACTCAGCAAACCAGTTTGTTTTCTTACTTTCTGACAGTTTCTAACTTTAAGTAGGAAAATTAAATTTAAAAAACAGGTGGTAGGATAAGTAGGAGGTGACTATAGCAGTGGTGATGTAGTAGGAGGTGACTATGATGGTGGGGAGTAAGAAGGGGTGGCTATAGTGGTGGTAAGGTATGTAGGGAGTGACTATAGTAGTGGTGGTGAATTGTTTTTCTTATTTACATAAAAACAAATTTTTATGTTGTTTAACGTGATTGGACAAGCCCCTGAACCAAAGGTACTCTAGGTGACCATCTAATCTTTATACGAGTTAGTAGGATTACATTATTTAATGTCATTTATTTACCAAATACAATAAAGTGTGAATTGAGTGAAATTTCACTGCTACATTTAGCAGGTCAAGTGACCATGTAGAAGCTTTTTCACAACATAGGTGAAATATATGTTATGGCATTCATGCCTTTCCAAAAAGTATCAGTTATATATGTTAAACAGTTTCAAATGAGAATTGAAACCATGAATGGCTGCACTACATACCAGCCAAATGATGATTTGGGTTATGATGAAGATGATGATGCTGTGATGTTCATGTCTTTCTCAAAAGTATCAATGATTATAGGAATTGAAACTTGGCTGTAGAATGAATAAAATGTCAAGTAACCACCACCCTCTAAGATGTTTTTCATTGTGACTTTGTTCAAAAGTTTTTTCAATCAGCATCATCATCAAATATTATGATAGGCATCAGCATTGCTGTGTGGTTAAGGATCTTGCTTCCTAACCATGTGGTCTCAAGTTCACTTTCATTATGTAGCAGCTTGGGCAGCCAACCAAAACCTTGTGAGTGGATTTGGTAGGTAGAAAATAGAAATGGCCTGTTGTGTGTGTGAATACATACCCTTATCTTGACATCACATGGTTGTCAATGAGTACCACCATCATACATGTTCATTTAATCTTCCATAAAGGAAGGACCATAGAAAATTTGCCACAACATATTTTGTCTGACCCATGCAAGCATGGAAAAGTGGATGTTAAATGATGATGATTTCCATGCTGGTATGGGTTGGATTGGTCTGCTACACAGTAATTGTAATATTATTTAGAAATTATAGGGCAGCAAGCAGACAGAATTGTTAGCACGCTAGGCAGAATGCACAGCAGCATTTTGTTGATCTTTGTTTTGAGTTCAAATTCTGCTGAGGTTGACTTTGCATTTCATTGTTTTGGGGGTCAGTAAAATAAAGACCAATCGAGAACTGGGGTTGATGTTATTGACATCCCCCACCCCAAACTTGCTGGTCTTGTGCCAAAATTTGAAACCAATATTATTTAGAGGTTTTGTTATAGTCATTCCTGATGTAATTTGTATTCTGTGCAAAATAGTTCTCAATGGAATCTAAAACTGATGCAGATGACATTGCTCACAAGAACTTAGGTGTATAACTAAGTACAACAGTTGAGATAGAATAACAACAATCATGTATGTGAGTAGCTTAGCATGTTATTAATATATAATGCATGACTCAGGCTGAGGAAGAATGAGGCTGTTAAAAGGCTGGGTTTCAAAAGATGTTAACTAGATTCAGCTAAAATGAAACAGAAGTCTGTATGGCAAACTCATTCAGATGCATTCCAGCATTAAGAAAACTTGTTTTACCTGTGAACCCACAGGCACACGCGTGCATGTGCGCCCCCCTCCCCCAGATATGTATATCATAAAATACACTGATATATATATATATATATATTTAAAATGCAGAGATGCCTACTCTCGCTAGACCACTGGTGGTAAATGAAATTTCTAAAAATTTTTTTGCTACCCTATAATTTATTATATATATATATATATATATATATATATATCTATATCAAAATTGCAATATGATCTACTGCTGGCTTACTTGAGGGTTTTCTTACATTATCTGATTTTGTCGTCCTGTTCTTTCAGAGATGTTAACTGAATACATTTCTAACACTATATGCATTTGTTTCTTCATATTCAGAATTATGGCTGTGTGGTTAAGAGGCTTGCTTTGCAACCACATGATTTCAGGTTCAGTCCCACTTCAAAGCACCTTAGGAAAATGTTTTCTACTGTAGCCCCTGACCAACCAATGCCTTGTTAGTGAATTTGGTAGATAGAAACTGTGTTGAAGTACATCATGTATGTATGTGTGTATGTACATTTGTATCTCTCCCCTCCACTATTTGACAATGAATGTTGATTTGTTTACATCCTTGTAACTTAGAAATTCAGCAAAAGAGATTGATAGCATAACTTGTTGTTGTTGTTGTTGGCATCTTTTTTGTCTCGGGAGACAATGGAGTTGCGCATAAAATAATCTAGTCCGGTTTTTCCATTTCATGTCCTAATGCATCTCCTGCTGTGGCTGCGTAGTCCCATCCTGGCAGGTGCCGCAAATGTAGCGAAGGCTTTGCCTGGCTGGTTGTGATGTCATGGTTTCTTG
>NC_068994.1:28432535-28444128 GCF_001194135.2 Octopus bimaculoides
TGTAGGAGCAAGGACACAGCCTTGCTTTACCCCGTTTTTTATTTGGAAGGTGGCTGATGTTGAACCATTGTGCCTTGCATATCATCATGGAAAGATTTGATAATCTTCAGCAACTTTGGTGGACATCTGATTTTTTGAAGCAGGATGAAGAGGCCTTTTCCACTTAACAAGTCAAAAGCCTTTGTCAGATCAATGAAGGCCATATATAATGGCATTTTCTGCTCTCTGGATTTCTCCTGAAGTTGGCGTATGGAGAATATCATGTCAATAGTTGATCTGCTTCTTCTAAAGCCACACTGCGATTCTGGATAAATTCGAGAAGCAAGCAGTTGTAGCCTGGACAGGATAACACGAGCAAAGGACTTTCCAACAGTGCTGAGAAGAGATATTCCACGGTAATTGTTACACTCACCACGGTCACCTTTGTTTTTGTAAAGCATAATGATGTTAGCATCCCGCATATCCTGAGGGACTGTACCCTCTTCCCAGCATTGACACAAAAGCTCGTGAAGGTGCCGAAGCAGAGCGGTGTTTTTGCCAGCTTTGATGATCTCTGAGGGGATGCCGTCTTTTCCTGGAGCCTTGCCACTGGCTAGGGAGTCAATAGCGTTGGTGAGCTCCTCTATAGACGGCAGATTGTCAAGCTCACACATGGCCGGCAAGATCTTGACACCCTCGATTGCAGCCTCAGTGACCGTGGTCTCCCGTGAGTAGAGATCCTGGTAGTACTCCACCCATCTATCCATTTGCTTGCTTTGGTCCAGTAGTTGATTTCAGAGGGGTTGACTTGGTTGTGGATGGACCGAGGGCCTTCTTCAAACTGGCATACATCCCATGGGTGTCGCCACTGTCAGCGGCTGACTAGATACCTTGACAGATTTCCTGCTAATACGTATTTGCACAGCGCCTGTCAGTCAGTTGGGTTTTATTTCTTGCCTTTCTGAGTTCTTCGAGTGACTTTGTAGAAGAATAACTCTTGTATTGTATCAGAGCTGTGCGCTTTGCTTCAATAACTGGTTCCAGCTCTGAGAGCCCAGCACTGAACCAATCTGGGTTTTGTCTTTCACTTATGCTGAAAATATCTATTGATGTGGTATTCAAAGCTTCCCTGATATAATTCCACCTACTTTCAGCAGAGGAGGATGGACAGCTACTGAGGGCAAACTTGATAGAAACAGCAAAACATTTTCGCAGTGTAGGGTCTGAGGTTCTGGCAGTGTTAATGCGTGATTGGCCCATTTTCTTGGAGTGATGGACTTTTTTAGGCAGAATCTTCACCCTACTTCTTATTAGTGAATGATCTGTGTCACAATCCATGCTGTGGTAACTACAGATCAATTGGACAGAATTCAGAAAGGATCTTTGTGTGATGATGAAATCCAACTGATGCTAGTGGTGAAATCTTGGATGTCTCCAAGATGCCTTGTGGGATGGCTTGTTGGCAAAGAATGTGTTGGTGATGCACAGGTTAAGGTATGTGCAAAATTCAAGCAGTCTCTGACCATTGTCATTCATGTTGCCAATACCAAAATGTCTGACACAAATGGGCCACGAGTCATGGTCAGATCCCACGCGAGCGTTAAAATCTCCTAGAAGGTAGATGTTTTCATTGGTTGGTATGTTTCTAATGACACAGTTGAGATCTTTGTAGAGCTGGTCCTTGGTCTTCTCTGAGCTGTAGAGAGTGGGAGCATAGATGCTCAGTAAATGTACTGAGCCAGAAGGGCTCAAGAAGCATAACTACCAACCTTAAAAAGATATGAGTTCTGGAGTTGATTTGTTTGAGTAAACCCTTCAAGGTGGTACCTCAGCATGATTGCTGTCTAATGACTGAAATAAGGAAAAGGAATGATAAATATAAACGATACAATATTTTCACAGGTTGATCTATAGTTTGTGTGTGTGTGAGATAGATGGATAGATACGTAAACTTGTTGTCTGGTCAGTTTTATCAGTTATTTGGTTTATTTTATGTTCGGGTGCAGACATGTTTTTGTGTAGTTAAGAAACTTGCTTCATAATCTCACAATCCTGTGTTTAATGCCATTGCATGGTACCTTGGACAAGTACTTCTTTCTTCTACTGTAGCTTCATGTTAATCAGTACTTCATGAGTGGAATTTGGTAGAGAGGGAACTGAGCAGTAGCCCCTCGTGTGGTTATATGTAGAGCTTTTGCCAATGTATATTGGGGAAGGATATATACATTGCTCCCACCTCACCCCCAAAAACTGCTGCTTTGAGAGAAAAGTCCTTTGGGATATTTGTTCTACAGAATGGTCCAAAAGTCTTGTCACCACCTGTAAATATTGTTTTTTAATTTTCTATTATCAAGGAGAGAGTTTCACAAGAGCTATACCAGAATACCCAACAGTTGAAGGACGTTGTTTCAGCAGCCTTTGCAACTATTACTAAAGCACAACTTCGTAAAATATCACACAGAACATGGTGCTGCATTATTTTGTGCCATGAAAATGATGGTGTTCATATAGACCTTCTCGATGTGTGACAGTGTCAGTGTCAATGAAAGTGAATGTATTAAAACCAGTACAGGTGTTTGATATTATTATATTGTTCCTCTGTTGTTCATATTACTTTTTGGTAGTGGGTGACAAGATTTTTGGACCACCCTATACATTGAATTACAATCTGTTGTAATATTCCTTGTCACAAATGCAGTGAACCAGTGATGAATCTGTTGGAAACCTGTACTTCACAATATGTGGCTGTGAGTTTGTATCCTTAATTCACATTACACATCCATACCAACCACTTCATCTAACCTGCACCCTTTGGCTGATTTGTTTTATAACTAGGAACTCCTTTGGCCACAGTTGACTCTGTATCTGCATATATATGTGTGGAGATACTGGCAAGTTTTTTTTTTCTTCTTTCAAGTAGAAGACTGACAGTTATCCATGCGTGTAAGTCTCTTCTCTCTATGCTACAGATGTTGTGCAAGAGAAAGGTTTTTGCCTTTTGACCATTATGACTTGGCACCCAGTGTCATTACAGGCTGTAGTGTCAAGGACCCTGAAGGGCAGAACAGATACCATAAAGCAACCTGTCCGAAGCTCTAGCAGCTCTGATAATCCACTGTCCTAGATTGGTATTTTTTCTATTGACCTTAAAAGGATGAAAAGTAAACTTGATGTCAGCTAGATTTGTACTGAGTGTAGAGAGTCAGAACAGGTACTGTTCTATCCAATTTACTATAACAAGTTTACTTATTTGTCACTTGATAACTCAGCTGCCTTTTCTTTTCAAATCTTCTCTTTGTATTGTTCAACCTGTATTTCTGGTTTCCACTTCATATTATTTTGAGTGACCAAGTTTTATTCTCATACAGCAACACTGATTGTATGTCTGCCCTATCTATCATATCTGCCAGTCACATAAGGAGAAAATTTCAATTCTGGACTCTTGATTTCATTCCAACTTAATTCTAAGCTTCCCTACAAGATTGTAAGACATCCTTTTTACTTCAGTGGATCATAGTTCTATAGAACAAGCATTTGTTTTCATTCAGTTAACTTGAAGAACTTTAAGCTCTTAATAATTGATGTCAGCGAATTGGTTAAACTTAATGTTATTCCACTTTATTTACATTGAGTAAAGGTTTAAGAAAATTAAAAATGTTACAGGATCAAGTTTTTCCTTTTAATCAGGGAATCTATCTACATAAGATGTCTATTTTAATCTGCATTTTATAAAAACTTGTTTCTCATAATCACACCACTATTGATGACCAGCACAGTCATTGTATGTGTGTGATAGTGAGTTTACAGTCAGTGCAGTGGTGCAGCAGCCACTCCTGAATTTTTCTAGGCTATTTTAATTTTCAGTTGGCACAGCCACTTCATAGGTGTGGCTAATGTTTTCATCTAGATACATGACTTCTATTATTTATTATAAGCTTTCATTTGTACATTCATGGTTGTATGGATAAAGAGTTTGCTTTGCAGTCCCATGGTTTTAGGTTTGGTCCTGCAGTACAGTATCATAGACAAGTGTCTTTTCTTTGCCACTTTTGTGAATGACATTTGGTTGATAGAAACTGTTTGAATATTCATCAAACAAGTCCAAGAACTCCAGCACAGCCAGATTTTCACTATTTAAAATTTTTGTTGTTTTTGTATTTTCACAAGTATTTTCATGTTTTTACAACCACTGTTGGCTAAACCTGTGTGTTGAGTTAAAAGTTCCCTTAAGTCTCTAAAGTAATTACTGGGATCAATATGATCGTCAAAGACCCTTGAAAGCTGTGCCCCATAATAGCTGCAATCCAATAATTGAAAGTAGGTAAAATACCTTTGATTGGGTATAGCACTCATTCATCCATCCTGCCAGGGATCTGGTGAAGTCATGGGACTGCAGCATGGAGGATTGTGAAGAGGCAGTGGAAGGGCTCAACTGAACCAATGGTGCTTCTTACAATTACGTTGAGAGGAAGAATCCTAGATCAATGTCAGTATCACCAAGCCCTATCAAGAGAGTAACTACAATGCATCCATGGTTGTGTAATCAGTTAATGAAAGATTCGTTATAATTCAAGCTTCCGATTCAAAGTCATAATATTGGAATTGGATAATGACATAGTCATAGGAATTCACAAAAGCAGTGCAACCAAAGAAGAAAAAAAGGTTAAATGAAAGAAAATAATTGCCATGAAAAGAATGTTATTTATTGTGAGATTCACTGGTGGTGGTGGAGTGAGAAATGCATCCTATGAGAAGCACAATGGTTATGATGGAAATTAAACTTGCAGTCTTTTAGCTGACTGCTAAATTCTTTTATGACTCTCTAATTCCATATAATTAAGTAGCTTCTCAAGTAGGCTTCTTAAAATGTCAAATAACTAATCCAACTTGTTTGATCTTCCAAGAATCATCAAGTGTTCTTGGTTTGCTAAACTAGAACCTAATTAATCATGCCAGTGGTGTTTATCTCCCTAAAACAAAAGAAATGGTAACACTGACTATCACTGATTTACTTCCTGTCTTAAACATATCTTCTCTGATGTTAATGCACCAATGGAAGCACTCCAAACTAAGTCACAAAGTTATGTATGGGAAATAATCAATATAGCTATCTTTTACATTTTACTTATTTCAGTCATTGGATTGTAGCCGTGCTGGGGTACCACCTTCAAGAGTTTAGCTGATCAAATGGACCCCAATTCTTATTTTTAAGTTTGTTACTTATTCTATCTCTTCTTGTTGTCAAACTACTAAGTTGTGGGGATGTAAACAAACCAACACCAGCAGTGATGAGGGATAAATACATACACACAACACATACACACACATATATATATATACATACATATACACAGGATGTCCATAAACTTACTATACAGTTATTTGTAATAAAGAAATATCATGGTTAGACTAAAAAGATTTTCAGAAAATACCTGTATTCCATCAGAAAATATCATAACAATATAGGCAATCAATTTCATTTACTATAGTTATAAATGTTCAAAATGTAAGCCATTAACTTCAATGCATTCTTGACAATGTAAAAGCACACTGACAAACTTTGGTTCACAAGTCTGGATGCAGGTTAGCAAATGCCTCAACAATGTACTGCCGAAGATCTTCAATACTTCTTGGCTTCCTCTGATTTACAAACTTGGTTTCCTTGACTTACAAACTCTTCAAAAAATTGAGACCTGTGATCAACATCATCCTTCAGAAGTCCGTGAATTAGGCGCGGAATGTAAGGTTTCATATTGAATTTTGTAAATATTTTATGTAATGATGTTCGGTTGATGCCAATTTCTGAACTACCACTGTGAATTGATTTCTTTGGGCTTCTTACATATGCCTCAGCAACTGTAGTCATATTTTCTTCAGCCTAACTATATAGTAACTTTATGGATACCCTGTATATATAATATTGTTGACATCATAAGAATTTATAAAATTTCAAGATAACATGGAATAACTCTTTTTAGGAATTGGTTCTTGAAGTACACCTAAAACTATGAGTAATATCATATAAATATTGGGTTGAAAAACCCTATTTTGATAGGAAAAATCAAAGGCTGCCCCTATGAATCGAACCCACATCTCCTGTAGACATGACAAGCATTCTACCATTGTATGAAAACAATTCATCGAATTTCTCTATCCATTTTAGAAACTTTATTCTCACCAGTGTGAATTGTATGCTAGCGAGGGTTGGATGGGTTAGCCAGCTCTGAGTCAGTTCTTATTTATGTCCTCTTAGACAAGTCAGAATACCATGTTTCTCACTTGTGTATTACATTTTTGGCTTGTTTTCTACAGTTGCAGACATTGCAGTAATGGTCTCCATCATTTGGGAGTAGGTTAGACTCAGCTATACCCTGGGTTTTTTTCCTTCAGGAAACCCTCTTATCTCCCTCAATACTGCACACCCTCAATTTAGGGGTCTTGTCTTGTGAGTTACCTTGAAACTTCACTGTCAGTGCTGCATAAAAGCACCCTGTACACACTGTAAAGTGGTTGGTATTAGGAAGGGTGTCTAGCTGTAAAAATCATACTAAAGCAGACATTTGAGTTTGGCATAGTCTTCTGGCATATCTACTTCTGTCAAACTGTCCAACCCCTGCCAACATGTGATATGGATGTTAAATGATGATGGAGAGAAAAATTCATTTCAAATCACAAGTGTTAAACACATTGCCAAATTTCTTTTAGCAATATGTTAGATTATTTATATGTGTGCATGTGTGTACTGTAAAGCAGATTGTATGATGCTTGTGTATGAATGGCTGTACTTCATGGTAGTGAGACATGGACTCTAAATGCAGAAGACATGCATAAACTAGAGAGCAATGAAGCTAGTATGCTCTAATGCATATGCAACATAAATGTACATGTACAATAAAGTGTAATAGGGATAAGAGAAAATTTGGACAGTAGGGAAATCAGATGCAGCATGCAAGAGGGAAGACTGTGCTGGTGTTGACATGTGATGAAATGAAAACAGCTGTATAAAGAAGTGTCAATCACTTAAAGTTGATGGCAACTGTGGAAGAAGAAGACATGGGATGAAGTAGTGAGGACTGATTACAAGATGTTGGGCTTCACAGAGAAGATGACAATGGACTGAGATGTCTGGTGATATGAGGTTCTTGAGAAGACTTGCCCACCTCAGCAAAACTGAATTCTGGAAGTACTGTGTTCCACCCATATGTAACATTAAAAAACTTTTCACACACCTTACCCCAATAAACTAAACTACATCTCCCCTTCTCCTCTTCCTCACTCCTGCAGCCCAGTCCTGTCCTCACTACTCCACCCACTGTATCATTGTGATCCTGTTGTCCCCCTAACCAAGGTTTCACTAATTGCTGCATTCCACCCTTCCCCCTTCTTTGCATTCTCATGAACTCTCTACTCATGCACCCTTAGCAATGCTCTACCATCCAATTTGTATTCTCATCTCTATACCTTGAGAGTATCCCCTGGCACATCACTACCATCTCTCTCACTCTCATTCTCTTCTACTCTTGCTTTCCCTTATTCTTGATTACTCTCTCTATCTCTCTTTCCAACAATGGTAACCATATATCTCTTCTACAGCAAGGCACCTGCTTCTGACCCTCTGTTATACTCTAATCTCTCATCACCAGGCACAAAGCAATCTCCTTCAATACCATCCCACCTCTCAGAGGATCTTTGTCTTGCAAGTAACTTGTATGTATAGACACAAAGCATTTTGCCTGGCATGCTAACGATTCTGCCAGCTCCCTGCTTTAATAATAATACTACTATTAATAATAAAGACAATAATACTAGTATTATAAATAATGACAATAGCACTGATAATAATCCTTTCTACAAGGCCTGAAATTTTGGGGAGGAGTCTAGTTGATTACATTGACCCCAGTGTGACTGATACTTATTTTATTGACCCCAAAAGGATGAAAGACAGAGTCGACCAGGGCGGAATTTGAACTCTGACTGTAAAGCAGGAAGATATACCACTAAACATTTTGCCCGGCATACTAATGATTCTGCTAGCTCTCTGCCTTAACAACAACGATGATAATAACAATAATAATACGACTATTAATAATAACAAAGACAGTAATACTAATGACAATAGCAGTAATATGAATAATAATAATGATAATGTTCATTAACCACTAAGGGTCCACAAAAACATTGGGGACAGTACAGGACAATACAATGTGGGGTTACATAAAAGGCATGTAAAAAATAAAACAGTAACAATTTAGATTATAACAATGAACAATTCCCCAAAAGTAGTGGACTTGATCCGATGCCGTCCACACGCCTGATTCATTTGCTACACCTTTCCCACTACATAATATTGTCTGTTTAAAGAAAGCTAAATATAAAAGGAAGATAATTATAAATATTTACAAATACTTGCTGATACAGTGATGTTTGTAAATATTTATGAATGAAGAATTTTGCCAAGGCAGTAAGAGTGTGAAAGAGACAGAGATAGAGAATGTGTAGACGTTGCTGGGGGGAAAAAGTCTCTGTGTATTTGTAGATAATATAACCCTGTGTAATTTTATACTTTGCATGGTTATGTATAGAAATATAAACAAACTCCCCCCCACACACACACACACATTTGTTTTGAAGTTTGTATTAA
The DNA here is from genome assembly GCF_001194135.2 of Octopus bimaculoides. Taxonomy (NCBI): domain Eukaryota; kingdom Metazoa; phylum Mollusca; class Cephalopoda; order Octopoda; family Octopodidae; genus Octopus; species Octopus bimaculoides. The sequence goes on from NC_068994.1 coordinate 28,441,156, forward strand.
ATATACTCATTCACCTGCTATGGAGAATGAATCAGACAGGAGGCGGCGGTTAGCCAGAGAGAGACAAAGGCAAAGAACAGCCAGTCTCACTCAGGAAGAACTGGACGCAAGAAGATTAAACAATACATTAAGGTTATTAAATCAATCACAAGAAGTGAGACAAGAGAGATATGAGTGCAAGACACAAGAAGACAGGCTCGAAGACGTCAAAATGAAAAGGAGCACCTAATTGCCCAAAGGAGAGATATCCAAAGGGAGAGAGCAGCACAAATGTGCCAAGATGAAACAGAAGAACAAGCAGCAGTGAGGAGAGAATATCTAAGAATGAGAGCATTGCAAAGGCGACAAGATGAAACGGAAGAGGAAGCAGCACAAAGAGAAATCGAGGAGAAGAATGGAAGAATTAATTAATACTGAAACGGACCATCCAAAACAAGGCAAACTCATTGCTGGTAGGGTTTTCACTAGAAACGTGGTGTTGAAGCAATTACTGAGTTAAAGGTTGTAATATTTTAATTTTTATTTTATTATCCATATCATTTTCATGCCGTCATTTCTGACAGCACGGGTACACTAGTTATCTAAGATTATTCTTAATACACACAAACACGACTCAGATAATACATATCCACAAGCAATCCCACTTGATTCAATAAGTGAATACCAGTTGCTTGACCTGCTAGAAATAACAACTGAATCTGTTCAGTTAAGTATGGCTGTGGAAGTTAAGAAGTTTGCTTTGTAACTAAGTGGTTTTGAGTTTGATCCTGCTGCACAGCACCTTGGACAAGTGTCTTCTATCTTACCCTCAAGTCAATCAGAGCTTCTGGAATAAAAACTGGTTTATGGAATCTTTATGGATCCCATCAAAGGGGCCATTCTTGGTGATGATGGTGGACTTAATCCTTAACACAACTACCTGATCCTTGGGGAACTTTTAACAGAGTCTGCTCTTCTGCTCTGGTTTCAGGATAACCTATTCCCTTCATTTACATGGGTTCCTGAAATCAATAATGGATACTGTCCTTAATCATTAAAAAGAAAAAAGTTTCTAATAGTCCCTGAGGAATCAAAGTGAGCCATAATGGCCAATTCTATTTGCTTGTATTCACTGCAATCCTCACCAGTACTGTACACCAACCAAGATGAAATATGTTCCAATAGTCATGCTAAGCACTGCATATATACATGTGCAATGTGGGTCCAGACTAGAACTAAAGCTTAACAACAGTCAAGTCAGTCACTTTATTGACTGATGGACAATATTACAGGGTTGGTTTGACTGCTAGAAATAGGGAGAAATCTCCCTCAAATCACACTTTACAGTCTGCTTGGTCAAGGATAACATTGGACTAAACAACAACTACTGCTACTATTGTTGCAACAGATTAGATTGAAGATATATTTGCTATATCACCTGACATTGTCATGAATAATGATTTCTTGAAGCACAAAATCAGAAATGTGGAAGAGAAAATAAAAGTTTTAAGAACTGAAACTTTATCCTTATGTTTCACTCTTTCTACTATTTCACAATTTCAGTGCATTTATCACTTCCAGTCACCTCATTACTTTTAAATCCTGCCCAATTCACTTCCACTCCAGTCTTTGTTGTAAACAATAATTGAAATTAAATATTTACAGAAGATATTTCTTCTATTTCAGGACTGAATGTCAAGAACAGATAAATGGTTTCTATGGCGCCAAGTTTAAGAAGTTCAATACAGAAGAGGAAGCTCTGGCTTTTGCAGATATTTCTCCATCAGGTGAATAGAATTTTAGTGCTGTTTAGTATCATCATCACCAGTGTCAAGATCACGATAGATTGGTATAATCAGTAGAGTGTTGAATGAATATCTTGTGGTATTTAGCTCAGTTTTTTATGTTCTGAGTTCAAATCCTAGTTAGGTCAATTAACTTTCATCCTTCTGGTGCTCAATAATGGTCCAGTACTGAGATTGATATAGTCAGCTGTTCTCTAATTGTGACTTTGTGTCTGTATAAAAAAATAATTATTGTGCAGGTGTGGTTGTGTTGTTAAGAAGCTTGCTTTGCAATCATATGATTTCAGGTTCAGTCCTACTATGCTTGCATTTTGGGCAAGTGTCTTCTACTATAGTCCAGGCTGACCAATGCCTTGTGAGTGAATTTGGTAAACAGAAACTGAAGCCCATCGCACAAGTGTGTGCATGTGTGTCTGTCTTGTGTTTGTGCCCCTACCCACCATTGCTTGACAACCAGAGTTAGTTTGTTTATATGCCCATAACTTTGTAGTTTGACAAAAGAAACTGATGTAGTAAGTATCAGACTTTAAAAAAATTAGTACTGGCTCATTTTGTTCAACAAAATCGTTTAAGGCAGGGCATGGCTGCAATCCAAAAGCTGAAACAAATAAAAGATGAAAGATTGCTGTTGTGGCAGGATTAGTAGTGTCAGACAAAATGCTGTGCAGGTTTTGTTCCATCTCTTTCTATTGTGAGTTTAAATGATAAACTTTGTCTTTCATTTATTGAAGGCCAATAAGAATAAAGTTCCAGTTAAGTACTATATTGGGCCACCATTAGTCAAGGTTAACCACATATCTACTCTCATGTGTATGCTTGGACAAGATTTTTGAAGAAGACTAGCAAATACCTATTCCAGTCACCCCATCTCTTGATGCCCTTCTTATTGCCAACCCTTAAGCAAGGTAATATTTTCGCTCATAGTCAAACATGTTTTTCACAGGCGATTGGAGATAAATAGCTTGGTTTTAATGGAGATGTTTATTTACAATCATTGCATCACACACACAACAAACTTCTTTTAGTTTCCATCATACAAATTCACTCACAAAGCTTTAGTTGGCCCAGGACTATAGCAGAAGACATTTGGTCTAGGTGCCACCCAGCGTCACTGAACCTGAAACCATGTAGATGACTAACAAATTCCTTAAACACACACACACACACACTCTTTCTCTCTCTCTCTCTC
>NC_068994.1:28444138-28448957 GCF_001194135.2 Octopus bimaculoides
CTCTCTCTCTCTCTCTCTCTCTCTCTCTCTCTCTCTCTCTCTCTCTCTCTCTCTCAGTGGATATATATTTAATAGTCATTTTAGTGTTTTTTTGTTAATATTATGTAACTAAGTTGCTATTTTATTTATATATTAACAGACAAAACTCTCTCCAGTGTAGCAAAATCTATTCAACCAATTGTGAAAAAACTCATGTCCAGAGTGAAAGAAGTCTCTCCTCTCTGTCAGACACTGGTGTCAATGCTGGCTGATTTGGATGATTCAGAAGATAGCAAAGAATTTTCAACATTAGCATGTAATGTTGAAAATGATTTGGCTAAGTTGACAGCAAGTGTTAAACTGACAATTGATTCTAAGCTTTTGACAGGAACTACTAAGAGGAAGGCTTCTGATTCATCTGAAAACACACCAGAACCTCCTGAAAAGAAGAAGTGTGTTGAAGAAGGAGGTTTTTCTGGTAATGTATCATGTTTTCATTCTCCTTTTAAGAGATTGTTAATATTTTTATTATTTTTTTTTTTTAATGAAAACTTGCAGCTTATTTTGCTGAGTATGATAGAAAGTGTCAGCTTCCCCTAACCAGCAGGCTAAAGTGACACTTGTTTACTGATCATGCTTCAAGAACTCTGTGGAGAACTCTTGCAGTTCCAAGCAATGCTGATTTTTACAAGTGTTCTATTTTTACATTTGTACCAACCTTCTTGAGCTGTGTTGGTATTTGATAATTCCTGATACTTCCATGTGCACCAATTACTATTGGTATCATGTCCACTCTCTCCATTGCCCATAACCTATGTATTTTCCACTTCAATTCATCATAATTGTTCACTTTTTCTTTCTCTTCAATCCTCTTGTCACCAGACATGCTGTGTTAATTATCAGGCATATTTTTTTCTTTTCTGTTCACCACAACAATGTCAGGTTTCCGTTGTCTAATCTGATGGTCACACTGAATCATTGCATTTCACAGAGTTTTGCAATCTTCATTCGCAGTAACTCCCTCTGAAATTTGGTCATACCATGTCTTTGATCTTTCTAGGCCATAATTTCCACAAATCTCTAATGGATCATTCTTGCCACATTGTCTTGTCGTCTTTGTATTTATGGTGTGCTGATTTTGGTTATTCACTAACACTGCACACTGTTTCACTCCTCTCACCATTCAATTTGCATTTTTCACTTAGTTGTGTTATCAATTTTGCACTTTACATAGTTTGTCCTCAATGTTTGTTCTTCTGCTGTGCATATAAGTTCTTCTGTGTCTGTCTTGAAGCTCATATCTCTTGCAAACTGACTGTACTTTTTTTTGTGTTCTTCTCTTCTTTAAATTTCTCTTTTTTAACACAATTATCAATTTTGATGATTTTGGACTTCTTCACATGTATCAGCAATGGTTCTATGGCATTTTTTAATATCATCCTAAGCTGCTTTTCTCTGCTTCAACACAATCCCAACAACTGATCAAATCCCTCCCACCCTTTCCTCTGGACAAGTACAACCTATAAGTATCACCCTTGGAATAAATTGCTCCATGTACTGTCAATAGTTTCCATGACTTCATATTCATACTCATCAGTGTCAATTGTTTCTGTGTCTTTGAATCCATACTCATCATCATCATTATTATTATTGAAATCCCTACCAAGATCTACTTTGCCATTCACCTCTCCATTGTTAATACAATAATGTACTTGTCAGTTACAAGGATTGATTTAATTGACTGATCTCTTCCTGCAAATTTCAGGTTTTGTGCCTATATTAGAAACAATTGTTATTATTAGGGATTGGTAGAATCAGTAGAGCATCAAGAAAATTTCTCACACGTGTTTGCTCTGGCCCTATATGTCCTGAGTTCAAATTCTGCTAATGCCAACTTTGTCTTTCATCCTTTCAGAGTTGACCTTAAACTTACCAATCAAGTAAGTTTAAGGTCAATGGTTTTGACTAACCTGCTCCCCTCAAAAATGTTGGCCTTATACCAAAGTTAAAATCATTGGTATAGTCTCTCACCAACACTTCTCAGCCTCTGGGTCACAAACATGTTGTTCCCTCACTCTGCCTTTTCTACCACTAATGCTGTGGCTTCTGCTCTTTGGAGCTGGCTGGTCTCAAGCCAACTTCTCTCATCTTTCTCTTTCTCTCCTCTACCATATTGTGTCTAACTACTATTCCCAAGCCTACTTCCCCAGGACATTGATCCTTTGAAATCTACTTGCTACTCTTATTTTCCTGAAGTTGTATAGAAACATAAACCACATTGATCTCACTGGTTTTGGAAGATTTGTCAGATATTGGTAGAGCCCTTCCTCTCAGTAAAATTGATAAAAAAGAAACAGCTTAACAATTACATTCACTCATTTGTCTAACTCTAAATATTCTCCCTAGAGGTTACACTCTCCATAATTTCTAACCAGTTCATATATGATTTATATAAAGAGCCAGGCAACAATATATTTTTTATAATTTCTATAAAGAGCCAAGCTGCAATATATTTTTATATATAACTTATGCAAATTTTTCTTTGTAGGGAAAAAATTTGCTGATGATGACGGAGTTGTTGTTTACACTGATGGCTGCTGTTTCCACAATGGTAAACATGGTGCCTCAGCTGGACTTGGTATCTACTGGGGAGAAGGAGAAAAGTATTTGGTTTTTTTTTTTTGTTTTGTTTCTTGTTAGCGCTTGACTGATAGTCACATGACAACATGGAGTGGATGGGGATAGAGCTGGAAATATAGAATGTGGTCCCCCATCTCTATTTATTCTTTGGGAACAGAAGGATTATTGTGTCTTTATAGATTTAAATTGTTTCAATATATGACTTTGTAATGTTGTTTTCACTGATGGCTGCTGTTTCCACAATGGTAAACATGGTGCCTCAGCTGGACTTGGTGTTTTCACTGATGGCTGCTGTCAACCTATCTGTCTTCTGTATATTTAGGACTACTTTATATAGTTTATCCTTTATGTAAAACAGTAAGGCTGTGATATGATGGGAGGAAACTTAGCTGATTTTCCTAGGAGCATTCGAGTGGGATCACTGCCAGAGCAGCGGTCTCGCTTCCGTGCCGGTGGCACGTAAAAAGCACCATTTGAGCGCGATCGTTTCCAACTTCACCTTACTGGCACTTGTGCTGGTGGCATGTAAACAAAACATTGGACTGACTCCTGTGCAGGTGGCACATAAAAAAACACCTTTTGAGCGTGGTCGTTGTCAGTACCGCCAGACTGGCCCTCATGCCGGTGGCACATAAAAAGCACCCACTACACTCTCGGAGTGGTTGGCGTTAGGAAGGGCATCCAGCTGTAGAAACTCTGCCAGATCAGATTGGAGTCTGGTGTAGCCATCTGGTTCGCCAGTCCCCAGTCAAATCGTCCAACCCATGCTAGCATGGAAAGCGGATGATGATGATGATGATTGAGTGGGTAGAAACAGCAAGGATTAGGGGAAATAATTTCTTTGGCATGAAGGAGGAATTGCAAGTGAAAAAGTATCTGCTGGGGTACATCTGTGTTGAGGAAAATAAGGAATCTCCGATTTTACAAATTTATAGTTTTGTCACATTAGATTACTCTTTTGGACTTAAGGGTTGAACTTATCTTTATATGGGGCTTTTTAGACTACATCAGTGGGTGGTTTCAAATGTCACCCTCATGTAGATTCCCTTGTTTGCTCAGTTGAAGATTTTGTTGATGTCAGGAACAACATTGCCCACACTGAGTTGCTGTATGGTGGTCATATTCAGATAATGGCACCTAATTTACTCCTTTAATTCATGTTGTATATCTTTGTCATAATAAATATCCTTCACCCCTCATACTCTCCACCACAAATTATGCATTAAAGTTTGTTGAAATGTTGCTTTGTATATTGATAGGTGTTTCAGGGTATGAACATTATATATAATCTTTTTTGTATATGAATGTGTGTATATAGTGTGTGTAAATGTGTATATTTGTATGTCTGTAAATGTGCATCAGTCATAAATTTTTTGTGAAACCTGTCTTCCAGTTTGCTTCACTCACCCCTCTATGCATGTATATATGTACATACACAGATTGTGAGGGTGTGTGGCCTAGTAGTTAGTGTTGCATTTGTGAATGTGAGATCATTTCCTGGACTGGGCTGCTTGTTGTGTTCTTGAGTAAAACATTTTGTCTCGCGTTGCTCTGCAATCACTTTGACATCTGATGTGTGACACATCATCCATCTGTACAAACTATGTCAATTTGATGGAGGGAGCGACCGAATGTGCAGTACAAACTTTTGATCTTTATAAACATCATCTGTGCAGGTGTTTCAGTGAGAGTCCATGTATGTACAGACACACATATATTTCTCAACACTATTGTTAACACAAAAATATGAATCACTATTCTGTTCACATATCTCTTTCTTCCCCCCTCTCTCTCTGTTTGACTTTCTCTATATAATGACGTGTATACACATTCACACAGGTATATATATATATCCATAGTCAACTGCTACAAAGGTAAAGGTGACATTGTTAGATCAGGTAATGAAAGTCACGGAGAGGGTCATAGCCCAACTAATTAGGGAGAGAGTCAGTTTAGATGAGATGCAGTTTGGGTTTGTGCCAGGGAAAAGCACCACTGATGCTATATTTCTTGGTAAGGCAGCTGCAGGAGAAATACCTAGCCAAAGATAAACCTCTGTACCTGGCTTTCGTTGACATGGAGAAAGCCTTTGACAGGGAGGAAACTAGGGATAGAATAATGGTTAGTGAGAGTTGTGCGAGTCATGTACAGAGACGCTATCAGTAAGGTGAGGGTTGGCAATGAGTACAGTGGAGAATTC
>NC_068994.1:28450445-28453167 GCF_001194135.2 Octopus bimaculoides
CCTTTCTGGCACTTATGCCCGCGGCATGTGTAAGGACTTTCGAGCGAGATCGTTGCCAGTGCCCCTAGACTGGCTCTTGTGCGGGTGGCACATAAAATACACCATTTTGAGCGTGGCCGTTGCCAGTACCGCCTGACTGGCCTTCGTGCAGGTGACACGTAAAAGCATCCACTACACTCTCTGAGTGGTTGGCATTAGGAAGGGCATCCAGCTGTAGAAACTCTGCCAAATTAGATTGGAGCCTGGTGTTGCCATCCGGTTTCACCAGTCCTCAGTCAAATCGTCCAACCCATGCTAGCATGGAAAACGGACGTTAAACGATGATGATGATGATGATATATATGAATATGACACAATATTATCTGTCTGTCTATATGCATATGTATGTTTGTACAGAAACTCATTTATCAACAAAATCATTAAAGATATTTAGTCAATTGGAGATATGACTATTGAAAGCACAAAATGTTTTATTTTCAAAAGCATTAGCTTTATAATTTAACTAAATGTTTCTAACAATCACATTGAGAAATTTGTGTTTATCTGTGTACATACATTCACACATACTGAGAGACTGCTAGACAATGAATACTGTTATATTCATAAGAATGTGTCATTATATAGAGAATGAAAGACTGGACAGACTGAAAGAATGGAGATCCTTATTTTTTTCCTTCCAATATTGCAATAAGCTACTTCTTCTAAAAGATCAGTCTGTCTGTCTATCTACTTACCAGCTATCTATTTATCAATATTTTTACCTTGAATGTGCACGATGGTGTATAGTGTGTATGTGTGTGTGTGATTGTATGATGATATATGTAGATTTGTGTGTATGTCTGTAGGTGAGTATATATGATGGTGTATATTGCTTTGTGTGTGTATGTGATTGTATTTGAAGATGTATATTGGTTCATTGCTTCATATGATGAAAACCAGTGTAATCTTTATTAGTCAGCAGAATTACTAAGTCTAGCATGTTCTGTTTTTACAGGAACACAAGTGAAAGACTTGATGGGCGACAAACAAACAATCGGGCTGAAATACATGTAAGCCATTCTATTTAAGTTTTCAAGTGAAAGTACTGAGAGAAGTATTTGTTGGGAAGCTCCTCATTAATTGACACCTTGTGTGTGGTTTTGGGTGACTTCATCTGAAGGCACAAAATCTCTTCCCCTTCTTGCTATTGTAACTTCAATCTTTATATTTAAGCATCAAGAGATGTTTCTTTTGTTTAGTCTTTTTCTAAAATGAAATTATTTTGTTTGCAGGCTGCCATTAGAGCTGTTGAACAAGCAAAGGCCAAAAATATTTCAAACCTTATTGTCAAAACTGACAGTCAGTTCCTAATAAACTGTAAGTTATGTTTGTTTCTCCTGTGAATCAACTAATCTTTAACCTACTTAGTATTGGTGGATGTTATTCCCTAACTTCTTTCCTTTGGAATTCAAATATTTTACTTCTATCAGTGAATGTCCAGAGGAACTCTTAGTATTGTGTGTGACTGCATCCTATTGCAAAATTACTATATGTTAAGGTTGAAGCAGAAAATTGTGCGTGTGTTATTTTAGCACCAGATTGATTCTGATTGAACAAAGCAGACAATCCTGTTTTTTTTTTTCTTAAATGTATCTAGAACTACATTTATCCAATTTATCTATCCATTTTTAAGATGGTAGGGAGTGATTTGAGGGAGATCAGATTGCTATTTCTAGCATGTTAAGTAATTATAGAGCCCCCTCATTGGCCTGGGGATTAGGTATTTCCAGAATACCTCTTTTACAATATTCACCTTTAGCAGCAGGGCTTTTTACATGTAGTCTTCCAGGAACAAATTGGCAGGACTTACTACAGATATTTATTGGTCAGCTTCATTGTAGCAAATAGCAGCTGGATCTACACTTATCTTTGCTCTTCACAGAATATTTGTACAAGTATATCTGTTACAGGTAATATTTATGTGGAATACTTTCGTTTTTATTTTTCAGTTTGTTTATCAACTTCTCATTCATCATAATATTGTTATTTCTGTTTGTATAGCTGTGCTTGAGAAGACTCATTTAACCAAGTGAAACCATAGTCATGACCATTGCCAGTGTCGTGTAAATGGTACCTGTGAAATCGTAGTCGTGGCTGTTACTGGTGTCGTGTAAAAGGTACCCATGCCAGTAGCACATAAAAAGCACCCATTACACTTTCGGAGTGGTTGGCATTAGAAAGGGCATCCACCTGTAGAAACCATGCCAAATCAGACCTGGGGCAGCTCTCCAGCTTACCACTTCCAGTGAAACCATCTAACCCATACCAGCATGGGAAACACGTTAAATGATGATGATGATAGCCACACCCACATCTCTCAGGCATTACTTTATTAACCATACATATCTTGGAACTATTAGGTCATCCCATAAATAATGTGGTTTTTTTGTACTTATTTTATTTTTCAAAATTAAGATAAACAAAATTCTTTTTCAATCTAAAATATACTCTCCTTCATTTTCTACAATGCTCTTCCATCTATCTGGTAGACTTGCAAGGCCCCTCTTCCAAAATTCACTTGTCTGCGACGAAAAATACTCCTCCAGTACAGTTCTGACCTCATCTACAGAATTCCTATTTTTCCACCCAAATAATTTTGAAGACTGCAGAATAAATGATAATCAGATGGGGCAATGTCCAGTGAATATGGTGGGTAGGGCATTGTTTCCCATTCAAACTGCTC
>NC_068994.1:28453177-28454346 GCF_001194135.2 Octopus bimaculoides
GGGGCAATGTCCAGTGAATATGGTGGGTAGGGCATTGTTTCCCATTCAAACTGCTCCAGCCTTTGGAATGTCATCCTTGCTATATGTGGCTGAGCATGATTCTGATGGAAGAACATCTTTTGTCTTGAAACCAAAGATAGTTGTTTTTCTTCTAGCGCTGACTTAAGTTGCTCAAGCTGCTCGCAGTAGATTTCCTTTGTTATTGTTTGGTTTGGGTTTAAAAGTTCAAAGTGGACTAAATCTTTCATATCCCACCAAACAGATAACAACACCTTATGTGGTACCAGTGTTTCTCCTTTCCCTACCCACTGTCTTCAGTGCTTGACATGTTTATAGAGAATCCATTTCTTGTCACCAGTCACCACTCGGTCCAAAAAGGTTCATCATGAGATGTGACAGTGAAGAAGAGCACACACTCACTCTCTGCACTGATTAGACTCAGGAAGTTTGTGAGGAACCCATTGACCTAATTTTCTGACTTTTCTGATGGCACACAGGTGTCAATGAATGGTTGAATGACCAAATCCAAGTTCCTCTGTTAGTTCCTCAACAGTTACGATGGGATTTCATTCCACCAGGGTTTGCAGGACATCCTCGTTGGGCTCTACAGATCTTCCAGAATGAGGCTCATCTTCTAGGCTGTAGTTTTTGGCTCAGAATTTCTGGAACCACTGTTGATACTGGCTTATGCTTATTTCTGAAACCCATATACTGCATTAATATACCTCGCACTTTCTGTTGCATTGTTGCCTTTATTGAACTTATAAAGTAAAATATACTGAATATGCTCCATTGTCATTTCCACCATAGCTTTGACAAAATAATTGTTAAAATCACATTGTACTCTTTAAAATTTGCACAAGGTAAAATTATGGTAAATTTTGATACTTTCACCTGCATGAATTTCACTAAGAAACAAAAACTCAGATTTTTTTGTGTGGAATCAAGTAACCTGACCTCCTAATATGCTGCAAACCCCTTATTTTTGTTCGGAAGAAAAGGAGTGGGTGGGAAACCGGACTCTCCCACTTCCCGGAATCATTGGAAATTCTTTTTTTTTTTTTGTGTTGAATGAATCATGGTGGCCTCCTAATATGCCATAAAACCCTTGATCCGGAAAGCGGTGGTGTGGAGATGGAACCTTTGTTAATTTACTACCCACATCCTTG
>NC_068994.1:28454356-28467213 GCF_001194135.2 Octopus bimaculoides
ACTTTCACCTGCATGAATTTCACTAAGAAACAAAAACTCAGATTTTTTTGTGTGGAATCAAGTAACCTGACCTCCTAATATGCTGCAAAAAACTAGAGCCCTGTGGAATCATTCTTTTATTTGTTTCAGTTATTTGACTGCAGCCATGCTGGAGCACCGCCTTTAGTCGAACAAATCAACCTCAGGACTTATTGTTTGTAAGCCTAATACTTATTCTATCGGTCTCTTTTGCCGAACCACTAAGTTACGGGTATGTAAACACACCAGCATCAGTTGTCAAGTGATGGTGAGGGGACAAACAGACACACAAACATACACACACCCACACACACACATATATATATATATATGACAGGCTTCTTTCAGTTTCCGTCTGTCAAATTCATTCACTAGGCTTTGGTCAGCCCAAGGCTATAGTAGAAGACACTTGCCCAAGGTGTCACACTGTGGGACTGAACCATGTGGCCACTCCTGCACCTATCTTTTTTTCTTATATTGAATGAATTACAGTGACCTCCTAATATGCCATAAAACCCTTGTTTTGGTCCGGAAAATGGGGTGGGTGGGGTGGAACCCTCAGAAATTTCACCCCCACCCCATTTTCAAATATTTTTTGCTGTTTCTTTCTTTACCCATATCTTTTAGATAACATTTTGCAGAAATACTTTTTCGAGAGTGTGTTTGTGGATTACATTAGATTGAAAATTCAAAGAAGTTTGAAATGAATAAGTGAAAATGCAGAGGTTATAGAAGTTAGTGGTAACGAAGTCTGCGGAGAAATAAAGAATGATAAATAATTCATCTAAAAAAACACGTTAGAGTTTGTGTTAGTGTGTGAAACAAGTAAAAGTACAATATTAAAATAAAATATCTTTTTCATACCTCTTAGAATCCCCGTTTCTTTTTTCCAAACAAAAATAAGGGGCTTGCAGCATATTAAGGGTTCAGGTTACTTGATTCCATGCAAAAAATCCAAGTTTTTTATTTTTCTTAGTGAAAATTGTGTGGATGAAAGTATAAAAATTTACCAAAATTACTACCTGCTTTTATAGCAAGTTGATGCTGGTAGTTTATCCCGTCCCTTTCTGACTTTTGGTTCTTGCAATTGAAAAAATTGCATTATTTATGGAATGACCCAATAAATATTGATTTCAAATTTGGGCATAAAACCAGCAATTTTGAAGGAGGGGCAAGTCAATTACATCAACCCCAGTGCTCAACTGATACTTATTTTATTGACCCCAGAAGGATGAAAGGCTAAATCAACTTCAGTGGCATTTGAACTCAGAACATAACGACAGATGAAGTGCTGCTAAGCATTTTGTCTAGCATGCCACCTTTATGTTGGAACTAAATATTTCAAAATATTTTTGCGTGGCTGTGTGGTAAGAAGTTTGCTTGTCAACCAGATGGTTCTTGGTTCAGTTTCATTGTGTGACACCTGGGCAAAGATCTTTATACAATAGTCCCAAAGTGACCAAAGTCTAGTGTGATGGAACCTGAAAGCAGAAAGATGCCCGACACACACAAATGTGTGTTACTGTCTTTTTGTCTTGACATAGTGTGATAGTTGTAAACAAGTGTCATTGTCATGCAAGCAGTGTCCTTTGTTTCTCGTCTTCTATGGTCTTGAGGAAATATTACTTTACTTAGAAACAGGTGAGGGTTGACAATAGGAAGTGCATCTGGCTGTAGAAAATCTGCCTTAACAATTTTAGTCTGATCCATGCAAGTATGGAAAAATGGATGTTAAATTATGATGATGATGATGATGATTTCTCTGGTGTTTTACCAATACTAACACTTTGCTGTCATTATTGACTTCCATGATAATTACTTTGTGTGTTTGTGTGTCTTAATCATGAGAGAAGTGGGGTCTTAACCTGTGCATCAATACTTCAGTGCTTGCAATAAATTTAAATTAAAAGGAACCAAGAGACTAACACAAATGCTTGCAACAGAATAAGTTAGAGGCCATTAGTGACCAGAAGGTTGTGTTATGCTGGGTGGGATTTTAGGCCTAAGACAATAATGTTAAATCTGTTCCTTCTCTCCCTCACACCAGGTATAACTAAATGGTTGGAGGGTTGGAAAAAGAAGAACTGGATGAAATCAAGTGGAGAAGAAGTGATAAACAAAGAAGATCTGCAGGAATTGGACGAGAAATTGGAGGGAATCAATGTTAAATGGGTAAGTTTAAGCAGGACAAACTGGGAAGCTAAAAGAGAACTCTATCATGACATCTAAACCAACTGAAGGATTTGATTGTGTGTGTGTGAGAGAGAGAGAGAAAGAGTGAAAATGTGTTTTATTATGTGCTTTGTTTTTTTTTTCCATTGTGGTTTAATTAGAAGAGGTTAAGATTACTTATCAAAGTTTGTAAAGATTTTGGCAAGAGATTAGAAAATCTGACTAATTTTGGAGGAGAGAAAATTTTCAGTCTGTGCTTTTTACCTTTCCTACTGATCATCTTGATGATATAGTAGAAGTTGATGATGGTAGGAGGGGTTTCTTCCATATGTTGCAGATTGTGTTAGGTTTGGTTGTGTGAGCAGTGTGGAAGGACATATCTGAGAGAATGGTTTCAGTCCCACATTTAACTGTCTGATGAGTCAGGGGTGAAACATATGTTGTGAAGGGTCAGTGTAGAACTGGTAGAGTGTCAACCAGTGAGTTCAGGTACCAGAGAACTGGCAAGGGTTGTTGTGCTTTGATTAGCCATAAGTTGGAGGATTCTGTAAGGGGCAAAGACTGAAAATTCTGTTGTTTTAACCCCAGATCAACCCTAATTGAACAGACTTATGATCAAAGGTATTCTAGCCATGGCCATGCATCTTTTCTGAAGTGTGTCCTATTCCAAGATAGTAGGGTGTGATTTAAGAGAAATTTGGCTATTTCTAGCAAGTTGTTATTACATAGATGCTCTCTCCTCCCTTCTCTTTGATTATGAAGTAAAAGTTTTGAGGTGAGAAATAGATCAATAATTTTTGAATGTTTAATTTTATGGATTTGGGCAGGTGACAACACAAATTAGTGCAAAATTTAGGGATGAAAAACTGCTCATCCTCACCAGTAGCTGCATTGGTGTAGGAGGAGTGAGAGAGGAAAGAAATGTGATGAGAATAAGTACAAAGAAAGGTGAGGCAAGATGTCATCAGTGTAAAATAATTGGTAGTTGAAATAATGTTGATGTTGGAGATGTTTGAGGAAAAGTAGTGGCTATAAAGAAACTTAGAAGAGAGCAGAGAGACTTAGGGCCACAGTAACTGGAAGTCTTTTTGCTTACACTCTCTCCCCTTCTCATCTGGTTATCAGCCAAATAATACTTTTCAGTGTGTGAAGGTGGAATATAGAATGTAGTCTGAACAACAGATGGATTGGAGATAGATGAGAAATAGTTGGCTCAGAAAAAAATAAAATTTGAATGAGGGAGGAGAAAAGCAAGTATGCATATGTACACCCCTGCCACACACATCGCTAACTCTCTTTAGTTTGTTTCAACTACTGAATGAACTAGCACAAAGAATTACAAGGTTGCAGATGATCTGTTCTCATTGACAGATTGTCAAAGAACTCTACAAGAAATAAATGTCATTTTAATCTCTGATCAAAAATTTGTGTAGATGCCTAGAAAATTTCTCATGTCTAAAGATGTTAGTAATAACTTTCTATTATTCAAAGAAATAAGAACCTTTTCTTTAATAACCAAAACAGTTGTTATTATATATTGCCTAGCACTTAGAAGAAAGGAGTTTTAAAAAATATAATGTATTTGAATGGTTGTTTTTAATTTAAAAAACACTACTTTATGAATGAATCAATGGTTAAAATTTTAGACATGAATTTGAAATAGAAACAGCAAGATGTCTACTTACCTCTTTTGAGAGAAATGTTAGTATAATTAGTAACTTGATTAACCAGGGAATGATCAGTACTTAATAACAAACCAGTGGGACTGGTTTATTGTTATTAGAATTATTATTAAAAGAAAGAAAATTGTTGGCCTTGTGCCAAAATTAGAAAGAATTATCAATATTAAGGTTCATAGAAATGAATTGTGTTCATGGCCCTTGTAGGCCCGCTAGGAATGGTTAAGTTGGCTGCTTCAAGTTGATTGCTACAGAAAGAACTAGGGCAGGAAGGGAATTCCAGTGGGATGTTATTCAGGGAAGGGAGGGACTTGGAAATGATTATTGTAGACCTGGGAATACAATATGCGTGTTTCAAATTGGTACTAATAATGTTTAGAGATTTTTAAAATTATCATTTTATTTAATTTTATAGTTTAATGAGAGTTTCTCTAATTTCTATTCTCAGTTTCCGCATAGGAGTACAAAAATAGATAGGCTGTGGATAGCCTCCTCTTCTTTACATCAACAAATAAATATAAAAATTATTTTGATTTTATATTATTTCTATTTCCTAGGTCCATGTGGATGCTCATTGTGGAGTGGCTGGAAACGAAGCTGCTGACAAATTGGCCAATAAAGGAGCAAAACTCCCTCTACCCAAGTAGATTTTCCTGCATGTTGTTATTCGGAATGTCAACAAATGATATATCGTAAAGTCTCACACACACACACACACACACACACACACACACACACACACACACACTCTCTCTCTCTCTTGCACAGATATAGTGATAAGCATAGTCTTACAATAATACTTTCGAAATATCCTTTCACAGATATATAGTAGTATTTCTACAATAAAAGATATATCTATGTATTCATAATTTAGTTCATGTGGTTATTTCTTGTTGGTGTGTTAAATAATTATGGTAAAGTGGCATAATTAAAATATGTTTACAATAAAATAGCAGAGAAAATATAAAGACTCCAGTCACAAAGAAAAAGTGATTAGCCAGTCATCTGGCAAACAATGTGCTATTCCGATACTTTCAGTGGGTCTGTTTCTCTTTTCTGACCAAAATTAGTTTTTATGTCTGTGTATCATCATTATTTTTATATCCCCTTTTTCAGACAGGCATGGGTTGGACAAGACTACAACACTCGTAAATCTACCTGTCTATGATGGAGACATAAAATGAGGGAGGGAGGTCACAAGAGCAGTATGCATTGAGAAATGTATAAATAGACTTGATAGATTACTGGGTGATGTCTTAACGAAATCACATTATTGTTGGTGATACAGCATTCTATTGCAGCTACATGACGTGTTTGCGACTAAGTGACATGTGATGACAATTCACTCCCGAACTGAAATAAGCTCCTAGCCTCTGTATCCTGAACGGTTATGTGGACCACTCCTAACAAAAGCCAAACCTTCCTTCAATCACTACATAAAAAGTATTAAGAAAAAAAATGTTATTTAAATATACTTTTATTTTAGTTGTTTACACTATATTACGCTGGCTTATAGTCTTATACATTCAAAGTTCACAAATTTCCTTATTTAAATTGTGAATCATATTCCTTTCAATAATATCAAAATGATTATCAAACTTCTTTGTAGACGATATTTTCTTGTTTGGTCAACACTAATTTTCAAATTACTGGAGTCCTTTGCTCTACTCATAGTGACATATAATTGGCTGTGTGTAAACATCAGAACAGGTAAAAATACTCCTACACGATCTAAAGTCTGGCGTTGTGCCTTGTTTACTGTGAATGCATGAGTGGAATCTTTAGGAATCTGCTCATCTACGATGGGAAATAAAGGAATAGTATCACAAATCTAAACCCTCTAAATTCACGAACTATATGGAGAGGGGAATCCAGAATTAATCCTCATCACTGGAATTTTAACAAAAAAAAAAAAAAATCAAAGGTAATTTATTGATACAAAACTCGATATCCACTAAATAATCATACTTCTTCACATTTTTTCCTATTTACCTCCTTTGTAATCCAGCCATTTGACCATGAAAAGGAAGGACACAACACGCATTATAAGTTGACTTCCTTTTGCTTCTTTTATTAGTTATCTCCCCCGTAATTTTTATTTACACTTTTACGCCTGTAAACTTAACAATTACTTCCAGTAATAATCGTAATTTTTCACGTTTTTTTCACTAAAAACTTACCTGATTACCTCTTTCATAATCCTGAAAAACATTGGTCCAGCTGTTTGATCATGAAGAGGGCACAGACAGATGGATATAACGCCCATTATAGTAAAATGATATCCTTCCTGTCACCAACTCTTTTGTTTTTTTCTTTTTTATTCCACTTGAGCTATAGGATGCATTGTTTATGGGGGGTGGGGTGGAAATGAAACATCCCCATTGCCCAAATGGGAATAAACACGCACAATAGGCTTCCATCTCTCAAATTTACTCATAAGGCATGATTTTGTGTGTGAATGTCATTATCATAATCATTTAATGTCCATTTTTTTCCTTGCTTGCATGTATCAGAAAGAATTTGTTGAGGCAGATTTTCTGTGATCAGATGCCCAAGGTAATATTTCTTCATGGCCAGACTTGCTTTTTGCAGAATACGGGGAAACAAACAACCTCACTTGTACGATGATGATGCTCATTTACAACCAACATCTGATGTCTAGACAAAGGTACACACACATACATGTGTGAGTATGTATATATATATATATATATGTGTGTGTGTGTGTGTGTGTGTGATGGATTCTCTCATTGTGAACATCAAATGCAGGTTCAGTAAAATAAAGCGGTAATCATGTTCTATGGACACAAATGTGTCTCTTGAGGCCTGCTAGTTCTCTCAAACCTTTTGACAAATGAAACAAGTTAAGGGCTCAGTTTGCTTGAGCGCTTATTGATCATTACTACATGTTTTCTTGAGTTGGAGGCAAGGCCTGTTTTGCTCCATGCTACAGAACTAGTGACAGGTAAGGTCTTCATCTAAAACAGTATTTTGCCACTATACCTTCATGCTTGCACGAAGTTGGTCCCGATGCTGGAGTCAACTTTGTTCAAATCTTGAACTGAGGAGAAGCAGGACCTGCACCGTGTCCTGTGTTCTGATGCTTTGCTTTACTTTCTATCTTTTACTTGTTTCAGACATTAGACTGCAGCCATACTGAGGCACCTCCTTGAAAAATTTTTAGTCAAATGAACTAACTCCAGTACTTATACTATTGATCTCTTTTGCCGAACTGTTTAGGGGGATGTAAACACACCAACACCAGTTGTCAAGCAATAGTGAGGGATAAACACAGACACAAAGACACTCACGCACACACACATATATGCATCCAGTGTAAGCTTTGGACACATAAAAGGTGCAGCAATATCAGGGGAAAATTAGGTACAATGAACGCTGAAAATGGGCAGAAAATAGACTCCATCAACTGCCAGGGAAGCAAGCTAGAGATAGTAGATAGCTTCTGTTATCTAGGTGACCAAGTTAGAAGTGTAGGTGAATGCTCTGAGAGTGTAGCTGTGAGAATATGCTCATTTATTCATTCATTTATCTAATTTTATCATAAACCGAAAACTGTTTAGTCTTCCATGCCATATGTTTAGAGAAAAAACTTAAGATCCCTTTGCTCAACCTAACTCTCTCTCTCTTTCATGCTCATTTATTATTATCATTTATCATTCATTTATCTAATTCTATCACAGTTTGGCTGACTGAAAACTGTTGGTTATAGCTCTAGTTAAGAATTCAAATGCCCAATTCTATCTCATTATCATCATTAATATTTTCTCATACCGGCAGCCTAAGTTTTTTACTGTTTTGTGGTGCCCAATTCTCTCTCATTATCAGAATTACTATTCTTTCACTCCGGCAGTGGCAATGTTAAACCCATTCGTTCAATTATGTTACCCTAAATCCCAAAATGCGCCAGCCCTTCCCACCCCCATCATCTGTACCGGAAGACTCTATCCTCTGATCTTTATCGGATGTCTCTCCCATGAACACCTCCAAAGGCTTAATGTTCCCCCATCCCTACTTAGGGTTTATCTCTTATGTAATGTAGTGATTATGTAATGCATAAAATGATGGTGTAGTGTATGCAGGCTGAAGGCTATTGTATGATTATGAGTTCTACCAAATGTGAGCTTTCTTTTCAGGGACATGACGCTGCTGTTCCCCATCCCAGGGTCTTGTGGGCCCACACCCTCAGAGTTGGCACATTGAAAGGTAGGTCTGGTGCGATTGTTGAGATGCTTGAACAGAGACGTGTAGATTTGTGCTGCGTCCAAGAAGTAAGGTGGAGAGGAAGTTCTGCTAGGTTCCTCACAGGCAAAGAACATAGGTATAAGATTTTCTGAGCAGGGAACACTGATGGGGTCGAGGGCATGGGTATACTTCTTGCAGAGAAATGGGTTGATGAGGTAGTCAGAATCTGTGATAGAATACTTAAGATTAGATTTGTGCTGCAACATGGGTTAGCAACCATTATCTTGGCCTATGTCCCTCAGCCAGGACTACCTGATGAACAGAAAGACTGATTTTATGACACCCTCTTGCAGACTATCTCATTGACGAATGACGGGGATCTTGTCTTTGTGGCTGGTGACTTCAATGGGCATGTTGGACAACATGCTTGGGGCTTCCATGGCGTACATGGAGGCTATGGTTTTGGTTCCTAAGGAGGGAACCAAGCTGCTGGAGTTCTGCAATGCAAATGATTTTATGGCTTGTAATACTAACTTCAGGAAACCTGCCAGTCACGTATTCACTTATTGATCTGGTGGACACACTAGTCAAATTGATTACCTCGCCAGGAAATGGGAAAGATGACTAATTATAAATGCCAAAACCTTCCCAGGTGAAGAATGCACCCCACAAAATAGATTAGTAGTTAGCGACTTCAGGATCAGGGCTAAATGGATGCCCAGAAGATGACCAGCATGGAGGAGAAGGGTCTGGAAGCTTAAAGATCCTGTGAATGGACAGATATTTAGAGACGTATTACTCAAAGTTTTTGACGAAATAGAGGGGGATATAGCATTACATGATGTGGAAGACAACTGGAGGTTCCTACAGGACAACCTGTTGAGGGCTACTGACCAGATCTGTGAATGGTGCAAAGTCCCCTCTCGACCCAAGGTAATATGGTGGTGAAACAATGTAGTTGATAGGGCCATTAGGGAAAAGAAACAGGCATGGAAGGACTGGAAGAACGGTGGTAGCAGGGAACTGTATCAGATTGCCAGAAGGGAAGCTAGGAGACAAGTTTACTTAGCCAGAAGGGAAGCAGATAAGAAAAATTTGCCAATGTTCTGTGTCGTGAGGACCAAAAACTTGAAGTGTTTTGTGTTGCAAGACAGTGTGTGAGAGAGAATCGTGATGTCATAGGAAAGAAATGTGTCTGCATGGATGATGGCTCGCTTACATTTAATGAGGCTGCAAAAAGAGAGACTTGGAGACACCACTATGAAAGGTTGCTAAATGAAGAGAATGAATGGGAGAAAGAGAGTCTGCCGAATGTCGACCCAACAGAGGGTCCAGCTATCCAAATTGACAGTACCTTGGTAGATGAAGCAATTAAGGGTATGAAGACAGGGAAAGCTCCCAGCCCATCAGGAATCTGCAGAGATGCTTAAAATATCTGGCAGTGTCGGCTATAGTCTAGTCACCCGTATAGTCAATCAGGTGATACATGAAAGAGTAGCAGCACCATAGTCAACTGCTACAAAAGTAAAGGTGATGCATTAGATACGAATAATAACAGAGGTATTAAGTGTTGGATCAAGTAATGAAAGTCACAGAGAAGGGAGAGAGTCAGTTCAGATGAGATACAGTTTGGGTTTGTGCCAGGGAAAAGCACCACTGATGCTATATTTCTGGTAAGACAACTGCAGGAGAAATACTTAGCCAAAGATAAACCTCTGTACCTGGCCTTCATTGACATGGAGAAAGCCTTTGACAGGGTCCCCTGATCCCTTATCTGGTGGTTAATGCAGAAACTAGGAATAGATGAGTCGTTAGTGAGAGCTGTATAAGCTATGTTTAGGGATGCTGTCAAATAGGTGGAGTTGTCAACAAGTATAGTGAAGAATTTCGGGTAGGGGTCCACCTAAGGTCAGTCCTCATCCCCCTCTTATTCATCATAGTCCTTCAGACAATAACAGAGGAATTCAAGACAGGATGCCCCTGGGAGCTCCTCTATGCTGATGACCATGCTCTAATAGCTAAGTCACTATCAGAACTAGAGGAGAAATTTCAGGTGTGGCAGCAAGGTCTAGAATCAAAGGGCCTTAGAGTTAACCTAGCAAAGACCAAAGTCTTAATATGTAGGGAGGCAGATAAATCACAAATCCCTTCAGGTAGATGGCCCTGCTTGATCTGCAGAAAAGGCGTAGGTAGAAAATCCTAAGATGTACCAGGTGTAAGCTATGGATACATAAGAGGTGCAGCAATATCAAAAGAAGGCTAACTGGGAAGATAGTTTTTGTGTATGGCAAATGCTCAGGGGCAATAAACACTGAAAATGTGCAAAAAACAGCTTCCTTCACATGCCAGGGGAAAAAACTAGAAGTAGTTGATAGCTTCCATTACCTAGGTGACCAAGTCAGTAGTCGGGGTGGATGCCCTGAGAGTGCAGCTACTAGAATAAGAATAGCCTGGGCAAAGTTCAGAGAGCTCCTACCTCTGCTGGTGACAAAGGACCTCTCACTCAGAGTAAAATGTAGACTGTATGGCGCATGTGTGCAAACAGTCATGCTACATGGCAGTGAAACATGGGCTGTGACTGCTAACGACATGCATAAGCTTGCATGGAATGAAGCTGGTATGCCTCCACTGGATGTGCAATGCAGTGTGTATACATGACAGAGTGTAAGTGCCCTGAGAGAAAAGTTGGACATAAGAAGCATCAGATGTGGTGTACAAGAGAGATGACTTACGCTGGTATGGTCATGTGTTGCGTATGGATGGAGACAGCTGTGTGAAAAAGTGTCACACTCTAGCAGTAGAGGGAATCTGTGGAAGAGGTAGATCCAGGAAGACCTGGAATGAGGTGGGCCTCACAGAGGCGATGACAAGTGACTGGGACCTTTGGAGATGTGCTGTGCTTGAGAAGACCCAGCAAGCCAAGTGAGACCATAACCGTGACCTATGCCAGTGCAGCATAACTGGCCCATCTAAGAGTACTCTTCAATCATTGGGCAATAAACTGCGTTTGCGAAGACGGATTGGTTGGCGTTAGGAAGGGCATCCAGCTGTAGATACTCTGCCAGATCAGATTGGAGCCTGGTGCAGCCTTCTAGCTTGCCAGCCCTCAGTCAATTCGTCCAACCCATGCCAGCATGGAAAGCAGATGTTAAACGATGATGATGATGAAAGTTCGGGGAGCTCCTACCCCTGCTGGCAACAAAGGGTCTCTCTCTCAGAGTGAAAGGTAGATTGTTTGATGCCTGTGTGCGAACAGCTATGCTGCATGGCAGTGAAACATGGGCTGTGACAACTGAGGACATGCATAGGCTTGAAATAAATGAAGCTAGTATGCTTCGATGGATGTGCAATGTCAGTGTGCATGTTCGACAGAGTGTAAGCATCTTGAGAGAAAAGTTAGGCATAAGAGGCATCAGATGTAGTGTGCAAGAGAGATGACTGCATTGGTATGGTCATGTGATACGTGTAGACGAGGACAGCTGTGTAAAGAAGTGTCATTCTCTAATTGTGGAGGGAACCTGTGGTGGAGGTAAACCCAGGAAGACAGGGAATGAGGTGGTGAAGCATGATCTTCGAACTTTGAGCCTCACAGAGGCAATGACTAATGACCGAGACCTTTGGCGATGTTCTATGCTTGAAAGGACCCATCAAGCTAAGTGCACTCATGCTGGTGGTATGTAAAGAACACTTTTCGAGCATTTGGCCTCATGGAGGCAATGTGGCTGAGTTCCTTTCAAGTGTTGGGCCTCATTGAGGCAATGACCAAGACCTTTGGCATTACATCATGCTTGAGAAGAAGACCCGTCAAGCCAAGCAAAATCAGTCGTGGCATGCAAATTGGCATCCATGCTGGTGGCATGTAAAAGCACCCCAGGTGTCACGCAAATGGCACCCATTACACTCTCGGAGTGGTTGGCATTAGGAAGCGCATCCAGCCGTACGAAACCATGCCAAATCGGATTGGAATCTGGTGCAGCATGCCAGCCCATGCTAGCATGGACAACAAACGTTAAATGATGATGATGAAATATATATATATATATATGATGTGCTTCTTTCAGTTTCTGTCTACCAAATCCACTTACAAGGCTTTGGTTGGCTCAAGATGCTTGCTCAGGGTGCTACACAGTGGGACTGAACCCAAGATCACATAGTTGAGAAGCAATCTCTCATAGCTATGCATCTGTGTATGAATATATTTCTAGCTCCTTAAATTTATTATCTTCTATCTTCAATAACCTCACCGATATCTATACTTTTGTGCTTATTGGTTTCTCACATGATCATAAATTCTTATATTGATTACATTGGTCTGTAATATGTGTCTCTCTCTGCTATTTTATTGACTCCCAGGGATGTTGAAGTTTACCTCAAGAGATTTGAACACAATACAGAAAGAAGAAACTAAACACTGTAAGGCATCTACACCAATTGTTTAATATCATCTTTATATCCGTATATATATATATATATAAGGCAAGATGTGTGTGTGTGTGTGTGTGTACGTAAATGTAGTTTATGCACGTCCACAAATTAGCACGCATGTCACTCCAATTTTAGGAGGAGATTCGTCATGACCCTATCTGCATTTTCGTCAACTTTTTCTCTCAGAGGCACCCGCGTATAGCTGTAAAAATCGATTTTCAGCCATAACTTTTACCAATTTCAAAGTTTGCACCTGAAGGAGAGAGAGAGAAATTGTATGTTTGTGAGAGGGAGGGTGAAGGAGAGATACATCTTGTTTGCCAGCGTCGAACAAGAAAAAGTAAACAAAAAGTGGGAGAG
>NC_068994.1:28467925-28491086 GCF_001194135.2 Octopus bimaculoides
CCGTGTTCTCATATATATATATACTTAAGACTTACTTGTGATCTGAACAAAACCGCTTCTGACACAGAGAATCGGGAGCCCTTTTGGTCATTCTATTTTCCTTGCTGGAAGGGTTCCTAACCCATGGGCAAAGAGGGGTTAGATGATGGCGGTGGTATTTTCAAAGGGCTGACATGTGTAACCTGATCACCTTTGCCGATCAAACTCCCAACCCATGTGCTCCAGTTG
Organism: Octopus bimaculoides; assembly: GCF_001194135.2. Lineage (NCBI taxonomy): Eukaryota > Metazoa > Mollusca > Cephalopoda > Octopoda > Octopodidae > Octopus > Octopus bimaculoides. The sequence continues at coordinate 28,468,154 of NC_068994.1, forward strand.
CAACACTGATTCTGCCCAAATTTGACGTCATGTTACTTAGTTTGGTTTGAAATAAAGAACTTGATTAGCTTAATAATCCCAACTTAATCCCGGGCAAAGCTGGGCTATACTGCTAGTATTTTATATTACAGTTTGTGAGCTGTAGTGAACCAGTCATTCATTCACTGTATTTTTGACAGCAGAGTCTTGTTGTATGTAATGTATAGAGCAACTCCATTCAGAATTACAAGCCACCAGAATAGACGACAATTTTACAGTACAGTTTGCAAAGGAGACTATTCCATCACTGTATGGTTACAACTAAGTTAACTGGACTGTGGAAAGTTTGTTGGCCATAGAAGCAATGCAGTGCTTGTAACACTAATAAAAATTGTCCACCTATTGATTTGACCTACTGCTCTCCAATATATGAGACATTCTAAACATGAAAAAAATCTTAACACTGCCACCCAACAAAATACAAAAGTTCTTAAAAAGGTAGGCATATAACCAAATTACTTTTCATAAGGCGGATTTTTTTAAATGATTAAAAGAGAAAAAATAGGATCCATTACCCTCTTTTCAGAGTTGCTATGACTGATGAGAGGAACTTATTGTCAATTTTCACCCAAATACTTGCAACAGAATAAACTCTGCAAAAAGCATCCAAGGGTCACATGGTGTTTTGTTTACTTCTTTGTTTCTTTTGACCTTTGCAAGCCATCAGAGACCAACAATGCCATTAATATTCCATTTAAACTGTTATGAGTCAACAACTGTAGGACCAAAATTCCAGAGTGTCAATGTTCTGGGAAGAAAAAACAGCGTATAATGGTTAGTGTAGGACCAAAGGGGTTGGAAAGACAAGTGGGAAGAACAGGAACAACTAACTCCCAGGAAAAGATGCCATTATGATAGTGATAGAAAAGAGAGTTGAAACAGCACTGGTGTGCGCCAGAGGATGTCCATTAGTGTAACCAAGCTACAGAAATGTATTGCTGATAGAAACACATTTGAATTAAATGCCATCTTAGAGATTGATATAGTCTCATTGATGTCTCTAGAAATAAAAATAAAGGACATGAAATTCCTTGTGCTTTGATGATAAATGTGATTTATTAATTTATGGAAGTCTAACTGTAGGGAATCAAATACTTGGGTTTAGCTGTTGTATGCACAATGAAACAACAATGGATGATATATGCTGAAGCTGCAGATGGAAGGTACCCTATGGCAAATAAAGAGTAGAGAGTAATTAGGATTGTTTAATTTTTAGTAAGTCCTGTAGTAAATGATTTCCTTATTGTAAGTTTATAAATCAAGTGTTGTAAATGAGTTTCAAAATGAAAAGGCTATATCTCCACTTCTGATATGGTGATTAGCTTTTATAGATCTGATCTTTATGGAAAAACATCTTAAGGCTTGTCATTTTCATTGATTTTATTAAAGCTAATGACAAACTATCAACACCCACCATGAGAATGCTAAATCTTACAAATGAAATTTGAATTTCATTACTTGAACCTACTCATACCAAATTTATTAAACCCCTATCAATTGGTAACTGAAATATGCTATGCATATGTGGTTTTCAATTCTGTGGTTCAAGCATGAAGACATGAAACACAAACTAAAGTCTGAGGAAAAAAAAAATCAATACTATCATTATGTCCATTTCTCCATGGTTGCATGGCTTGGACAGAGTCTCCCTATCAAAGCATCTTGCCATTTGTTGCAATCTTAATAAAATCAGCAAGTTTGCATAAGTTCATATGTGGAAACATGAGAACTTGTGCAAAGGATTTTTCTGAAGAGAAAAATTTAACCCTTTAGCATTCATAGTACAGTAATAACAAACTTGTATCATTTATACTAATGCACAGGTACCCAACACTTGAAAGGAACTCAACCACTTTGTTTCTGTAAGGCCTGATGCCCAAAAGGAACTTGGCCACTTTGCCTCTATGAGGCCCTCATGAAAGGAACATTGAAAGGAACTCAGGCACTTTGCCTCCATGAGGCCCTCATGAAAGGAACTTTGCCTCTGTGAGGCCCAATGCTCGAACGGTGCTCTTTACATGCCAGTTATGTGACAACAACATCAGCCATGACTATGATTACACTTGGCTTGATGGGACTTCTGAAGCACAGCATATCAACAAAGGTCTCAGTCACTAGACATTGCTTCTGTGAGGTTCAAAGATCATGTTTCATCATATGTCTTCCTGGGTTAACCTCTACCACAGATTCCCTCCACAGTTAGAGATCAGCACTTCTTTACACAGCTGTCCTTGTCTATATGCATCACATGACCATACCAGCACAGTTGTCTCTTGCACACCACATCTGATGCCTCACTTTTCTCTAAAGATGCTTACATTGTCGAACATGTACGTTGACATTGTACATCCAGTGAAGCATACTGGCTTAATTTGTTTCAGGCCTACGCATGTCTTCAGCTGTCACAGCCCATGTAGCATCGCTGTTTGCACACAGGCATCATACAATCTGCCTTTCATTGTGAGATAGAAGCCCTTTGTTGCCAGCAGAGTTAGGAACTCTGGACTTTGCCCAGCCTTATCTTATTCTCAGTTACACTCTTGGAGCATCCCCTTCCACCACCAACTTGGTTCACCTAGATAATGGAAGCTAACTACTATCTCTAGCTTGCCCCCCCTGGCAGTTGATGGAGTCTATTTTCTGCCCACTTACAGCATTTTGTGTACCTGTGCATCTTCTGCATACAAAAGCTAGTTTCCCTGTTAACCTTCCTCTGATATTGATGCACCTTTTATGTGTCCAAAGCTTACATTGAGTGTATTTTATGGAGTTCCTACCGGAAAGGATTTCCGATTTGCCTACCTTCTTACTAAGACTTTGATTTTTGCTAGGTTAACTCTAAGGCCCTTCGATTCTAGACCTTGCTTCCTTACCTAGAACAACTTCTCCAGTTCTGGCAGTGACTCAGCTATTAGAGCAAGGTCATCAGCATTGAGGAGCAGCCTGTCTTAAAACCTCTGTTATTGTCTGGAGGACTATGATGAACAAGAGGAGGCTGAGAACTGATCCTTGGTGAACTCCTACTTGTACCCTGAATTCTTCGCTGTATTCATTGTCAACCTTCACCTTACTGGTAGCATCCCTGTACATAGCTTGTACAGCTCTCACCAACTACTCGTCTATCCTTAGTTTCCGCATTGACCATGAGATAAGGGCTTTCTCCAAGTCAACAAAGGCCAAGTACAGAAGTTTATCTTTGGCTAAGTATTTCTCCTGCAGCTGTCTTACCAGAAATATAGCATCAGTGGTGCTTCTCCCTGGCACAACACCAAACTGCATCTCTTCTAGGCTCCCTCCCTAATTAGTTGGGCTAAGGCTCTCTCCGTAATTTTCATTGCCTGATCCAACAATTTGATACCTCTGTAATTATTTCTAAGACATTACCTTTACCTTTGTAGCAGTTGACCTTGGTGCTGCTACACCAGTCATTTTGTATGACTCCTTTGTGAACCACAATACGGGTGACTAGACCATAACCTACACCACCAGATATTTTAAGCATCTCAGCAGTAATTTCTGATGGACTGGGTCCTTTCCCTGTCTTTATACCCTTAATTGCTTTATCTACCAGGGTGCTGTTGATTCAGGCAGCTGGTCCCTCAATTGGGTCAACATTTGGCAGACTCTTCTCCTTCCATTCATTCTCCACATTCAGCAGTCTTTCATCATAGCATTTTGAAGCCTCTTTCTTTGCATAATCATTAAATGCAAGTGCACCATCATCCATGCAGACACATTTCACCCTCTCCTATGACATCACAATTTTCTCGCACAAACTGTCTGGAAATCTGAAACACTTCGTATTTAAGAGCAACAATGCATCCTGCTACCTGGTGAGAATGTAATCAATCTGGCTAGTATAGCCACCTGATTGGTAGATTATCAGATGGCTGGTCAACTTCCCGAAGTTGGTGTTGCAGATCAATAGGTTATTTGCATCACAAAACACCAGTAGCCCTGTTCCCTCCAATTCCATGGCCCCCCCCATGTATACCATGGAAAATACTGGGCTGCCGTCTGATATGCCCATTGAAGTCCCCAGCCACAAAGATGAGATTCTTATCATTTGTCCTGGAGGTTGCCTGCTGGAGAATATCATAAAAATAGTCCATCTGTTCATTTGGTAGGCTCACTTGTAGGGTATAGGCAGAGATAATTGATGCTAAGCTATTCTGTAAGACTAGCCCAAGCTTAAGCACTCTATTGCTCACTCTGACTACTTCTATGACCTTATCCGCCCATTTCTCTGCAAGAAGTATACCTACCCCATCACTGTTACCTTCCCAGAAGATTTTATACCTATGTGTCTTGCCTGTGAGGAACATGGCTGAAGCTCCTCCCCACCTTACCTCTTGAATGCAACATACATCAACATGCCTCCATTCAAGCAACTCAACAATCCTGCGAGATCTACTTTTCAATGTGCCTATATTCACAGTGCCAGCTCTGAGAACTGGATAAGGGACATGGGAGGTTACATGGGCAGGAGAGATGGTATTGGGCACCTGAAAAGAAGGTTTCAGTGATCATTTGGCAACAAACATGTCACATCAGGTGGTCTTGCTTTAATCTACCATCATTCAAACATATTAAAATTGTTGTCCCTATTAAAGTGAGTAGCGTTGTAAATATAAGCATTACTGCTGCAAATATAAATAGGTCAATATATAAATTAATTATATAAATGATCTGCCATGGTTAGTCCATTATATGTAGGGAGAAAGAGGTAGATGGCTTGTTAATTTACTAATAATTTCCTAAGTAACATATCACCCTTTGGTACATGCAGTAGTGTAGGCAGTTGTTGGTGACGGGGAAGAAGGGAAGAAGGTATGCAAGTGTTCTGGTTCAGAAGCGAGGCAGAGCCCTGTAGGGGTTTCCAGTATTGAGAATAAATTTCCAGTATAGGTGGTGGGGGCACTGCAGACAAGCAATGGCCAGTTTACTATTGTTGAGGAGAGAGACATGACAACATTGGAGAGACATAAGTAAAACAAGAATACATACAAATTTTAGAGAACAATGGCGAAAACATTACAAAACAGTGACACAGAACTAAGATTTTAGGGAATTACAGTTTGAAGGTTATTTGAAGAATTAAATAGTTACAAGTCATGATAGTACATGTTGGTATAATGGGTTACATGATCGAACGAATGAATGAGGCAGTTAAAAAAACAAGAGAAAAATTCTTAGTTATGTATATTGCAAAACAACAGTGAATCAAGTGGTGTGAAAGTCTAAGAAAACATGTGCTAAAGATCCTTTATAAGAACCACAGCCAGAAGTGGTCAAATAAGGTGGTCAGTTTTATTTAAGGAAATGTTTGGCAACAAAACTATAATCAAAAAGGAAAATTTTTGTTTTTAGATTAAAACAATAAATCAGATTCATTTCTTTAAAATAATAATTTACATATTTTATTTACAGTTGGTAAAGAAACTGGACAACTTTGTTTGGACAGTATGAAATCTCTGATTTTGGCTATTCTGGTCAGTATTGTATTGGTCATGTTAGGTGTTTCATTTGATTATATTCTTAGCCAAATATACTCAGAAACCAAAGGAGTTCCTATCCACAATCTTGGTTATGTTTCTGACTAACATTAATAATATCTATGAGAAAAGCATGTATGTCACATCTCATTCCCTTATGAAATTTTTGGGGAGACAAAAACAGTTAAAAGACATTAGTATTTATTTACTTATATGAAGCATTGTAGCTTGATTTTATTTTTACATTGATTGTCTGGAAACTTTCAGACGACTGATTTTTCCAAACCAAGGGTGGTCACCTCTACATTAAATAAATTAAATTTACTTAATTAAATGAAGTATAGAGCTACCAAGTAAGCTAGTCTGGCAACTGTGAGAATTTGAAGTTCCTGTTCATAAAGTAGTGTGGATTACAAGAGGTTCTGGACCATCAGAGTCCGGAAAGTCAGTGTTGTACCTGTATTTATTCAGAACTTTAATATTACAAAAGATAGGGGACGGGAGCAAGTATTTGATATTCTTGTTTGTCACAAGGCTGGACTTCTTTCCAAACTATGTCAACATAAAAATGTCTTTCAACTAGATGCAGGGCGTTGTGTATGATGGTGTACCAAATTCAGTGTATTACTAGTATGTATTTTGGCACAAAGCCAAGGAAATGGGATACAATATATGACCTGGTGACTATTTTTTCAACCTGCAAGGCTGAAAGAGTCTCAGTGAGATTTGAACTCAGAAAATAAATAGATATATCTAAATATTGTCAGGTGCTTTATCCATTGTCATCAACCACCTTTATGTGTAATTCGATTTTTAAACAGATACAAGAACACACATTTCTAGGGAGGAGTGTAATTGACTCAGTTGATTCCTCCAGTAATTCATTGGTCCCAGAAGGATGAAGGGAAAAATCTGTCTTGGTTGAATTTCAATGAAAAAAGTTAAATGGTTGTAACTAAATATGATACAACTAATTCTCTCACTCCACGTCCAATTAACAATTGTTCCAAATCAGGAATAAAGCCACCTATTTCTTAAGGAAAGAGAGCTTATACCATTGAACCTAATCTCAAACAAATGATAGATAAAGTTGATTATGGTAATTCTACCAAACAACTGCCCCCTGCTACTAGTGGAACCAGCAGGCTTAAATTTGCCCTCATCTATTGTCTCACATACTGAAACCTATCATCCCTCTATGGGCAAGTAGTCAAGGCAACAACAATACATCAATGAATGTTCTACTACTACTACTACTACTACTACTACTACTAATAATAATAATAATAATAATAATGAAGAATTTCTAATATCGGCACATGGCTTTCAATTTAGAGGAGGAGTGTGGTTGATTACAGCAACCCCAGTATTTGATAAGAAATTTATTTTATTAATCCTTGGAAGGACAAAAGGCAAAGTTCATCTTAGAGGGATTTGATTGCAGAACGTTAATCAGCTTTAACTAAATGCAGCAAAGCATTTTGTCCAACACTAAAGATTCTCCCACCCATCATCCTCTATTAATAATTGCTTCCAATATAGGCACAAGGCCAGAAATTTACATTGAGGAAACAGTTAATTATATTGCCTCCATAATACTTACCAAAAACTTTATTTTCCTTAACCGCACCAAAGGATGGAAGGTAAAGTTGACACCAGGGGGATTTAATCTTAGAATCTAAAAGGTTGTATTGAAACACCACAAGGTATTTTATTTGTCATGAATCCACATCTCTCTAGTATTAAAAGTCAGTCAGAGTTCATATTTAGAATGGAGGGACAGGAAGTTGTGACATTTAGATATATTAGCAAAGTAGGTTAAGTACTTTCTGCATAAAACTGAAACTAAACTGAAGACTAAGGTCAACCATGCACAGCTGGTGATATGTTTATGATGTTTATGCCTTTATTAAATCTTTAGTAGCATAAACAAAATGGCTTCATTCAGAATGTAAAAAGGTAGTATTCTAAATATCAATATGTGTATAGTGCAATGTTTGATAATATAAATAATAATTGATTTTAATGCTGGTAAGGAGGTCGTTATATTCATGTATCTCTGAAGAATGTTGGTGTACCATCTTGTTAATAACCTCTACTAAATATGCAAAATAGATTCTGTAATCATTGGTCAGCCTTAACCATACAAAAGTTGTGACATTCATGCCTTATCTAAGGACAGGAAAAAGATACAACTGTGAATCAGATGATTTCTGAATTAAGCCAATTGAGATTGGGGAAAGGAAAAAGTAGTTTGTGCTATCTATTTGGGGTTTTCCTAAGAGCACCAAGTCTGAACTGTTTCTGCAGAGAATTCATTTGCCAAGGAGACAGCTGTACATTATTTGTTATGATGAATTCAGGTTGTCCATTATGGTATCAACTTGTTTTAGTTCTGGAAATATAAAATTTTTAAAAAATTCAATTTAAGAATGGAAAAAAAAATTGAAGAAATCCAATCACAGTAATCATAAATCTTGCTTTAAAATTAGTTTTTCCAACTTGGAAATGAGCAAATGTCATCTCATATTTGTGGCATAATATCCAGAGACAAATATGCCTCACTTACTCTCACTTTGTCAACACACTTTTCATTCATCTTCTATTATTTACACATCCCTCTCAGTCAGCATAGTTATCTCTCCTTCATATACTGATTAATACCTTTAATGCCCTGATACTTTCTCAACTCATTTATACTGTCTCTCATGGAAGACAATATTATACATCCAACTTCTCTCCAGTCTCCATATTCAGTGTCTATATTGTTGTTGTTATCCCCAAATCACTACATAACTAATGTACCTCCATCTATGACCCCCACCACACTCAATCAGCACGAGTGTATCAAGGACCCTTGTAGGGATGTGAGGCTTCCTCTAGGCACAAGCAAAGGCACCTACTCAATGTCTTTGAGCATAACAGACCTGGTCCTATAGATTGGTAGATGGACAGAAAGTTAACAGGGCTGCCAGCTAAAAACATTAGAAAGAAAGCAAAACAAACTCACTTATCTTGAGGAAAGAAAGTTCCCTGCCTCAGAAATTGATGACATCCTCTGGCTAAAGCTCTTCTGAGGTTAAAGTGCCCTCTGACCTCAGGACAGAAAGATGATATCAATACACAAGTAATAGCACTCAAAACTATCTAACAATGTAAAATTTTCTTAAGTAACCAACAGGAATAAGAATCATCTCAGCAACAGACAAACAAGATGAAAAGAACTGGGAGTTGACTAATAGTGTTTCGTTAGCATAGAAAACGAACAATAAATGATAATGATTAGGCTTTTAGTGTTTCAGCATTAAATATCTTAACTATAAATAAATACACATACATTTAAGCACATAGGTACAATACAAGATACTGCATGAGAAAGGAGAATTTGGATGGCCTATGTATCACAGGAGACTGAAAGGCTGAGATGAACTGCAACTAAACCTACATTATTCAATATACACTTTTTTAACATGGTAAAGTGAGCTATGAAAGAGATTCAGCTGTTATTTCATGAAGGTCAAGCAACCATTAACACTTAAACAGTGGGAAAGGGTTGCATGAATGTATGTGCCAATTGGGCAAAAAACAAAAAATATCTCAAGAGTAATTTTTATATGTACTCACTTTAAATAAGTACAAAAACTATAATAATTGTTAGTCTCTTGTACAATAACATTTACACTCTCATTAAAAAGTGTTGTAAAATATTCACTTTCCTTTGATGACAGTTGTATCCATGTAAAACTTTCGAAACATCAATTGATAATGTTTGCTGTTTTCTATTGAAATATCAACTGATGATTTCTGCTGCTAAAGGGGTAAAAGTTTGAGTATCCATCATATTCCTTTCCAAACATAAATTACATCTTATCTTTTACTTGTTTCAGTCGTGAGACTGTGACCATGCTGGGGCACCACTCTGAAGAATTTTTTTAGCTGAATCAATCAACCCAAGTACTTATTTTTTAAGCCTGATACTTATTCTATCAGTTTCCTTTACCAAGCCACTAAGTTATGGGGATGTAAACAGACCAACACTGGTAGTCAAGCTGTAGTAGGGGACAAACACAGATATGAAGACACACACACATATATATATATAAACAGGATGGGCTTCTTTCAGTTTTTGCCGACCATATCCACTCACAAGGTTTTGGTTGGCTTGAGGGTATAGAAGAAGACACTAGCTCAAGGTGTCACACAGTGGACAGAACTCGGAACCATGTGGTTGGGAAGCAAACTTCTTACCACAGCCACGCCTGCATATTATAAAAAGTTACAACCTATTTTTAGAGGATCTTGGATGTTGTTCACTAAACATATCTCTCAGAATTCTTGTTAATTCCAGGTAAAATAGCTACTTCAAAAGAACAGTGGTCTCTGTACTGGTTGTAGAAAAAATAGAGAAAGAACAATACATTATACGGACCCCTTAGGTGTACTAATGGACGCAGAGTAAGTTGTTTGTATTTATTCTAGCATCACTGTTGCCATTTCAGATATAACAGTATTTTATTTTAGGTCTCACTTGAACTTTGATTAGGGTTAGTAATTGTTGGAAACTTCTCTGGCCCTGAGGAAGAAAGCCAGTCTTTGTGATAGTCTTTAGTATGGTGAGGAGAGTGAGAGATCATCAGTGCTAGTGAGACCCAGCATTTGTAGCAATTATGAGTTCTGTTGCTGGTTTTTTGTTTAATCTCTAGACAGGACAATAATGTTTTTATGATTCCCAATGAGAATATACACTGATATGAAAAACTGCTAAACATGCACACACACATATATATTTAAACATTTTGACATCTTTGTTATTATGCTTGCATGAGTCAGACAGGATTAGCTGAAGCAGCTTTTCTATAGGTGGATGTCAATCCTGTCACCAACTCTTACTTGTTTCCTAGCAAGATGATATTCTTCCATGGCCAGACATGCTTTTCAAAAATGGCTGGAAACAAATAACATCACTTTTATAAAAGTGATGCTTGTTTACAACCATCATGTGATGTCAAGAAAAAGGCACATGCGCGCGTGCACATACACATTCACATGCAATGGGCTTCTTCCAGTTTCTGTGTACGAAATCTATTCACATAGCTTTGATCAGTCTAGGACTATTGTGGAAGGCTCTGATCACAGGTGCTGCACAGTGGAACTGAACCCAAGACCACACGCTTTTCAACAACACGGTCGCACCTATGCAGAGTCACAAAAATATCCTCTTTAGAAAACCAGAACTTTAAAATTCAAATTTAAATAGGCTTTAATCAAAAGACTTACCATTTAGAAAAACACGAAATTTTTCTGCAGACATATTAAATACAACTGGTTTTGAGTTTCCTGTGTCTGGGTTTACGACTTTTAAACATATCTGTACATTTGGTTTGTTTACTGTCTGGAAAAGAATTCAAGAATATTGAAATAACAAAAACTGACCAGCTGTTGTTATTGCATCTCCTCATGTGCTATATCTCTCTCATACTTTAACACTAACTATTGTCTTTCATGTGGATATTGTCTGAGTAATTTATACCTTTTCTTTTTTTTTTCTGCCTCGGCCAGTATATATTATTGTATGAATGAGAAATAAGTACTAACATACCTAATCAAGTGAACAATAACATTTCAATTAAGTCACCTTTGCAATGAAAATAGAAAAATGTAGGCAGAATAACTAATGTTAGATCTGGTCACAGCAAGGAGAGGACAAATTCAAAACCTTAATTCATTAAAATTAGAATTATGCATGCAGTGAGATGAAAACATTAGCTTCAGAAGTGATATTAATATTTAAGGTGACTTTGGCAAACATAGTGGCCAATTCTGTACATATTTGCATCTCATCAGACCTCTTTAGCAAAAGATAGCCTTAACCAGTACATGTCAGTTTTAGTGGTAGAGGATCACAGTAGAGATGTACAACAGTTGATATATCGTAACATAATGAGAAGGAAATTACATAGGGATCCATCTGTATGAAATAATAGTTAAGTATTAACAATGTAGTGAGCAAAGAATTTCATGTCAACTAATTAAAATTTTGAAGTTGTCATCTGTTTGTTTTGACTAGATTTAATTAATATTAATCATTGAGTCTGTTTTCCTCTTTGCAACACTAATTTTAATTGAAACTTTTTTGCTTACCATATTAAATATGTTAGCACTTGTTCAACACATACGTTGTTCAACTATTGTTTTATTCAGATAGCAATGGCATTTCAATGCATCCTTCTTCATTTATTTTATGACTGTCCCACTGTTATTTCAGTAAGTAAAGTTTACACTTCACTGATCCAGTCATAATAAAATGTAAACATGTCAAGAAATGCATTAGTCATTGACTAATAGTGTTTCGTTAGCATAGAAAACGAACAATAAATGATAATGATTAGGCTTTTAGTGTTTCAGCATTAAATATCTTAACTATAAATAAATACACATACATTTAAGCACATAGGTACAATACAAGATACAAAATATAGTACTCAAATACTGAATGTAGAGTATAATAGAATTTTATTGAAGCTGGAAACACTTTACAAACCTACTCAGAGTTTCAGCACTGTCTGAGGTTTGTTCATGTGAAACTCTGAGGAACAGTTTGTGAAGTCTTATATGTACAGGTAAACACATGCTTTAGGGCTGTCACTATCAATGTAGATACAATGTAAAAATAGGTTTCATGAGATTGTGGAGATGCTGGAGTAGAGAAGATTGGAGGTGTGCTGTGTGCAAGAACTAAAATAGAAAGGATCTTCAGCCAAGGAACAACAACACAAATTCTTCTGGGTGAGTAAATGATGGGGATGGTGTAGGCATACTGTTAACTGAGAAATATTTAGACAGAGTGACTGAGATAGTCAGAGTATGCAATAGGATGATTTAAACTATTATAAAGAACTTAACAGCAACATTTATTTTTGTATATATCCTACAGTTAGGACTGACAAACAACCAGAAGGCATTTTTCTGAGACCCTTCTGCAAACTGACCTCAATGATGATCAACAGTGACTTCATCATGCTGGTTGGTGCCTTTAACAGTCATGTTGACCAATACAAAGACAGGTTCTGTGAAGTCCATGGAAGCAATGGTTATAGTATGAAGAAGAAGGAGGGTTTAAGACTCTTGCTGCTTTTTAATGCAACCAACATAATTTGAAACACACTTTAAGAAACCAGCCAGCCATCTCATCACCTACAAATCAAGTGAGATTGGTTTCATCCTCACAAGGAAATACGAGAGGCAAACTACTGTAAATATGAAATCCTTTCCTGGTTAAAAATGCATTTTCCACATAAAATATTGGCTGATGATCTCAGAGTCAGAGCTAGACAGACTCAGAGAGAGAAGAACCTGTAGTTAGCTATAGGTTTAAAGAAATACTACAAGATGTAGGGAGGCAGAGCTAGATCCTTATAGCATGGATGATGACCATGAGTTCCTATGAGATAACCATCTCAGGGTTACAAATCAGACATGTGACCAAATCAAAGTTCTATCAAGATCGAATATTGTGGTGGAATGACATGGTATATAGAGTTGTAAAGAAAGTGGAAATTGAGAGAATTACCAAGTAGCTGAAAGGGAAACTCAGGGTGAACCAGAAAGGAAGAGATGTGTACATATTATGCAATACGAGGATCACAGGTTGAGGTGTTCAGTATCACAAGAAAGTGAGTCAGAAAGAACCTAGATGTCATCAGAGAATAGTACATCCAAAATTATGAAAGCACACTTGTTGTTACTTCTAATGACATGGGAGTGCTACCATGATGAGTTGTTGAATGAGTAGAATGCATAGGATAAATAAGGTTTACCTCATGCTAACCCAACAGAAGGAGCAGCAATTCGAACTGACAACAGTGTGATGGAAAGACAAAGTACAAGAGTCAATATAACTGACTCTTGAAATTAGTATGAAAGATAGTTGCAGTTTATGAAATGAAACTAGTAAAGGACGAAAAAATATTCAAAACATTATATTTCAGAGTCCTTAATATTACCACATCACTTGAGAGAAATATCCAGACCAAGAAAATTTCACAGTTTAGTAGTATGTAATACAAACATATTAATGACAAATTTAATACATAGAAAGACTGATTTGAAAAAAAAATATTAGTTCAATAAATATACTTTATATTATAGTATCAACAAACAGTCATAATATATTGAAATCCAACATTTGTAAAAAGCTGAATAATAAAAAAAAAACTTTTAAATTACTATATTATATGTCTTAATGCCTTACCTTTAGTGATTTCGAACTGATAACATAATCAACCCGCCACTGAATTGAGTTCATATGTGATACTAAATTGAAAAAAGAAACATAAAGAATTAATATATTTGTATACTTGCTGTAAGCCTAATTTCCTCCAATAAAGGAAAAATATGTAATGATCATTATTTTTAACTTGTTTCGCTGGAGGCCATCCATGGATTTACTATCTACAATTGTGATGAATAACCCTGGACCCTGCCATAAGTATACCTGGTATGCCAACAGAGAGCTTATGAAATATTTTGCCTGGATTGATAATCCCTCACTAATAGCTATATATGTATGTATATCAATATCACAACAACACAAATACATACATATACACACATATATAAACACATACACACACATGCATACATACATAGCTTGCCAGCTGCGATGTAAACAACATTGATGATGTCAAAACTAAGTTGGTAACCCTCTCTCTCTCTCTCTCTCTCTCTCTCCTAAACATGAAATTTTAAAATTTCACTTCAAATCCCTTTCAATCTATCCATTTTTCTCACTCATTCATTAATAATCTTTTGTTGCCAGCAGTACTTTTCTCCTTTTAAAATGTATTAATTTTTTTTGTAATATTTATATGTATGAACTGAAATGTTTACAATGCATTATTTTTCTCTATAGTTTCTTTCATAGAATGAATATAAGTGCTGTAACATCTTATGAATGAGACCCCAAGCAAGATTTTTTTCCTGTTAACTCACAGTGTGTGTGTCTGTCCTCACTACCATCACCACTTGACAATCAGTGCTGGTGTGTTTATGACCCCATAACTTAGTGGTTTGGCAAGAGACCGACAAAATAAGTACCAGTCTTTAAAAAAATAAGTACTGGGGTCAATACATTCGACTAAAAATTCTTTAAGATGGTGTCCCAGTATGGCCACAATCTAGTGACTGAAACAAGTAAAAGATATATAGTTGATATTATAAGAATTTAGAAACTTTGAGAGAATGTAAAATAATTCTTTTTCAGAATGTTTTTGAACAAACAGAGTGTGTATACACATAATACCTCTTGGTAACAAGAGTATCTCTGAGTATTATCAACATAACAAGCGAGCAAAATAAAGTTCACCTTAATTGTTCTGTATAGACTATGTGTTAAGTCAGCCAGTCTTAATTTTAAAGTTTGTAAGTTAGTGGATATTAGTTGATACTTCTTCAACTATTGTACTTAAAATGTACTTAGCAGACCCAAGTTCTTATTTTTATCTCAGCATTTTATCCTGAGAATATACTAAGTAGCACACAAGTTCTATTAATTTAATGTGTTTTAGCTAGCATACTAACTAGAATATGTGAGAACTACTAAATATTTTATACTTACTTCGTAAACTTTGTTTGCGTAACTGTTCCTGAAACTTGGTTACATTATCACCATAGAGTTTACAAAGTGGTGTAGAATGTTCTGGAATGATATATAAGATATGTATTCAAAAATGCATTAAATAATATCTAAAACATCATCATCACCATCATTACATATAAGCTGGACGGTTTGACAGGATTCAATGTGCCCAAGGACCTTGCTGTCTTCTAGTTTCTGCTACGGCATAGTTTCTACAGCTGGATAACCTTCCTAACACCAACCACTTTAAAATATGTACTGAGGTCACCAAGCAGTTTGCAAAACTACAGGACCTGTGCTGGTGGTGATGGTGGGTGTTGTGTAAGCAAAAAAATGAGGGATTAAAGTATGAAGGAAAGGGAGAAGGGAGAGACAAATATGTTCTTGTAGAAGAGCAACATGGTTACTCACCTTTAGGAGCGAGAATGAGAATGATTAGGAGCTGCAAGTCTGGGTGTTTCCTTAATGTACAAGGTGAGTAGAAGTGTGTTGAGACAGAGTGTGAGGAAGTTGGGATTTGCAAGAGTGTACGGTGAAACCAGAGATTGGGAGATGGAAAATAGGTAACAACTTAAAGATTGGGTAAGACTGAAGGGTGGATGTAAGGAGTAAGGGATGACCAATGATGAATGAGTTGGGGAAGGCACAGGGATGTTGAAGAGAGTGGGAAAGAGCAGCAGGAAAGCAATAGTGATAGTAACGACAATACAGTTGACAGGAGAAGGATAAGGGAGAGATGACATGGTTGGGTAGGCTAAGAAGTGGGTGAGAGTGCAGGTGTAGCACATGAGGTGGTAATGAATCACTAACATGTGAGTGAGGAGAACAATAATTTAATGGATGAAGAATGTTTAACAAGTGTTAACAGGTAGCAAAATAAATAGGATGGTCTAAAAGGGGGATTTTCAGAGGAGGTTGGGCAAGATATTCATTTGTGCATATACATGCACACAGTGCTTCTAGAAGTTAGTTTCACAGAGGTGGGCAGATCTTCCTGAGAACCTAATATCACTAGACATCCTGGTCCAGAGATCAGTCTTCACTTCGTCCCACATTTTCCTGGGTCGCCTTCTTTTATAAGCTCCAACCATATTAAGCAACCAGCATTTCTTTACACAGCTGTATAACTCTTACAAGCCATTCATCTACACCTAGTTTCCTCAAAGACCACCAAATTACTAAGCATGGTACTCTGTCAAACAAATTCTCCACATCACCAAAAGCTAAGAATAGTAGTTTATTCTTAGCCAGTTATTACTCCTGCATTGTCTTACTTGGAAGATTGCATTTGTGATGCCTCTTCTGGGAACAAAACCAAACTAGATACATTATGTCATGAATTAATTGTACTTGCTAATGATAAGAAGTATTGATACAATATTTCAGAATAGTTAAGGTGAAGAAGTCATTCATAACCTGCAAACTCATTACACACATCCCTAGAGATAAACAGATTAACTAAGGGTATTAAACAATGATCTAACTTTAAGATAGTACCAGACAAAAATGCTTCATTCTGACTATTTGTGGAATAAATTCTGCCCTTCAGCAGTAAACTAACCTTGGGAAATATAGGAACACATTGTAATGATAATAACTATCATTGAATTGAGCACATTGCAGTGAAAAACTATACAATGATTGAGTGGAGACACTGTAATGAAACACACTATACTTTCATTAAAGGAGGCCTCCACATAGCTGTTCAAGCTGCTAGAAATTGTAGCTAAATTTTCCTCAAATCACATACCCTCTTAGAAATGTGCATTATGTCTGAGAAAAAACAGGGGACGGTTAGGACTGAAACATCATTGAACATAGACTTGTTTGATTAGAGTTGATCTGAAGCTACACAATGATACTACACAACCATACCTCATACTTTCACACTAAGAACCTATACATGCTTGCTCAACTTGCTAGAAATAGCAGCCAAATCTCCCTTAAATTACACCTCATTGACATTGATAATTCAGCCTTAGTCATATCATGCATGGAAAAATTGAGGACAGTCAGGCTTTTCTGGGTGGGACTGACATGGAGATGAATGACAACAACACAATACTAGACAAAACAACATTATACCAGAATATGTAAAGATTGTGTAACTGCAATATGTAATTTTCTGTATAAAAGTGTCTATGTGGTTGAGAAATCTTGCTTCCCAACAAGGTGGTCTTGAGTTCTATTATAGCTATAGTCTTCTACTATAGCCTTGGGCCAACCAAAGCCTTGTGAGTGGATTTAGTGGACAGAAACTGAAAGAAACCCATTGTATGTGTACAGCTTGACAACTGGTGTTGGTGTGTTTACATCCTTGTAACTTAGCCATTCAGCAAAAGAGACAAATATAATAAGTACCAAGCTTTAAAAGAGTACTGCAATCAATTTGTTTGATTAAACTTCTTCAAGGCAGTGCCAGCATGGCCACCATCTAATGACCGAAGCAAATAGAAGATAAAAGAGAAATATATATATATATATAATGATGATGATGATGATGATGATGATATGTGAGTGTGAGTGTGAGTGTGAGTGTGTGTGTGTGTGTGTGTGTGTGTACTCTTGTCTTGACATCATGTGATGCTTGTAAAACAAGCAGTACTGTCATGCAAACAGTGTCACTTCTTTCCAATCTTCCATGAAAATATGTCTGACTATGGGGAAATGATGCCTTGTTTGGAAACTTGAAGTTTGGCAACAGGAAGGGCATCTGGCCACAGAAAACCAACCGCAACAAATTCTGCCTAACCCATGCAAGCATAGAAAAAAATGTGAACATTAAATGGTGATGATGTTAACACAATGAGATGATTAGGCAGTGATTTTACCTTTTGGCAGCCCCAGCTGTTGAAGCTCATTGGAAAGTGTATCACTATCAACATCACATTTGGCTGCACTCCTGATGATGAAATACAGCGCAGCAATACTAGCCTTGATGTCACCAATATCTGAAACATGACAAAAATAAAACAGGTTTGCTGAGGAATAAGTCAAAATAATTTTTACAACTAATTGACATACACTGTTGAATATATTCTATGAACAGTAAACACTAACTCAAAGACATTTTCTCTTAGATTATGTAATATATAATCACACCTTTTGGTAAACTAGGAGTATCTCTCTCTATGTATGTATGCATGTGTATGTGTATATATATATTTTATATATACTAGCAGAGATACCCAGTGTTGCTCGGGGATAAAATGGAACATAGTCTTTTATTGTTTTACATATTTTGGTCATAGAGCACCGCTTTTAGTTGAGGAAATCGACCCCAGTATTTATTCTTTGTAAGCCTACTACTTATTCTATCAGGATGTTTTGCCAAACAGCTAAGTTACAGGGACATAAACACTGCAACATCATGGCTGGCCGCTGACAAATTTTTCTGCTTTTAAAAAGAAAAAAGGATTTTATCCTTTATATCTATACTGTTCAGTATCTATGCGTTGAATAAAATTTATCTTTCTACTTGTTCTACATATATATATATAAATATATATATATTTACACATTTAATTTCTATGCTTCATGGTGGCATGGATTGGATGATTTGACAGGACCCAGTGGGTTCAAGGATTGCAGTATACTTCAGTGTCCACTAGATATGGGTTCTACATCTGGATGCCCTTCCTAGCACCAACCAAATTACAGAATGTACTAGGTGATTTGTTTGTGGCACCAGCACTAATGAGGTCACTATGTCACTTGAAAGATTATAAAACCTGAAGGCGGCAGCTTTTTCCAAGGAGATAACAGGTCAAAGTATATGAGAATCTGCGAAAGTAATCAACTAGACATGGAAAGAGATAGAAATAGTGATGATGTCTGGGTAGAGCCTCGATGTTTAAGGTGAATGAATGATGTTTAAGGTGAGTGGATGTTGCTTGCATGAGTGTATGAACAAGTGAGATGGGAAATGAGTGGAGGGAGGTAGGCAATGACAGTACAATTGGGTAGGTTGAAGGTTAGATATAGTGAATGACGAATAGGGGTGGCAATGACCAAAGAAGCATGATTTGGGGGAAGTAAGGGGGAATAGGAGACAGTGGACAGTGAAGAAAAATGTGGAGGGTGAGCAGCAGAATAGAGATGACGATAAGGTAGATGGAGGAAGGATGAGAGGGAAATGACATAAGGATGAATAGGTTGCAATACTATGTAGGGGTGAGAAGGAAAGCAGGTATGAGACATGGGGGAATGAGACATGTGATGGTGGAGAAGGGAAAGATAATTTAGTGGTTCACTTGGGTGGAGTGGTCAATGTAAGGTGTAGGTGAAGAGAACAGTATTAATGGACAAAAGTGAAATGATTCTTGGAGAGTGAGATAAATATATGGTGCCAAGGAAGAGCTCCAGTTAGATGATAGGCAATGGGGGGGGGGGCTGAAAAGGAAGTTGAGCAAAGCATCCAGTTTGGCCACGCAGAAATATTACCTGGCTTGGAAACAGGTAAGTAAAAGGAAGGGCATTTGGTTGTAGAAAATCTGCCTCAATGAATTCAGTTTCACCTATGCAAGTGTAGCAAGTCGTAAAAGGTGGCAATATGATGTAATGGTCGTTTGCCCGAACAAGCATAATTGTTGGTAATCCCAATGGTTAAAATTACTGCCCATATACGAATTGTAAACTTTTGTCAAAGAAATCTTTCACGAAATACGGTTCTTAGAATTTGGATATGAGCAATTATAAAAACCCTGATTTTTGGGAAATTACTCAGTGATCGTAGGATGTTACTAAACTCCACAACACTCATAATAGTGATAGTTGGATGTTACTAAACTCCACGACACTCACTCCTTGAGATATTGGCTATATTCTATGCCATGTCTATGACTTAAATCCAACAAGACTTATTTGAATTGTTGTGAACTCGAGTAGTTAGTATGAAGGATTAGCTAGTGTGAATTTTAAGTCATAATTCTCTACGACAAAATAACTTTACTTTCCAATTGTACTATAAATGCTAAATGTACATAAATAAACTAATGTAGTAATTATTTTCTCTTTCTTCACGTTCTTCAACTTGTTAATGAAATTTATTTCTGCAATTATGAAACTGTGTATTTTTTTATAGCGGTTAAAAGAACATGAAATTATTTATCTTCAACATACATGCATGCATAAAATGTCCGTTAGCGTTTCAGAGTATATATTTCTTGCTATGGCGTTTATGTAGCTGGAGTCAGGATTTATGTATAATGATAACACTTATAAGTAAGTTATAAGTGACATGTTTATCAATATATATTCTTACTTCAAAAGTAAAATATATTTATTATCTATTTCCAAATAGGAAACATATAAAGGTAGTGTTACACAAGCAGTAACCAAACCGGCTATAAAACAAGCATGGAATAGTGGATGTTTAATCCTTTAGCATTTAAACCAGCCATGCCCAGCCCAAATAGTCTACCTGTACCATGTTCAGACTAGCCATATCCATCATCTAAAAATAAACAATTTCCATTTTGAAAAATCTCTAAGCTACAAAATAATACAATAAATAATTATTAAAAATGATTAAATATGCATTACATTTAACAGAGTAGTCTGAATGCTAAACAATGATTTAAATGAAAGATATTTATGAATACATACCCGCACACTATGAAATGATAGTCAATACTGACTTTGAAACTGTTTTGCTTACTACCAATTATCATCCTTTAATATTTGTTTTCCTTGCTGGCATGGGTTGGATGGTTTGACCAGAGCTGGTAAGCCATACCAGGTTCCAATCTGATTTGGTTTGGTTTCTATGCCAACCATTCTACAGTGTGCACTGGGTGCTTTTAACATTCCACCGACACAAATGCTCTTACATGGCAGTGGCATGAGTGCTTTTTATGTGGCACCAACACAGGACTCTTGTAGGCCAATCTTCTTCACCAGGGGATGTGTCCTTAAAGATTTCTGCTGTGGAGGATGGGTCTTCATGAGTACAGCAAGGTGCCGAGCATCGTGATCCTTTGTTATCTTGTCTGAAAGATTCAATGTTCTGAGGTCGTCCTTATCTATTTTAGCCATCATGGCTAAGGCCATGCAGGGGTGCTAATAGCTTATTGTAGTGAGTTTTCCATTAATTTCTTTCAGATCTTCTGCGAAGGAAACAGTGATGAGTAGGCAGTGTAGGCATACTTCTTGCAGAGAAATAGGTGGATAAGGTCATAGAGGTAGTCAGAGTGAGCAATAGAGTGCTTAAGCTCAGGCTAGTTTTGCAGAATAGCATAGCATCAATTATCTCTGTGTATTACCCACAAGTGGGCCTACCAAATGTACAGAAAGACCATTTTTATGATATTCTCCTGTAGGCTACCTCTAAGACGAATGACAAGGATCTCATCTTCGTTCCTGGGGACTTCAATGGGTATGTCAGACGGCATACCCATAGAATTGGTTCAAGAAACGTGGGAACAAGGCTACTGGAGTTCTGTGTTGCAAATAACCTATTGATCTGCAACACCAACTTCATGAAGCCGATCAGCCTCCTGATAATCTACCAATCAGGTGGCTACGCTAGCCAGATCAATTACATTCTCACCAGGCAGAGGGATGCATGGTTGCTCTTAAATACAAAGATCCTCCTTGATGAAGAATGTATCCCCCAGCATAGAGTAGTTGTTAGTGATTTTAGATTCCAGGCCAGAAAGATGCCAAGAAGCAGACCAATCTGAAAAGAAGAGATTTGAAAGCTTAAGGACCCTTCATGTGCTCAGAGATTTAGGGACATCCTAACTGATTAATTTGTTGAGAGGGAGGAGGAGCTACAAACTTGTGACATAGAGGCGAACTGGGAATTCCTGCAGGACCGCTTGCTGAGTGCCACAGACCAAATCTGTGAGTGGTGTGAAGTCCCAATAAAGCAAAGAAATGGGCCTAGAAGGACTGGAAGAGTGGGGATAGCAGGGAACTGTATCAGATAGCCAGGAGGGAAGCTAGGAGACAGGTATATCTAGCCAAATGAGAAGCAGAAAAGAAGTTTGCCTATGTTCAGCAACGTGAGCACCAAAGAATTGAAGTTTTTCAGATTGCAAGACAGTGTGTGAGAGAAAATCGAGATGTTATAGGAGAGAAATGTGTCCACATGGATGATAGTGCACTTGCATTTAATGATTATGCAAAGAAAGAGGCTTGGAAATGCCATTATGCAAGACCGCTAAATGTGGAGAATGAATGGGAGGGGAGTCTGCCAAAGGTTGACCCAATTGAGAGACTAGCTTAAAATATCTGGTGGTGTGGGTTATGGTCTAGTCACCCATATTGTAAATCAGGTGGCTCACGAAGGAGTCATACTCAATGACTGGTGTAGCAGCATCATAGTCAACTGCTACAAAGGTAAAGGTGATACCTTAGAGAGAAATAATTACAGAGGTATCAAATTGTTGGATCAAGTGATGAAAGTTATGGAGAGAGTCATAGCCCCCAACTAATTAGGGAGAAAGTTAGCCTAGATGAGATGCAGTTTGGTTTTGTGCCAGGGAGAAGCACCACTGATGCTATATTTCTGGTAAGACAGCTGCAGGAGAAATACTTAGCCAAAGATAAACCTCTGTACTTGGTTTTTGTTGACTTGGAGAAAGCCTTTGACAGGGACCCCTGATCACTTACCTGGTAGTCAATGTGAAAACTAGAGATAGATGAGTGGTTGGTGAGAGCTGTACAAGCTATGTACGGGGATGCTATCAGTAAGGTGAGGGTTGGCAATGAGTACAGCGAAGAATTCAGGGTACAAGTAGGGGTTCACCAAAGATTG
>NC_068994.1:28491222-28502703 GCF_001194135.2 Octopus bimaculoides
AAAACCGAAGTCTTAGGAAGGCAGACAAATCACAAATCCCTTCAAGTAGACATCCCTGCTCAGTCTGTAGAAAAGGTGTAGGTAGAAACTCCATAAGATGCACCCAGTGTAAGCTATGGACATATAAAAGGTGCAGCAATATCAGAGGAAGGTTAACAGGGAAACTAGCTTTTGTATGTGGAAGATGCACAGGTACAATAAATGCTAAAAATGTGCAAAAAATAGACTCCATCAACTGCCAGGGTGGTAAGCTAGAGGTAGTAGATAGCTTCTGTTATTTAGATGACCAAGATAGTAGTGGAACAGGAGGGCTCTGAGAGCATAGCTGTGAGAATAAGATTATGCTGGGCAAAGTTCAGAGAGCTCATACCTCTGCTGGCAACAAAGAGCCTCTCTCTCAGAGTGAAAGGTATCATACAATCTCTCTCAGATTGCATGATACCTGTGTGTGAACAGCTATGCTATATGGTAGTGAAACATGGGCTGTGACGGCCGAGGACATGCGTAGGCTTGAAAGAAATGAAGCCTGTATGCTTCGCTGGATGTGCAATGTCAGTGTGCATGCTTGACAGAGCGTAAGCATCTTGAGAAAAAAGTAAGGCATTAGAGGCATCAGATGTGGTGTGCAAGAGAGATGACTGCGCTGGTATGGTCATGTGATGCGTATAGACAAGGAAGCGGTGTAAGAATTGCCAATCTCTAACTGTGGAGGGAACCTGTAGTAGAGGTAGACCCAGGGAGACTTGAGACAAAGTGGTAAAGCATGATTTTTGAACTTTGAATTTAAGAGGCAATGACTAGTGACCAAGACTGTTGGCAATATGCTGTGCATGAGAAGACCCGTCAAGCCAAGTGAAATTGTAGTCATGGCTGATGTTGGTGTCATGTAACTGGCACCCATGCCAGTGACATGTAAAGAGCACCATTGGAACATTGGCCCTGATGGAGGCAAAGTGGTTGAGTTCCTTTCGAGTGTTGGGCTGCACAGAGGCAATTATGGCTGAGTTCCTTTTGAGCATTGGGCCACACACAGGCAAAGTGGCCAAGTTCCTTTTGAGCATTGGGCCTCACGGAGGCAAAGTGGCTGAGTTCCTTTCAAGTGTTGGGCTTCACAGAGGCAATGACTGAGACAGTTGACATTATGCCACGCTTGAGAAGATGTCCCATCAAGCTGAGCAAAAACACAGTCATAGCAGATACTGGTGTCACATAAAAGCACCCATTACACTCTCAGAGTGGTTGGCATTAGGAAGGGCATCCAGCCATAGAAAACCATGCCAAATCAAACTGGTGTCTGGTGCAGCCTTCTAGCTTTCCAGGCCTGGTCAAACCGTCCAACCCATGCCAGCATGGACAACAGATGTTAAATGATGATGATGATGATGTGCTATTGACACAAAATAAGATGAGGAAACTAGTCTGGCAACAGAAAACCAATGGCATACTTATGGTTACACTATTTTAAAAATAGGTGCACTGGTTTAGTGATCAAAGTGTGGGATCTCTAATCAATGACAACAGTTTCAAATCCCACTGTAGCTGTTTCTTTGTGTCTATAAGCAAGCAGATTGTTTATTTGTTCTACACAGGAAACAGGGAGTTTGTTTGTAAAATCTTATCTTCTAGTCTATAACCATCTTTTGGAACAATATATATTGCTTCTTACATAAGCACAAAGCAAGAAATTTGTGGAAAGAATTGATTAAATCAACCCTGGTACACGACTGGTACATTATTTTATCAACTTCAGAAGGATGAAAGATAAAGCTGACCTCTTCAGGATTTGAAATCAGAATGTAAAATACAGCAAGGCATTTTGTCAGATGCTCTAACATTTCTGCCAAACCGCCACCCACATAATAACAATAATTCTTTCTAATTTTGGCACAAGGCCTGAAACTTTGGGGTAGTGAGTTAGTTGATTACATTGACCTGAGAGCTCAACAAGTACTTATTGTACTGACTCTGAAAGGATAAAAAGCAAAGTCAATCCTGGCAGAATTTGGGCTCAGAACACAAAGAGTTGGAAGAAATGCTGTTAAACAGTTTGCCTGGCATGCCTATGATTCTGCCAGCTCACGGCCTTAATAGTAAAAAGAATAATTTTTTTTACATGGCATAATTTCATGCAATGTCAACCCCAACACTTGACTGGTACTTTATTTTATCAACTTCAGCAGATGAAATGTAAATAATGATAAACTTACCAAATTTTGCATCAGCAGTAATTTTTGCTACCTTTTCATACTGTACATGAAACATAAATGAAAATAGTGAGAATGTATTTCAGTATATTTTATATTATTTTAATATATTCAATATCAACAAGAATAATCTAGTAAAAAGAAAAAATACATTGAAAAGTACTTTCACATAAAAGCTAACAAACACAATACACAAAATTTAACTTTACCGTTTTAGTGAAGGCTGAATGGAAATCTCAGCTCTGAAGTCAAACACTGTAGCATCTAAATTTACATAATGAAAAGTATCACTACCTTGAATAACCCCTATTACAAGGTCACAGCAGTTTCTATTGTCTCCCAGTTTATACCATCCCAAAGTCCTTATGATTTTGTCACAAGCTCTTGTTTATTTGCTTTTTTAGTATATCTTTACTTTGTGTAACTTTTACCATATTCACATCAATACAACTAGCTCTCCTGCATGTGCTATCCAATATTTTCACAATTTGATAGCACCAACCTAAAATTTCATATACCTATTGCACATTCAATGAGCACAATATTCTTGACCACTTAATAAAGGTTTAATTTGGACTCAGAATTTTCACATGAAGTTAGAGCAAAGATAGTTAGGTGAACCAGGTTTTGCAGTTCTTCACTATTTCTAACAAATCAAAGATAAATAGGTTAAACAGGAGAAGTAAGGCTTCTTATATTGTGATGAAAACTACTGATCTAGATAGATATAAAACTAATATAGAGCTGATAGGAATCCCTCATCAAATAACATAACTGTTTTAGTGCTGGTATTATTACCAACATGGCCAGTTGTAAAGTTCTAGCCAATAAATTATATTATCATTATCATTCTGTCACACAGAGTATTTCATTAAGGTATTGAAAACAGTAAAAATCAGTATTCAATTTAAAAAATAGCAGTATTTCAGTATAGACAAACATACACATGCACACGCACACACATATTTATATATTCCCTCCTTTGCCCCTTTTGCATCTTCACAAATTCCTTACGCATGTACCCTTAGCAATCCACTACCATTCCATTTATATTCATATCCTTCCACTTTGAGAGTATGCCTGGGCACATTGCTGCCATCTCTCTCTGTCTCCCTCCTTCTGACTAGGGTAGCCATGCATCTCCTTTCCAGAAAGACACCTGTTTCTGTACTTTTATCATAGTTTAACCTCTCATCACTTGGCACAAAGCCACCTCTCTGTTGAGGGATTTTTGTCTTGCAAGTTACTTGGTGACCTCACTTGTGCTGGTGCCATGTAAAAAGCACTCAGTCCACTCTGTGAAGTAGTTGATATTAGGAAGGATATCCAGTTGTAAAACCATGCCAAAGCAGACCTTGCCGGTGCTGATGTTACATAAAATGCATTCAGTCCACTTTGTAAAGTGGTTGACATTAGGAAGGGCATCCAGCTATAAAAACCATGCCAGAGCAGGCAGTGGAGCTTGGTGCAGTCCTTAGGTTACTAGCTTCTGTCAAACCGTTCAATCCATGCCAGCATGGAAGATGGATGATAAATGATGGGGATATATATATAAGAAATAATTGGGATTCAGTTGAATTAGGTGCTTAAGTTGAAGTACCAAGTTAGTGCGGTATTATCTGCACAGCTCAAAGTGAGGTGAATAAAATCCAAATAAGCAACAGGATATCAAGAAGTGATGCGGTACGACTGTTTCAAGTGGCTCCATTTAATTGAACAATGCAATCATTACATCAATTTAAAGGTAGTGCCATCATCAGCTGCACAAATAAATCAATAGAATTTTAATCAGTCAGACACATTAATATAATTTTACTCAAATACTCTAATAGAGCAAGAAAATAGAAGAAATCCATGTTGTCGCTATTGTAGCTAAGAATATACTACACTTCCAAGAAATGCATGAAGTTTGTTGGGGGTCATAGTTTATAAAGTATTGTGGTTCATTTTTAATTTATTAGTCGTTTTATCAACTACTAAATCTAAGACTAGAGGACAGTGTTTGTTTAGAATAGAGAACAGGAGTGAGTTGACAGCTTATAGCTAGGTATGGTCATAAATATTGTCAACATTTTAGGCGTAGTATAAAGTAACTGTCTATAAAGGAGGCTAGGTAGGCGAAGACCCCGAATCAAGATATTAATTACCAGTTAAAGGGGCAAGACACTAATAATAAAATCTATGATGTTAATACAGAGGGAATTTTATCATGGGGTACTATGGGTGATTGTATATCATAACCAAAATAGATAAAATGTGTATATATATCAATTTTCAAAATTAAAAACGGAAGATTACATAGAATCAGTTTAATATTCATTCATGTCCTTAATCATTTACTTATTAGGTGGTTTCTATAAAGACTGCTCTGGGCATTTACTTATGGAATACTGGAAAGATAAACATGTTATCTATATATTAATTTTAAGCTAAGAATCAGAAAATAATAAAAGTTGTGTGCAGATACACACACATATTTATCTTTATGCACACGCAAACATACACAAATATTTATACGTTATTATGGATATAGTATAATCAACTTGCATAGACTTAAGTAACTAGAAAGTATATATCTCTATTTAAGAACAGTAACAACTTATAAGGGATAAGAGGTTAATAGGTAAGGATATCAAAATAAGAAAACAAAATAACAAGAATTTAAAGAGAATAGTATGAAATATATATAACTTACATTTAAAGAGACAAGGTATTAAAATTTGAGGTAGGGAAGAGATAAAGATAACCCCAAAGAGGAAGCAATAGGTATGGAGTAGTGAGAGCAGTTGGAGGTATTCAGACTGAAGAGGTATTTTATAAGTTGCAAAGTTACAAGTGCTGTTACATAAATGATTTTATAGTTTCCCAGGAGTATATAATTAGGAGACTTACATAAAAGCCATTACAAAAATACATAATATGATCAGCAGGGTAGAACGTAGAAAAGAACAAATAGTATATTAGATGCATTAGTACTGCTGTTTCTTTTTCCTACGTCATCATTAATATTATTTTCATTGTAGGGGTTTAAGTTAGTGTTGACAGGAATATTATTATTATTATTAACACCTCTTGCTAATTTTATATTCTTTCTATTTAACCTTGCTATGATGTTACCCATATTCATTTCTTTATTGCCCACAGGGGGCTAAACATAGAGAGGACAAACAAGGACAGACAAAGGGATTAAGTCACTTACATCGACCCCAGTGTGTAACTGGTACTTATTTAATCAACCCCGAAAGGATGAAAAGCAAAGTTGACCTCAGCAGAATTTGAACTCAGAATGTAACGGCAGACGAAATACCGCTAGGCATTTTGCTCGGCGTGCTAACGATTCTGCCAGCTCGCCGCCCTTTGATGTTACCCATATTGGGGTGAGTAGAATACAAGATTCTGTCTTACAGGAAAACATTCTGTTATACCTATGGAAGCAGGGAAGTGTTTTGCTAAAATTGTCATAAATTTCCTATATATATTTGTGGATATAGCACAGTTGAGGGGAACGTTATACCAGATCAAGTCATTATTTTCAGACTTCTGGCACATGTAAGGGTGGAATCTACCTGCTCTTTCAATGCCTCCCAAAATCCTGACTTGATTATTAGGTATGGCTCTATTACCAGTATTTTTCTTATCATTATAGGGTGAAGTACTATGCCCAGTCGCCTCATTACCTCTATTTTCTAAACTAATATTCCTACTTGTTATAACATCTAATTTCCTACTGTTGCTTATTTTTTTATTTAAATTGATGGGTTTGTTGGATGCTTTCCTAGTTGGTTTGTTTTCTCGACCAAGTAAGTTTTTATTCCTCTTCTCACTTAAAATCTCATTATTTCTACCATTATTAGGTGTTATACTTTCAGGATTAAGAAAAGCAATTTCCTGGTCGTATCCTGCCTTAGATAAAGTGAAGTTGTAGTGGTGGGAATGGGTATTAAAAATGTCTTCATTAGTGGATAATTTTGTAATTCTCTTAGAAATACTTTTGACCATCAATTATAAAACATTTGATAATTTGTTCATATACCTTGTAACTTTACCTGGTTTCCTATAGGGGTGAAATAATCCTGAGTTAATGTCTAATGTAGTATCTAAGAAATTTGCCACCTTTGTGCCGTGTTCAAACGAAATACCTAAGCTGAAGCTTTAAAAAAATTTTCTAATTCTTTTCTTCATTCTTTCAATGACTGATTTGTTGTCAGTAGGGATAATAAACAGAGCATCATCTCTATATAAACCTCCCTGCAATTCAGGGATTAAGGCACTTTACGCACCAACTAGGTTAGTGATTTCAGCCAAATCCCTCGAGCCCATAGCTATATTGAAATTATCAGGGATAGTGTAGTATCCAGAATAGATTTACTAAGTCGACTGATTAAAATTCTATCTATTTATTTGTGCAGCTGAGAATAGCCCTGCATTTAAATTGATATTGCATTGTTCAATTAAATGGAGCTGCTGGAAATGGTCGTACTGCATCACTTCTTGATATCCTGTTGCTTATTTTGATATATATATATATTTATATATATATATATATATATACATATGTATATATGTATGCATGTGTGTGTGTGTGTGTGCACCATCATTTTTTTTCATCATCTTAACATCCACTTTTCTATTTTGCATTTGGTTGGCCAGTTTATTGATAGAGTGTCCATGCCCAGGTGCCCTTCTTGTTACCAACTGTTACCTGTTTTCCAGCAATGTAATATCTTCCCATGGTCAGACATGTTTATGCAGAATAGTGGAAATGAATGACATTCATTTACAGTACACAATGTCAAGACAAGGAGACACAAACATACATGATGGACTTCTTTCAGTTTCCATCTACCAAATCCACTCTCACAAGGCTTTGGTCAACCCAAGGCTATGATAGAAGACACCTTCCCAGGGTATCATGCAATGGGATTGAACCCGAAATCATGTGGTTGGGAAGAAAACTTCTTAATCACACACCAATGCCTGCATCTATATATATAAAATGCATGCATGTATAAATGTATAATACTTACATCAATGTTTGCTGTCAAGATGCTACTGATAACTTGAGCACACAAGAGTCTCATTTTAACAGATGTCTGAAAATAGATAAGAGAACAAGGATTATATTAGTAAAAAAAATGAAATAGAGCAAAGATAAAATTAATACTAACAAATGCAACCACACATTATAATGGTCATTTTTTCTGGCTTGATATCAAACTAAATTACTTATATCCTTATGGATAAACAAATATACTACAACAGTATAATAACAATATAACTGAAACAAACTGCAGTAACCACATGGAACATAACAACAATCTTTTAAGAACCAACAATCCAACACACTAACTTGAACTGTAAACTTTGAACTATCAACACACAAACTACCTCACTTACTTAGAGCACTACTATTTATATGCAGTGGTCCAGTCCATTCTCACCAGGAGGCATTGTACTCTCACACATCTCCCCTTTTGAGATTTCGTGTTCCAAAGGAATAAAGAAATTTTTGTTATATATATATATATATTTGTATCTCTTTCGTTTGGGCATTATCTCAAGGTGTTTGGTCTGTTTTCTTTTTCTCATACTGGTTCTACAGGACTCTACTACTTTTGGTACTGGTACATTGAATATTTCACAAACTACTTGGGAATCTTGTGCTTCCCGGGATGACACATTTAAATTTTTGCATAGTCTTTATCTTGTATTTTTTTCACATTATGTTTAAGGTTTACCATAGTCTGACATTCTTCTGCAATGGTCTGTAGAGATAAATCCAGGTTCACTTGCTCCATTTTTGAGAGAATCATTGCCTGAATTTCTCTATCTTCAAGTCCTTGCACAAAGATAAGTGATTCGAACATATCCTGAGTGTGATCTTGGGGTTTGAAATTTTCACACATACAGTTGACTACTCTGGCATAGGTGATAAATTCCTCCTCTTCATTTTTTGCTAAGTTCCAAAGCTCCATTCTGCTGTTGAATAATAAATTATCAAAAAAAAATGTTTGAAAGCAGTTCCAGAGTTTCTTGGAAACCAATCTCACTCAACTTTTTGGGCAGAATAATGTTACAGTAATGCTCATGTTTGGCAGGAGCTACCTTGCATAGTAAAAGCCTTACTTTCTGCTTCGCCGACCAGGACTTGTACTTGTTAAAAATTTCCTTGTAATACCCTCTTCCAGGTTATACGTAAATTCAGAAATTACATAAACGAGCTTACTGGATTTTCAGACTTCATCAACTGTAACTCAATTAATTGTTGTCGTTGTAGTATTTGTTTTTGCAACTCCTGTAGTTGTTCTTGTTGCTTCTCTTGAAGCTGTACTACTGTGGCTAATAGGTTTTCCATGACGCAGTAATTGAAACCAATGTGAGTTTCGAATGATCCTCATTGCCAGATGTTACATCCTTATGGATAAACGAATATACTGCAACAACGTAATAACAATATAATTGAAACAAACGGCAGTAACCACATGGACCGTAACAACAATCTTTTAAGAACCAACAATCCAACATGCTAAATTAAGCTGTAAACTTTGAACTATCAATACACCAACTGTGAAACTAGTACAAACTATCTAACTCACTCAGACCACTACTATTTATACATAGTGGTCCAGTCCATTCTTGTCAGGGGGCGTCATACTCTCACACATTACTTAAGCTGTTAACCCATTAGCTGAAAAAAAATCAATGGTTTATGTCTCTTCATTGTGCCAGGCCCAATCGATCATGTTGGCTCAACCTCTGTAGATACCATAAGGTTTGTTTTATTACTATAGGCAGTAGAGGAAGATACTGTAATGTTGAAAAATTAATGCAAGCTCAGGTGAATGATTAAGTTTGAGACCACTCTTATCAAAATTGTGTTCATATTTAAAGTCAAATCTCAGCCAAAAATGTCTTTATAACCTAAATGATATAACACTTCAGTTAGTCAACACCAGCCATAATACATGAAATTTCAAGTATTTTATTAAATCCCTCCAATCTTGACTATTTTGAAAATTAACAACACATTAGCAGCTTATTCATTAGCAATATAATTACAAAAGGATTAAAATGGAGGTGTAGTTTTGTATGACCTTTTTAAAATTTCTCAAATATAATTCCATATTTTTTACTGTTACTACAACAGACTGCCCCTCCAAACTTTGAGACTGTATTCTACAAGCTTAGAAGTATTTGTTACATCAATTTGTTACCCTTGCTCTGCTTTCTCTTAAATCCTGCAACTATTCATATTTAAAGTTGACTAAAAGGTGTTTCATTCTTCAGCCAGAGAGTTTTTTTCAGACATAGTTTATGCAATATTATACCATCCAAGATGTCCTACTTTTTTTAGATGGTAGGATGTGTTGTGAAAAACATTTGGGTGATATTTCAAGTAAGTCAAATAATCACATAGCAGTTCTCTTGTTGGCTCATTTATTGTACCCTTTTTAAAAATATTTTTTACATCTAGGTGAATTATGAGATTAAGGGCAATCCAGTTCAGCATGAGTTCTGTATCAGTTGATGGTTTAGCATCCTCAAAGAGAGCTGGCCACCTGCCTTCCTAACAGACAACTGGGACTGTCAAACATTAATCCCCAGTTTTACAAGATTTATATTAACCTCATCAACCCCATTGTTCCCTATCCATTTTTCATACTGATTTATTGATAGTCTCTTTTCACACAAAAATTTAACAAAAAAATAAATAAAAAGAAAAATTTGATAATCACCAATTTAGATAGGATATTTATCTCTGCAAGAACCCAATCTGGGCAGTCAAGGTCTCCACAAAATCGGAATTTCTAGAAAGAAATAAAAGGAAGAAAGCCAATTAGAATACTATGAAAATTAAAGAAGCTTCTGTTTGTGTCTGTGTCTGTTCTTTTTTGATTATTTTATTTCCCAACAATTTATTTGAAAGCAGTATCAAATGTGATGTTGGGACTAGTATCTTTTACAGATGAAAGTCTTTTTTACAGTTAATCACTCAACTAACACTATACAGTAGAACAGTGCTAATATTTTTAACTGACAAAATGGAAGTGAAAAGAATAACATATCTTTCCTCAGAATACCCTATCTCACACCTTACTGATTAGATAAGGTTAACACAGAAAAGTTGACACACACGCATATATACATACACATTAGTGGAGGTGGCAGCTCCTTCCTGTGTTTCTGAGTATTTCTTTCTTTCCTTGTGTTTCCCCATTTATAACTGGCAAGATTGATTTTTGCATAGAACAAGTGTCCAGAGAGGTCATATTTGATAGCTAGCAGAGGGCTTATTTGGAGTTAGCAGGTCTTTAGCCATTGATCTTCTACATTTCTTCAAGAATGTTTTTCAAAGCGCCATGTTGTTCTGTCTTCTACGTGTTGCTTCTGGAATTAAAGATCGATGTTGATGCTCTTCATCGTCTGTTTCAACTGGTCTTCATAGCATCACACAGGGCAGCCATCTGGTCTCTAACCAGTGTTGAATCTGATGTAGATGATGCGACATGGCACATATTCATGGAGTGGACACTGTATGACTACACATAGATAGATGCGCACACACACACACATATCATCATCATTTAAAGTCCACTTTACCATGCTTGCATAGGTCAGATGTAATTTGTTGGGGCAGATTTTCTACAACCAGACCCATCACTTGTTTCCGAGCAAGGTACAAGCTAATATATAAAGATTGTATGATGAAGACACTCGTTTAGAAACCATCACATGAAGTCAAGACAAGGGTACAATATACACATCTGTACACACACACATATTAACAGAAGTCATAGAGTGAATCAAGGGTTGAGTTTTGGTCCTTGGGTCATTTTTGCAGATAATATATACCATTCTTATACAAGAATAATAAATTTGTTTTCTACAAAAGTATAGCATAACCCAATAGATTAATGTAAAATTGTTTCTATTATGATTAAACATATATATATATATATATATTAGAAAAAATAATAAGGTACTCAGATATCTGGATGGTTGTACATTTACAGATTTTTATTAATGTCACATGTTTTTTATAAATTAGTGCTTGCATCTATTCTAGTAGATTCTCCAGATTTTGGAAAATCTGGAGAATCTACTAGAATAGATGCAAGCGCTAATTTATAAAAACATATGACAAATTAATAAAAATCTGTAAATGTACAACCATCCAGATATCTGAGTACCTTATTATTTTTTCTAATATATAATTCCTGTACATCACCTCCAAACCTTCTTATATATTTATATATATATATATATATATATATAT
>NC_068994.1:28502753-28505437 GCF_001194135.2 Octopus bimaculoides
CTATATCCATACATATATCTACATACCTACATCTATATTTAAATCTCTTGGATACCCTGTATTATAATACCTACATCTATATGTATACATACATGCATATATGGGTACAGGACATCAAAAAGAACGTTAAACACAATGAGAAACGAAACCATAGAAAACGAACTTTTTTCGAACAATGAAAAAAAAAAAACTCAGAGAAACGAGACATGCAACATAAAGAGAAAATCCCTTCATCAGTTGTCCCTGTTTCATCTACTCCGCGTTTCGAAGGCAAGGACAATACGCAACTTCGTTGAAACAGTCCTTCCCGCAAAGCAAATTAAATAAAATTTGGGATTTTTTGCGAGGGTGAAAGTGTTAAGAACAGGACAGTGAGAACAAGGCAGTAAAAACAAACGGTGAGGGCTGTTAAGCTAAGACGATAGAAAAATTATTATGAACGCTAAAGTCTGTCATACCGGCCATGACGAAGGGAAATAGCCCTGAAACTCGAGTCGCCTTTATATATATATATTTATATATTTGATCCTTTATATTGAACACTCAATATTTCATCTACATTCAATACTTTCTTTCATGGTGCCATCCATTTTTATTTTATTTTATTTTATATTGTATATTATATTATATATTGTATATTCCATATTCTATACCCCACATTAGTTCTGCAGGAATATAAATAAAACATAAAAAACAGACAGTGTTGGAACTCTTTTAAGCAAAATAATATATTCCTCTATACACAATCATACAAAAACCCCCACCTTTTTTGTATTTATTTTTACTCGCATATATATATATATATATATATATATATATCCGCCTCCTGGACAGACCGCTGAGTTACGTTTCAGACAGTAAGATGGACAAATAAACTAACATATTCCAATATCTTCCCGTTCTACCATTTTAGCTTGTATAAGAGCCGTGCAGTAAAAGTAAGATTTCTGTGGGACTTAGTTTTGATCCTCAGTTAAAACCCGGTCATTGATACAATATTTCATTTCCTGTCTTGCACATATCAGTGAAGACGGCGAAATGCGAAGTACTAACAATGTATTTATCTAAATTAAAAAGTATAATTAAAATGAACGAAACACCCGGGGCTGATAAACTAAGATTGTCTCCCATAAATAAATAGAAATAGCGCAAAGAAAACAGCAAAATCTTAAAAATAAAAATATGTAATTCTCACTAAGACAATTTACTCACCATGTTTCAAACTGGAATCAACAACTCCCACAACTTCCGCTTAAACGTATCCTGCAGTAAATGATTGAACTATCGTCTGCTATAGAAGATATAAGGTTTATGAAAATAAAATGAAAAACAGAACAAAAACAATGAACTTTCAAAATACATTTGTACTAAATGGAACTAAAAGTAAGTTCTAAAATATTTTTATAAATTTTCTTCTCTGAAATGTATTACAGATTATAGAATTTAGCATTCTGGTAATCACATACATACACACACGCTTACGCACGCACGCACACGCACACACGCACGCACGCACACACACACACACACACACACACACACTAAGACATGCAGCGTAGAGACCAGTGGTTTACTGCCACTGGGGATGAAAGCTGGAACGTGATCAATGTCAGTTAGGTGAAATGGACTAGATAGTCTTATGGTGTGAAACCTGAAGCCACCAAGAAACATGCCTGATGACATCTTAAATATTATTTTGGACAATATACACAATACAGATCGGAATGGATCTGGTTTTTAAAGTCAACTGGAGAAAGTAACAGACACGTTCCTGTTTTATTATACCTCGTCAACAAAGCATATTCTATGTAGTTGGGTAGACTAATATCAATACACAAGTATATATATGTAACACACACACACACACGCGCACCCCTCTAGGGGTGTATTTAAAATCCAAAAGTAACAAATAAAAGACGCACTCTTCGGCTTTAGTAAACAGGAAGGACACATTTGACAATGTAGCCCTACATATCCAAAAAGACGGAATAAGCACGGCGAGGATGCTTTTGATCATGGGCCTTATTTTAGTCTAAACAACAACGCCAACAAATGGAAATATTTCTGTACTGATTTAGAAATAACACTTGCTATGGTTTATTTTGGAGTCAACAGTTGCTGCGAAATAGCTAAAGGTACACTTCCGTCAAAAAGAGAGAGATTAAGTCATTGAATGCTTTCGCTATCTTCGCAAGGTCAGTTATTTGTTTTTGCTCTTTCTCAATATTGAACATAATAACATATATAGTTGACATTAAAATATATGTTTTAGTTGTAAGTTTAACTATGAAGCTACAAATTTAGTTAGCTATTATAAAAGTTGGAGTATATTTGAATTACTGCGATTTCCCTTCGAATGCAGCAGGCACGTTGTTTTGTTTTTTTAAAGACTACTTTAGAATGTGAATTCTCGGGAACCAACTCTGAAATTCAGTATCTTTCCCCATTTCATTTCGTTAATTTTCCCAGAAATGGCACAACCCATTTTCTCCTTGCTCGATCAAAACAATAATAACAATATTGAGTGTTGTTTTTTAGTCTATGTCAGCCCTCATCTCGCAAATCTATGATCGAAAAAGCCCCTCGTATGTCATTACTGGGTTTCGAGTTTCTAGCCGATCGTTCGATTTATAAATATTAGTATTTGACACAATACTAAAAAAGAACAAAAAAAAAAAAAAAAA
>NC_068994.1:28505882-28524196 GCF_001194135.2 Octopus bimaculoides
AAAAAAAAAAAAAAAAAAAAAATGAAAATCCCTCCAAATAGAAAAGGCTGGGAGGAGTTATATGGTTTGCTTGGATCAGAATTCCGTCAAAAGGTGTTCCACTTCCCCCTCTCTGTGTACATCAAGGAGTAAATTGACAACTCGTGATTTGAAGGAAATTTGGCTTAATCTTCATCAGTCTACTGTTAGAGAATATTTTGATATATCTGTATGACAGCCTAGAAGTCATTATATATTGCTTGATCTCCAAATTCCTCTCAAATGAATTCCATCATTCTAAATAAAGAAGGATACATTAGACAAAAAGCTCTGCCCTTGGTCATGGCTGGAACACCTTTGATCATAAGTCTGTTGAACTAGGGCCTACTTGAGGCTCAGCAACAACCAGCTTAATTTTTGTTGTATTTCTTTCAAATTATTTTTTTCCTTTTTTTTATAGATGGCGTCTTTAATTCGCAAGCTACCTCAGTGTGGGAATTACTTGTTTCTTCAAGCCAACAAGAACCATATTAATAACTCATGTTTAGTACTAACACGGGTATGTTTCATTAAAACAGTTTTCTTTTAAGTATTGTTAAAAATGATTGTCTTTCTTCCAGACAAGCATAACTTTGCAGCTAGAGAAGACCATGTTAATTGTGGTGAACCATTTCTCACTGGAGATTTTAAAATAAAGCCAATTAATATTTTAAATACTATATTTACTCTCATATAACAGGCATTTAATACAAAAAACTTCAGGGACAAAATTAGTGAAGTGCATTATCATCATCAATCCCTTGATATTATGAGGAATCATAGGGCCAGTTACTCACTTTCCATGGCATGTAAGTAACTGAGACCACGTCATTCATCCTGAACAGTACACCAGCCCATTACAGGGTTACTCATTTACTGCTGAGTGGACTGGAGCAACTTGAAATTAAGTGTTTTGCTCAAGAACACAATGCACCATCCAAACCAGAAATTGAAACCTTGATCTTGCAATCATGAGTACAACACTCTAACCACTAGGTCATGCACCTTCACATTGCATTATACTAGAGCAGTGGTTCCCAAACTTTTTTTCTCTGAGCTGCATTTTTGGAATGAAAATTTGCTTCCATCTCACCAAGTTTTATGTGATAAAAAGTATATTTAAAAAATAATAAACAACTAATAGTGTGTTAAATGTGATATATAACCCAAATAACTTATATGATTAAAGTACACAAATTTAATGAAAGGTATGAGCTTGTTTTTGACGAGTAATCTCCTTTATATTAGGCCTAATTTGAAATAGACAAACTCATTTCCTCATCAACACAAAGAAGCCTTCCCTTTTTTTGGTTTTTGATATTTGTCAGAACTGAAGATCCTTGTTCACAGCAATATGTTATGGAGATAATGCTTTTGAAAAGACACATGGATATTGTTTCTATTTGTATATCCAAAATGAGTTCAATGGTACACTCTTGTGTTTCATTTTTAAGGTGCGATCACTTGAAATGTTTGCCAATTCTTCCTCCTCATCTAATGTAAGATCTAAACAGCTTGAATTTGCAATAGGGTCTCTAACCCAGTCAAATTTTCTTGTAGACAACGATAGAAAGTAATCATAACTTTTTTCTAAAAGTATTACAAGATGTTCCTGTATAAGGGCATACAATTTCTTACTTGTTTTAAAACTTTTTATGAATGGGAACATTTCTTGGTTATGTTGCATTGCTCTTCCTAGCCAGAGTTGAAGCTTTTTTTTAAATGCAGTCAGTTTATCTGTAGTTGTGAGTCAAATATTTCACATACCAGTCATTCTCATCCAGCTGGTGAAACAATGGGTTTCCTTCTTGTTTTAAAAATGCTTTTAATTCATTCTTCAGTTCCAACACCTGATTTAAAACTTTTCCCCAAGACAACCAGCAAACATCTGTGTGCAGAAGTAGGCAGTGGTTTTCTGATTTCATGTCTTTGTATAGCTGAGCAAATAATCCTGCCTTTATTGGTTTTGCTTTGATGAAGTTTACAATGTGCACAGTTTGATCCAAAACCAACTTCAAATCATCCACAAGGGTCTTGGAGACTAATGCTTCTCTGAGTTGATATTACATCTGGATTTATCTTTCTGACGATTGCCACCAAGCCTCTCACAGTCCCTATCATACTTGGGGGCCCCATTCGTGCAAATTCCAATACAAGAATTCCATGAAATCTCAACCTTTTCAAAATACTCAGACAGGGCTTGAAAAATATCTTGTCCCCTAGTAC
The DNA here is from genome assembly GCF_001194135.2 of Octopus bimaculoides. NCBI lineage: Eukaryota > Metazoa > Mollusca > Cephalopoda > Octopoda > Octopodidae > Octopus > Octopus bimaculoides. The sequence goes on from NC_068994.1 coordinate 28,508,127, forward strand.
GTTCAAGTTCCTTGCAAAATAAAAATTGTGAATGAATCTGCTATAAGCAAGCAACTGTGCCCTTCCACTAATGTCGATAGATTCATCAACTTGAATGGCAAATTTAGAATTCTTAATACTTTCAGAAACACAGTTCTCAATATAGCAGACATATCAGCTATTCTTCTGTGAATTGTATTATCAGACAAAGGAATTTTCATAACTTCTGGCTCAGCATCATCATCAGAGAAAGTTTTCACAATCAAGCGGCTAGCAAGCTGAATTAATTTTTCAGCTATTAAATGAGGTTTTGTTTGTTGAGCAATTAGTTCTGCTACTTCCTACAATACAATCTGCATCTTGTCTGAAATTGTCATTGGTTTTTCAAAATATGATTGCTGGTGTTTCTGTTGTTCCAAAAGCCTTTCAAAGTATTGAACATCTTTGCCAGATTTTCATGTTTTGATGACAGATGTCTTTTTATCTTGCTTGGGACCATATTGGAATTGAAAAACTTTTCAACACAGATCCAACACATAGGTTGAGGTGCATTTTTATCTCCAGTCTATGAGAAACTGAGACTCTTAGCTATCCATAATATACTGTCAGCATACTTTCTTTTTTGGAGGCTTGCTTTGACCTGCTTCTGTTGTAGAATTTGGTGTGTCTTCTTCAATACCTTGTTTATCTGATGATTCTGGATTGGTAAATGAATCTCATCATCCTTGTTATCACTTGATACTTTCACTCTTTTTAAAAAAAAATATGTATCCATGATCTGAAAGGAATAAAATATGACCCTGTATTTAGCCTTTTATTCTAGTGGCTGTAATGCCAGAAACGAAGTCACCTGCTCAGGGGAAGGGAAGTCCCAGTGAAAAGGCACAAGCAGCCCTACAGCAAAGAAGGCCAGAGAAAGGGTTAAAAGGAGTTAACCATAGATACGAAGTCAGAACATTATCATTGATAACTCTCCCCTCCAATTTGAGGACCCTAGTTTTAATACTTGACACAATGCAAAAATATCACAATGATAAAATCGGTCAATAATTATTTATAACTATCTATACTGGGGCTCATGCATGCAATTACAAGTAATCCATAATAATATTTGAAATTTTGAAATCATATTTATTTTTGGCATATGAATTTTTTGAAACTGTTTCTAAATCTTTGATTGTCTTTCAATCATTCTGCTGCACTTATGAGGTGCACCACACCATTTTGGAACCACTGTACTAGAGTGTAAAAAAACAAAGAGGATAAAATATATAACTAATTATTAGGTGTCACATATTTGAGATGGCATTGTACTCAAATGAATATTGTAGTTCATGTTTTTTAAAATAAAATGAGTGAATGCTTGAGATGAGTTGTTAATGGTTATCTCCATCATTGTTTTACATTTGCTTTTTTTGCTGGTTTGGTGGTGGATTCTGGGGCAGTGGTTTACAGACAGTTACCCCTTCTGTCACCAGCCTTTGTAATTGACTCTTATAACACACTGGAATATTGTGTCCCTGCCCTAAAACTGGTATGCACATAGTAAACCAAGCAATAATTATAATTTTTTCCAATCATCAACATCATCTTTGAAAATGAAAGTGTTTCTAATATTTACATTTGCAGTAAATGACAATGTCAGTAGTGTGTCTCATAAAATTGAGGTCAACTTTGCTTTCTTCCTTCCAATAAAAAGAAATATAAATACACATTAGATAATGTGGTTGTTGATTTCTAGGTCACAAAATGAGACAGGATGATCACAGCAGAATGATTTTGAAGGTAGATGTACTTTGTTATTGTTGATTGTTGATCTGAGGCTAAACAATTTGTATGATGACCACAGCTTCTATCAATATCATTTAGATCATGGCCTCTGAAATAGCAAGCTGTGGTCATGGTCACTGTTATCAAATCTTTGTAGTTGTTGTTACAAATATTTCATACAACTGGTCCTGTTGGTTATCAATGTGTGGTAGTTATTGGGAATTTTTATATATTGATGATCTAGTTCTCATTGCAGAATGTTTGAAAGTTCCAATCTGGAGGAAGTGTCCAGAATCCAATAGCCACATCTATATAGTCCAATGTTCAATCCTAAGATGCATGGTACCTTGGCAAGTGTCTTCTACCATTGCCGTGGGTTGACCAACACCTTGTGTTTGGGACTTGATTGACAAAAGCAGTGCAAATGTGTGTTATTTGTATGTTTATCGTTTCAGTGATGTACATTTGCAAAATTTCAATGAGAAATTGCTCATAAACTTGTGCCTTCAAACAAATATATCTTGCATTTGTTCAAGATGAGTCTCACAGAGACACCCTTGTCATTTTCACCATCAGAAACTCAGTGAACCAGTGATTAACCCATTAGGAAGCAATAACCAACAATGGTATACTTGACAAAATGCATGATATAAAATAGGTATCCATATTTCCATAATCATATAGACCAGTTTTTATGCCAGAAGTCAAGAGGTTAAAGCAGTGGTTCCCAAAGTGAGTGGTACTGCACTCCGCGCAACAGCTGTATGTGTGTGTGTGGAAATACTGTGAAATACTGTTGTTTTGAATTTGCTACAGAAAATGGTCTATGTCTGTGATGGTGAGTGGTGGTGGTGGTCGGGTGGGCACTTGGAATGTGACCTTAGAACCAAGTGGGCAGCAGCCTGAAAAAGTTTGGGAACCACTAGGTTAAAGTATGATAGAGAAACAAGAACAGGTATCTTGCTGTAGGGAAGATACATGGTTACCCCAGTTGGGAAAAAAAAAAGGGGATGGAAATGAAAGTGTATCAAAGACATACCTTCAAGTTATTGGAAGGTGACTATAAGAGAAATGGTATGTGCCTAGTAGGAAAAAACATGTGAAATGAAAGAAAAATATGATAAATGATATCTTCACTGAAAAATATATGTATGTTTATTAATGTTATTTTGTAGAACACAGTTATTTTAAAACGAGAATGGGCAGTTCCATTAACCAATCCAGGAGACATACCTCATCTAAAGGATAAACATAGAGTATTTAAATTTGTTGAAAACACTAATGCTGAAAAACTGCCAGATATCCAGTGTATCCTCACAGACAATATTGATGGTAAGAAGTTATATTTTATTATTTTTATCTGTTATCATGGCAGAACCATTAGTGCGACAGACAAATTGCTTATTGCTAATGATGTGACTTAGCTTTTCATCCTTTCAGGGTTGATGAAATAAGTACCAGTTGAGCACTGGGGTTGATGTAATCAACTAACCCCTCTCTCCAAAAATTTGAAGCCCTGAGCCTAAAGTAGAATGGATTATTATTAGTAGTGTCATTGTGATGATGATGGTGACAGTGGATTTGCAGAATTATTAAAGCATCAGACAAAGTTCCATGCAATATTTTTTGTGGCTCTTTACACTCTGAGTTTAATCTCACTGAGGTCAACTTTCGGTGAAGTACCAGTCAAGTATTAAGGTCGATAGTTTTGACTAACCCCCTCTACTAGAAATTTCTGTCCTTGTACCTAAATCAGAAATTAAAGGTGGTGAGCTGGCTGAAATGTTACCACACTGGACAAAAGGCTTAATGTCATTTTTTTCTTGCACTTTATGTTCTCTGTTCAGATGCTGCCCAGACTGACTTTGTCTTTTGTCCTCTCAGGGTCAATAAAATAAGTATCAGTTAAGCAGTGGGCTCAATGTAATCAACTTACTTCTGAAAATTGCTGGCCTTGTGCCAAAATTAGAAGGGATTGTTATTATTGGAAAGTAGCAAGCTGGTAGAACTGTTAGTGCATCAAACAAACTGCTTAGCAGTATTTCTACCAGCTCTTTATGTTCTGTGTTCAAATTCGACGAAGGTCATCTTTGCCTTTCATCCTTTTGAGAGTGTTGGTAATATACGTACTAGTTGAGCACTGTGTTCAGTAACCAACTATCACCCACCTCTGAAATGGATGATCTTGTGCCAAAATTAGAAATCATTATTGTCATTATTAAATCGACCCCTGTCATTCATTTTCACCCTAACATCTAAACCATATGTATCTACTCAGCACTCTGTATAAGTCTCTTATCAGTCTCTCTCCTGAGATGTAGAGGTTGATATTGACTTCTAGACCATTTCTAAGTTCTCTTCAATCCTTTCGTTACTGTATTTATTTTGAAATGCTCTGTGTTTCTTTCAATTGCTTTAAATATAACAAAGAATTTAGTAAAATAACTTAGTTATCATTCAGCTAGTGTTAGGAACATAAATTGTGACTAAGGTTTGGTGGAAGATTTTAATTAAAAACTTATGCAAACAAGACATTTGTACTCAGAGCTGGAGCCAGTTTCAGCCAGTTTGATAACAAAAGGGTTAAGCTCTTTTCTTTTGAAAATCACATTAGAAGTGTGATCTTCTTCAATCCTTGCAGATTTTCCTTCCTTTGAGTCGCACATTCCACATCTGACATTGCTATGGTTTGTCTCTTTTCTCAATTAACAGGCATTGGCTATAAGAACGAATTGGTAACTGTGAAAAGAAAGTTATTCCGCAATATTCTGTATCCAGCAGGACTAGCAATGTATGCATCACCTGAAAACATTGAGAAGTTTGCTGTGACAGTAAGTAAAGGGCTTGTCCTTTTCAGTCCCAGTTAGAATCATTTTGATTATGTTACTAATGCCTTTTGTAAAAGTATGCATGTCAATATTTCCCATTTCCCTGCCTCTTAAATGTAAATTCTTATGTAAACTACTTCTGTAGGCATAGCTATGTAGTTAAGAAGCTCATTTTGCAACCATGTTCAGTCCCACTGTGTTGACCAATACCTTTGGAGTGAATTCGGTTTGTGTTTGTCGCTCTACTATTGCTTGACAACTGGTGTTGATTTGTTTGCATTCATACCATTTCTTAGCAGTTTGGTAAAAGAAACTAATAGAATAAGTACCAAACATTAAAAGTATGCACTGGAGGCAATTTATTTTATTAAACACTTTAAGGCAGCCCAAAGCATTTGCAAAATGTATGTATGTGTGCATGTATTTACACACACACACACACACACATGTATAAAGTATTAGTTTTAATTTTCTATTTCTATATTTTCTATATTCTTAGAGTGAAGAATTCCTGGGTTCTCGATGGGCAAGATTGGTAAGTTGGTTTACATTTTCCATTTTATTTCAAATACTTTTAGATTGATATTTCAGTGCTAAAATGGGTTGGAAGGGTTAATAAATGTTTAAATATTTGGATATTGCTAGAGTGTTAGCTGTCCATCTGGATGGGTCTTCTTACTGCTAGTATATCACCTGTGAAGTAAGACTGGAATCTGTTGTGAGTCTGATATATTAGTGAGTACAAAATACAGGGTACCCCAAACTTAACTATCACCTATTTCAGTGAAATCAGACAATTTTTTTAAAAACTCACTTTATTTATACATCATTTACATTTGACGGATATTTCTCCTCATCTTGTTTGTTGTTAACACAACTTTTCAGCTGATATACCCTCCAGCCTTCATCAGGTGTCTTGGGGAAATTTTGAACCTGGGTTCTCATTCCTAAGGTATTTTTTGATGTTGTTGTTGTTGTTGCACCAACAACAACAGCAGCAACAACATCGAAAAATACCTTAGGAATGAGAACCCAGGTTCGAAATTTCCCCAAGACACCTGTTAACAACAAACAAGATGAGGACAAATATCCATCAAATGTAAATAATGTACATAATTCCTCATCTCTTAACTGTATCACTTTATTTATGTTTAATGTGTGTTAAAGGTGTATACATTTTTTATTTTGTCTATAATTTTATTTTCATTCCTGTTAGATCCACAACAGCTTTTCTCCAGTTTGGCTGCAATCATTTTCTCTACCTCCATCCCCTGCATGGAGCAACAGTTTGGCTGAAATTAAAGAACACATTTAGTTAGCAGTGCAGGAGATAACTCCTGAAAGGTGTTTTGTAATGCTAAGGATAGATTTGAAATTTGCAGGGATACAGATGGAGCACATGATAAAAATTAAGTAATAAACATAAAATTCTGTCAGATTTAAAAAAATTTGATCAGTTTCATTGAAAAAGATAGTTAATTCTGAGACACCCTGTTTACTGTTTGAGGACAGTGCACTGTAGTCGATTTTCAAATGAGATGATTGGGTACAGCTGTTTGAATGCTGATGATTTAGCCTGGCTGACTGGATTTTCAGCATATTTTGGCAACAGTATTTTCTGGGACTAGAGGCGAACACACACATACATACACATGTGCACAGAAATATGCACACACAAATAGAGAGGGAGAGAGAGAGAGAGAGGCTACATATACAAACATTACTAGATTGCTTACACACATAAACAGAGAAAGACAGACAGAGACATTGCAATTTATTAATTGAAAACGACCAGCATAAATATTTTCCCCTCTTCTTATACACATAAAGAAAAATAAGCTCATACACATAAGTGGAGAGAGAGAGAGATGGGAGGAGGGAGAGAAACATCATCATGTCTGGATTCAAATGTCATCATTGAATCAGCATTGCCAAATAAGTGGTGCCAAAATGCGTGCACCAAAATATCTCATACCCAACTGATGATCTGAATTTGAATGTTCCTGATATCAGAGTACAGAAAAAGAAATGCAAGATATTGAGGTTGAATCTCACACTACAGAATTGAATTTATCCCTAAATGGTTGAATTAAGAGTACACTAAACAAAAATAGCTTGCAATATTTAGTTACATTAAGGCAGTGAGCTGGCAGAATTGTTGGCACATCAAGCACAATGCCTAGTTGCATTTATGTTCTGGGTTCAACTGCTGCCAGGGTTGATTTTCCTTTCATCCTGTTGGGGGTTGATAAAATAGGAACCAGTTGAGCCCTGGGGTCGATGTAATCGACTTAGCCCCTTCCCCTTAATTACTGGCCTTATGCCAAAATTTGAAACCAATATTTAGTCACATCAATGTGGTAAGCTGGCAAAATCATTAGCACACTGAGCAAAATACTTAGTGGCGTTTCACCTGTCTTTATGTTCTGAGTTCAAATTCTGCCAAGGCCAGCTTTGCTTTTCATTCTTTCAGGGTCAGTAAAATAAGTACCAGTTGAACTATGGAGCTGATGTAATCAACTTACTCACTTCCCGAAATTGCTGACCTTGTGCCAAAATTTAAAATCAATTTTTAGTTACATCTGTGTTCAAACCCCATCAAAGTCAACACAGCCTTTTATCTTTCCAGGTTGATAAAATAAAACCAGTCAAATAATGGATTTGATTTAATCAACTGTTCTCTGCTAACAAAATATGTAGCTTTATGCCTGTTAGGAAACATTGTTATTAGGATGATGGCATGTCACATTACTTCATTTATGTCCCCAATTTTGTTAGTTCATGAGCCTATTTAAGGAACATAAATCTGCTGGCTTCAGTCTACTTGGTTGATAAAATACATTCTGTTTTTTATTTCCTAGATTAAGTGGTAACAAGTAGCTGTAACTGTAAATTTGCTCCAACACCAAACAAAAATTTAACATCTTGACTATATGTTAACACAGAACAATGGAAATAAAGCAGTCACAAAAATAGAACTCTGAGAGAATAGCTGCTCTATTTGTGTGAAAGATATAATTATTAAACCAATGATGATGATGATGACGATAATAATTTCTTGATATTTTATTTGTAGACTCTGAAAATATTATCTAACATGTACCTTACTATTCCAATGAGTGGTGATAATCCATGGGTGTTGAGCAAGGAGCATGTTGTTGTGGCTTTTAGACTGAGGGTAAAGTATTCTACTGTTGAACTATTTTCTCTTATAATCTTTGACTAATTGTGAAGATAGACTCAGCAGATACCATATTATGCTCAAGAAGATTAATTTTGATTGAATATACTTTGAGAAGAGTAAATATTGTAAAAGTCTATACTACCAGGTTTAACATGAATCTTGATTGTAGGGCCTAAATTATCCTAAAAACTTTAGAGTAACATGTAACATGCAGTGTTGCATATTTCCTACAAAAGTATATCATCTATTTTAATCTAGTCAGTAGCTGACTTCCATTTTTGTGGCCCTAAAGTTTGAACTATTACATCCCACACCCTCCACTCTTGTAGGATAATTATAGAATATCTTTCAGCAAGGTGTGAAAGGCCCTACTACCCATGCAAGGACTTTGAAGCCCAAAGGATGGAAAATGTCGAGACTGGGTGAAATCTATGGGAAAGAAGGGCCATGCAGTGAGCCTCTTTCTCCCAGTAACATGCACTGGGTGATCACTGTTACCTTTTTCAATATGTTTGTTCCATGACAGATTATTAGGAATTTTAAAATAAAATTTAACCAGTACATCTCAACTTTTGGTTTAAATTGCTGTACCGTGTTACCTCTCATATCAGAGTTACTTATACCTTTTAAGATATGGAAGGATGAAAATTAGGCATTATTTATGCTTGATGATGTGTAGATTATTGAAATAAAACACATCAAAGACCAGAGTTAATATAATCTTTCATTTTAAACACCTGTGGGAATACATTCTACCTGAACCACATTTTACAAACTAGTCTTTTTTTCTGCAATGTATTCATGTAAACTTTTATCATACTAAGAGTTTCCTTGCAATGTCATTCTTTACAGACTATATGGATAAAGAATTTAAGTGCTCTTCAGTAATAGTAGAGTGAAATTTGTTCTTTATAAAGACTATCTTTGAGGAATTATTTTCTGCTTCACAGCTCATGATAGACATTGTCAAGTACATTGTATGTCCTTGTAGATGAACACAACCAAGTGTATGCACATATTCATTTAAAGTATCTCAGATCAAGAATCTTTTGAACATCTTACAAATTTTTGTTGTGCTACTAACAGATTGGATTTTTTTATGCAGATCCATAGATACATAGCTTAATGCACTTATGATGATATGTAAAATTGAAAATTTATAGCCAAGATTCAAGAGCTATATATTTTACATTAGTTTATCATAAATCTTCCCTTTTACCAGAACGTTTGAGGCCACATTCACATCTACATGCCTCGTGTAATCCCTTTATGTATGAAAAGAAAGAAACCCTGTATTTCAACAATTAGTCCAAATAATAGATATACTATCTAGCATATTCATTAGGTCAGTTAATACAATTACAGTAATATTGTTTGTTCTCTTATTTTCCTTTTAATTTTCTTTCTGTTTCTGAAGAGTGTTGAAGTAGCTGAAGAAGCCATCACTCTGCCTGATAAAGTAATTACAGAACCTGAGGAAATAGATATACAATTGAAAGTAAGCTTGTGTTTTCAAGTTACTTCTAGAAGATCACCGCCAGTTTTATTGTTGTTATTTATATATCTTGTCTGTATTTCTCTACTGTTACTCTATCTCTACTAAAACAATGGTGAAAACTAAGTTTTAGTCTTAATTTTGCCTTTTCTGTTTCATTACATGCTTTGACTTCTTATACTAACTGGATGTATTAATATTAAGCTAGTTGTTGAACCAAACACGCTGTTTAAAGAAATGCATGTACTTTTATTTCACACACACACACATGTACACACCAGATACCTGTGACTGTATTTACTCCTTTACATTTCAGATGAATGGTAAAGAAGAGGTGACGGTGAAATGCCTCATTATTTTGAAACATAAAGATCCTTCGAAAGATGTTATTCCTACCGACTTACCAACCATGTTAAAAAAAGAAAAGAAGCACAGACAAATATGGGAAGTTTAAAGTTGCTATATATTTGCTAATTAGAGAGGTTTTTTTTTGTTTGTTTTTAAATTAAATCATTTAAAAAAGTATCATTGTAGTTTCTTGTTTTTTTAATATTTCTTTAAATTTTGTTTTTGTTTTGCTTTTGTTATAAAGTACACTTGTTTGTTTTTTAACACTTTTAGATGTGCCTGTCTAAGGTGAATCAATTTTCATAGAGGTTTTATAACATTGCTGCAATATGCCATGGACATAAAGCATAACATTTTATTTGTGAGTGTATATAATGTGTTCATCTGTAACTGATATATATTTAACCTGCTTACTCTTCTTTCCTCTTCTTTGTTCTCATTAGAGACTAGCAAGAAATTCAATATCTCTAACCATAGTGAAGGTATCTGTCTTGAAAGTTAGATTCTCCCTACCCACCCTTAAACTAAAAAACAGGACACAGAAAGTGTCCTTCACAAGGAAGTAGATTGGGAAAGTCGTTAGACTCTTGGGCCAGAATGCTTCACAGTATTTGCTCTGACTCTCAGCACTCTCAGTCCAAATCCCTCCCTGGTCAACTTTGCCTTTCATGTTTTCAGGGTTAATGGTAGATTGGCAGAACTTAGGTCAAGAGGGACACCTGGCAGTATCTGTTCTGGCATTTTGTAGGGCAGAACATCTATCCCCAGCGACTTGTCCCTGGCGCATTCAGCCAGCACCTCCTTGACCTCCTTGGCTGTGATCGACCCTTCACAGCACCTCGCCTCCCGTATCAAGAGTCGCGACCTGCCGGCGAGGAAGTCGCTTAGGGGCTTCCCACGGTCCGTCGCATTGCTCTCCCTGAACAACCGGGCGAAATGCTGATGAAAAGCCTTCCGCATCTCTTCTTGTCCTTCGATCTTACGATCCTGCTTGTCAATTAAAGACTTTATAGAGGCTTCTCTGCCTCTACAACTCTCCACACGACGAGCCCATCCGGCAACGTTAATGCCCTTTCCCCCCACTGCACGTAACTTAGACCTGACTCTACACCCTTTGTGTTTGGCTTTGAGGTGGCGGAACAAGACCGCCTTTGCCACCATCACTCTAGATGCAGAGCCAGATTCCATGGCCTCTTCTAATTCCTTAGCTAATTTCCCTTCTATTCTAGTCTTTTCTAAACATGGCTGTTTACTAAATCTAACAGACTCTGAATGAATGGTTCGTTTGAGGGCGCACCACCATCTATTATTGATGATGGTGCCACATAATGCCCTCTGAACTAATTTCTTAACCCAGGCCCGGAAGGCTTTACAAATCAAGATAGACTTGTTTAGCTTCCAGTACCCTGGTCCCTATCTATGACACTTAACTAAGTACACCTTACATGTCACAAATTTGTGGTCCATGTAAGGGACGCAGTTGAAACGTGGACAACTATCCTTATCTCTATTTCTATCAAGATAAGACCTGTGTGAACTGTCGTTATTAGACCACGTCCACTGTGAAACGAGCGGTTCATCCAGTCTATGGCGGTTTACTAAGTCATGGCTTGTTAGTAGCCTTTTGAGATCAGGATTTCCCCTTCTGTTTGCCAAGCCAACACTATCCACCCGTGCATCGAGTATAGTGATAAAGTCTCCTGTTAAAACTAGAGTCTTAGACGTTACCAAGAAATTCTCCAAGTCATGGAAAAAACCAGCTTGCCTACACTCTTTCGGAGCATAGAGAGCTACCAACCTGAAAGACTGCTTACTTACATGTGTCACATCTAGGACGACCAGCCTACCTTCTGGGTCCAGAAAGACTGTACTTACCTGTACATCCAAGCTTTTTCTGAACAAAACCACCATGCCCGCGCCTCCCCGACAACTAGGAGAAATAAATTTCTCATAGCTACTTAGAAGAAGTCAGAACGTATGTGGCTCATTCATCTTGGACTCAGTTACCACACATATATCCAAATCTAGTGACCTGAGGTCGTTCAGGAGACAGATTTGTTTCCATCTCGACCCCAAGCCACGTACATTTATACACCCTACTTTAATCTCCATGGAAGAATTTAAAACAGCAAAAGAAACTTACGTTTTTACGTTTTCGGGAGGGGCTGCACTAATTTTGGCAGTCTCTCCCTCTTTTTCTCTCTGGGGTGCAACCTCTAGCATTTTCTGGACGACTTCTTTAGTCATGTCCAGCAAATCACTGGGATACCTTTTTTTTACATGATTCGTAAAGTTCATCGTCTATAACTTTTGCCAGCCTAATATGGGCTGGCATGTCTTGTAACAATGCTTATATATGAACACCTGCAGGTGTCCTCCAAAAATTCTAGCCATTACTTGGTTTTATCGTTGTATTTTATAAATCTCTCTTTTGAGGGGGGGGTCTATTTGGGAGTGGACTGGGGAAATTTCTTGTGTGCCTGTGGTTATTGCTTTCTTTGTTATGGGAGGGGAGTCAGGGGCTGGGGCTTTTTTCCTTTTATATGTCACAACTGTGTAATCCATCTCTTCCGTTTTATCTTGTTGACTTCCTTTATCCCCATCATTTGTTTTCTGTGATTTATTTTCCTCCTCTTTGTCTCTTTCTCCGGTTTTCCTGTTTTTGTCTCCTCCTCCTTGTTGGTTTCTATACCTTTTTCTTTTAGGGGAGGGACATCTACCTTTTTTGTCTTTTTTACATTTTCGCAGTCTGACCTCACGTGTCCCTTCTCGCCACACTTAAAACACCTTGGTCTTCAACCTTCCACCGAGACATGGACACTTAGTCCCTCCCCTATAAAGATTCGATTGGGCCTTGGTTTCAGAACCTCATTTGGGGCCTGTATGACAATTTCCAGGGTTTAGCCTTTCCAATTAATGGCTACCCTCCTCCTCATTTGTAGTATAGTTATTTCCTCCTCGGCGTCATAGATAACTGCAGCGGCCAACCATGACACCTCGTACCCCATTGGTATTTCCTCTATTGTGATTTTTGCTCTCCTCCTTCCTAAATATGTCGGAAGGAGGATTATTTCGTCGTTCCTTAATATTTGAGTTGATATTTGCTTTGCCATTTCGGCATCTTTAAAATGCGCCTCCACTGTAGCACTTCTCACTCCTTTTCCTATGTACACGATTTTGTCCCATATGGGCACCAGACACTTTTCCACTGTTTCATTTTTTGTAGGCATTAATCTCTATACCTTTTTATTGTAAATTTTATAGAACACTTTGTATAGTCTCTGGTGGTGGCAAGAGTTTAGTGAGACTTCTTGTCTTCTTTATAAGATTTCTGAACTTGAACAATTGTTCCTTTGTAATGTTCATATCTATAAAGTTGCCTCCAACGGCTGCTGAAAAACTTGGTTTTTCACCTTCATTTGCTTCAATATTTCTTTGCATTGAGGGGAAATCTTTATTTGATTTTAAATCAAATTCTTTTTTTTTTTTAGACACAATATTGTCTTTACAGACAACAACATAGAAAAAATACACTTTCTGTCACAAATGATAAAAGTAGAAAAATATATTTCACCCTGTACCGGGCAAAGTTCACAATAATCAATTAACAACAATTTTCCGTCCTGTAGGGCAAAAACACCGTCGAAATGACATCAAAAGTTTGATTCACACAGGAATCCACAGAACAACAAACAGTATAACAATTGACAAAAATCACCAACAGAAAAATGAGACTCACACTAGCAAAGATTCCAGCAGCAAACGATATAGCAAAGCAAGGCAACTCTGAACAAACTTATCAAGCGATAGCTTTATGTGAAATTCAGTCAACAACATTGACTGATTTGCGCCAGTAGATTGCTCGATCAAGGAAAATAACGAAATGTTAGCACCAAGCAGTGTTTAGGCATAAGCAAAATTTAGGTTAGTTAAAATATGTTTGTGACATATTTCAACTCCTTAAAGGCAAATTCACTACAGTTACCATGGAGAAATATCTTTCTTATGGTAAAAAGATTGTGAAAACACCCGGTTTGTTCTGTGTCGCCATCTATTAGGAATCCCAGACATTGATGTTTTGAGTTTTTTGACTCGTCAATGGGATGTACTTAAGAGAGGCAACTTTAAGTTTGTTCAGAGTTGCCTCTCTTAGGTACATCCCATTGACAAGAGTCAAAAAACTTGTAACATTGATATCTAGGATTCCTGATAGAAGGCGACACAGAACTAACCGGATGTTTTCACTTTATTACCATAAGAGAGATATTTTCTCCACAGTAACTGCAGCGAATTTGCCTTTTAACAGTTAAGATATGTCACAAATATATTTTAACTCACCTAAATTTTGCTTATACATATATATAATTGGTGTTTCATAAGCATAAAAGCATATGTCTCACCCATCAGCTTTACATAAGTAAACATTAGCTACTTTTGTCCAGAAATTCAGATCCTTATTAGTTGATAAGTTTGGTTTCCATTGGATTTAGACTGTTACTGAGTTATAACAAACCACTATTAGATTGTAAGGCAGCACAAGGTTGTAAGGGAGTTAACTCTTTGATAGTTCCAGATTTTAGTTTTGACTTGGTTTAAATTATCTCAGGAGAAATGTTTGTCTGTAATGACAGTTGATAATCTCAGATTTCCAGTTGAAGAATACTGCAAGCTGTTTCAGGAAATGAAGATTCTCAGTGAGCCAGAACTTGCAATTATGTATTCCACTGGAGTTTGGAGGAGTACTGTCACTGATGTCCCAAGTTACAGTGGATTAAGAACGGAAGTGGAGTTTACTTGTCTCTAGACCTAAAGTAGTGCAGGTGTTATGTTGTCCTTTGAAGTTGTAGATATTGAGTCCCATATAATTCCTCTGGTTACCATCTAGTGACTGAATGTAACTCTATATACAATGGTTTTCGATAGATAGACTCCCCCAGTATACATGTGGCTTGATTTTAACAAGTGCAGGTGAGATGCTGGGCAGCATCAATATATCATTTCAGTTATAATGTATAATGCTGGATGTGGCATTATCCAGGCAAGAATAGCTTCAATGTTGTATGCATTGAAAAGTTTGCCATATTTGCATTGAGTCAGGAAGTGGTGTCTCATGAGAAATAAAAAGTTCCGAGCAACAATTGTAGTGACAGCTAAACTGTGTAGATGATTAAACCAAGTTACTTTCAGCCTCCTGGTTCTCTTTGGATTTAGGATGAGAAGGGATTTCTCTATCTACATTATATTCTCACTAAAACCATTCCTGCTAAGGCCTTATTATTGTAGAGTCTACTCTGCTGAAAATTTCCTTATTAGAAGATATGGTGAAGATGTTTGCTCAGGACCCGAAGAGAATCAGGTGAGACTTCCATCACTTCCTGATCACTTTCTTTGTTAAATTTCCCCCCCCCCTCTCTATTCTCATATGTCTGCATAAATGTAAAAAGGTTTGACAGGTAAGAAAGTCTTGATCCCACTCTATAAAACTGAAATTTTGGTTCAGTGATTGGAAGTTTCCATCTCTGCTTCATTCACCTGCTTATGTTTCTTGTCTTTACCCCTTCTACAAAAACCTAAACATGAAAATGTTCAGAAAATAAAGTATTCATAGATACCATCTGCATGAAAAAACAACAACAGTGAGTTAGTGTTAACATATTTAATGTAGGGAACCTCAAAAAATTAAGTCTTTAGTCCAGAAGAATAATGACTAATAGTGTTATCAGTCTTGTAGCAGGCATGGGAGTCAACTCTAGCTATATTTCAATATCATTCTGACCTCATCATTGAAGCATAAACCTTCACCATAATTGCTGAAACAGTGGTAAATATTTCAGTAAGTAAATTATTGTATATTGTAAGAAACTAGAAGTGTTTAGAGAATAAGTGCTTTAGAAATACCCTTTACTTGAAAAGCAATAAATAAATTTGTTCATTCATTCTATGTCCATTTTTTCATGCTAGCATAGATTGAATAATTACTTATTCATCCATTGTTTTACAGTTAGATGTTCTTATTTTGTGAACCCTTCCATGGATTATTGAAAAAGCTCACTAGAAATAATTAAGTATTGAGGTAAAAACAATATTACATAGTCACAGTTAGTATTAGGGACTGCCCACCCTGTATCACTTTTAATTCTCTTCTTCATAAGTTGCTATATCTATTAAACAAGAGAGAAATTCTTTTATACTGATGAGTTTCTTCAAGACAGATGCCTTCACTTATAAATTTAGCTTCATAAGACACTAACGTTAAATTCAACTTTACGATGAAAGTAAACAAAGTTTGTTCTTTTTTAGAAGCGTTGAGATGTATTGTAAGATACAGAAATAAATTTATTTCTCAAACCCGTGATAATGCTATAAATAGCGTGATCAGGATAAATTATCCATTTATTGCAGAAAATTTATAAGTTCTAAAATTGCACAAGAATTTGTTGCTGGGCAGTTTAGTTTAATGGTAAAA
>NC_068994.1:28524389-28525370 GCF_001194135.2 Octopus bimaculoides
ATATTATTGGAAACAACTGCTATTGGACTTCTTGTGATTTGAATTCTTTGATTTTTTACTCTTTGCAGGGTAAAAAATATTATTTTTGTCAATAATTTTGGCAAAAATTATTTTTTCTCAAAAAAAATATTTTTGTCAATTTGTATATTCCTTTTTAAGGAATTTATTTGATCTATTAAATTACATTATGGAAACAAGTGTTTATGGAAACAAGTGTTTATGGAAAAACCCGATTTTTCTGCCGCCATAGGCGGTAAAATGATAACGCCAGAGGTGATGATGGCTGAATTGTTTAGGTATAGAAATCTCCTCTATAGGAAATTGTATAAAATATAGCTGTGAGAACAGTAGTATACAAAATGTATAACGTAAAGGAAAAATGAATTGGAACTTGTAAAAGTGAAATAATTGAAAGGTGTCTGGTACCTGTATGGAATAAAATTGTGTACATTGGATGTGGTAGAAGGAATGCTACAGTAGAAGCACAATTTGCTAATGAGAACTCAGCTAAGGAGTTACCAACAAGAACACTAAAACATGAGGAAATAATTTTGCTACCAACGTATTTGGGTAGAAGAATGGCAAAAATTACTGTAGAAGATATACGTAATTTGGATAGCAACAGCCATAACTTATGATATGGAGGAAAAAATGTCTATTTTAGAGATGAAGAGGAAAGAGGCCAAAAATTGAAAAGGGCAGACTCTTGAGGTCAGGGCTCAAGCCACCCCTAAAGTACTAGAAGAGCTGCCCAATAGGATATTTATAGGGGAGGGGCTGGGTGCGAGAGTTGTAGTAGAGGGGCATTGGCCATGCTGCTTTAAGTGCAGCAAAGAGGGTTACAACTGCTCTGAATGCAAGCCTGAAGAAAAAAAGAGTGAAGCCCCTCCCCAAAAAGAACCACTAGAGACAGGAGAAAAAGAGAAACAAGAACTGAAAAGACAAGAAAGAACACAAGAAAAAACACAAGAGAAAACACAG
>NC_068994.1:28525701-28552966 GCF_001194135.2 Octopus bimaculoides
ACAGACACACACGAAAAAACCCCACACCATCTCCTTGTTAAAACCCACTGCCAAACCCCACCCCAAGGCACAAGAAAAAATTGTGTCCTCTAATGAAAAAGAATGAGGTACTATCAAGAGTGATAAGAGCTATTACAAAGCTTGGGTTTATAAAGACAACAAGGACATGCCGCCTCACATCCGAATTGTGAGGATGGAGGCAGGATTATTCAAAGAACTAAAAGAAACATATCCTAATGACTTAAAAGATATAAGTCAAGAGATGGCCAGTAGAATTTTTATGGTCAGTCCAGTGGCTACACTGCAAAAGAAAAAGGATGGAGAGGAAGCTGAATTCTTGCAGCCCCTCCTCAAACTTAAAATGTAAGTAAGTATACTTTACTATGGAGATTAAGCTAGGGTGTGTAAATGCGTGTGGCCTGGGGTCGAAATGGAAACAGACTTGTCTCCTGAATGACCTTAGGTCACTAGATATAGATGTATGTGTTGTGACTGAGTCCAAGCATTCTCGCCTCTTCTAAATGACTACGAGAAATTTATTTTTCCTAGTCAGCTGGGAGGCAGGGGTGTAGTGGTCTTATTCAGGAAAAACTTGGATGTGCAGATAAGTACAGCCTTTCTGGACCCAGAAGGTAGGCTGGTCATTCTGGATGTAACACATGTAAATAAACAGTCCTTCAGGTCGATAGCTGTCTACGCACCAAAAGAGTGTAGACAGGCTGGTTTTTACCAGGTCCTGGAGAACTTCTTAGTGACATCAAAAACTCTAGTTGTACTAGGAGACTTTAACACTATTCTTGATGCACGGGTGGATAGTGTTGGCTTGACTGATAGAAGTGGAAACCCTGGCCTAAAAAGGCTACTAGAAAGCTATAATCTAGTAGACCAATATAGACTGGATGAACCACTTGTTCCTCAGTGGATGTAGACTAATAACGACGGTTCACTCAGATCTTATATAGATAGGATATTTGTTAGGAATATAGATAGGAATATGTTTAGTTGTTCACGTTTTTGTTGCGTCCCTTACATGGATCACAAGTTTGTGACATTGAGGTGTACCTAGATAAGTGTCATAGGCAGGGACCAGGGTACTGGAAGATGAACAAGTCTATTTTGACTTGTAAAACCTTCCATGCCCAGGTTAAGGAGTTAGTGAAGAGGGCATTAACCGGTGCCATTATTAATAATAGGTGGTGGTGTGCCCTCAACCAAGCCATTCGTTCTGAGTTTATTAGATTTACTGCTATTTCTAGCCAATGAAGTGACTTCATAAAAATTCCCTCATTGGATCAAGGTCAGAGACTATCATTTGGTTTCCTCTACACAAGGCATCCTGATACTTGTCTGTTAATCTCCATCCCATTTCTTTTCTCAATAATCTGTGTAAGTTCAGTTCTGATGTCAGATTTAGGAAAAATCTTACATGATAACAGATTAAGTTCATGAAAACACCCCAAAGAAAGCTACCAGGACTCCCACAGCAACATACTCAAACTTTGTCCCACAGACATGATGCCTCTTCATTCTTCTACTTCTACAATGACCTCTTCTCCTTAAAACTAGCTAGTTGTTGTGCACTACTACTACTACTACTATTACTATTACTACTACTACTACTACTACTAACCTGATACACTTATCTTGACTCTTTCCCTATCAAGCCTTGCATGAAGCACTGCAATTCCCTTTTACTCATTTCCTCCACAAATGTCAATGCAATCTGTTCAACATGAGCTTTATCACTCTCGTCAGTTTTGGAGGACTTTCCAAGCTCATGATTATAGTTATTTATGCTGCCCCAGTAAAAGTAGTTGTCTCAACAGAAGTTATTTATGTCGTCCAAGCAGCAATAGCATAACTAGCACAAAGGGCAAGAAGTGTTTCGCACCCCGGATGATGCTTTTATGGGGCAGCATGATGTAGCTAGAGTGAGTGCCGCAGCGGGACCCCAAGCCTACACAGGACGGATCTGTTCAGTTTCGCTCACAGATTTAAAAATTATTTTTTTTTAACTAAACAGTTTGAAACTTCATATACTGATGTAATTTCTCATGCTGAACATGGTTCTCTTCCAACATTTTTGATAAAATTTCGTATCTTAGTAGTTATTTCGTATTAAAGTTGCCCTATTTGGGTAATTTTAACCAATCAAAGTGGATATGAAAAAAGAAAACAATTACTTATAAAGTTACAACTAAGAACCGTAAGAAGGTAGTAAAAATATCTTTTTATTTCGAGATTTGAAAATGAACTAAATATGGGACATTTTGGGTGTCCCTGAACGGTCAGTATGGGACAGGGGACAAAATTATCAAATATGGGCCATGTCCCGTATATAAGGAACGTTTGGCCACCCTAACCTTGATATACAAAAAACCGGATGGTTGCAGCTGGAGCCCTTTTGAAAATAAGTATGAGGCAGGAACCAAAGAAGGAGGCTGCTTCGTAGTTGCGCGTCATGCTAGAAATAACTGTTACATCTTCAAATCATACCAAACCATTATAAAAGCAGCAATACGGAGGCTAATGTAGCTAGGAATACATTAAATAATGTAGCTGTAAGTTGAAAAAAATAAATAAATAAACAGGACAGTCAAGTCCGAAATGTCTTTGATCATAGTTCTGTAGCATCAGGGCTGACCTGGAACCCAACAATAACAGAAAGCTGTAATGATCACGACTGGAACGTTTTTGATCATAAATCTGCTAGATTAGGGCTGATATGCATTGGAAACATAAAATGAAAATAAATACAAAAACAACGACTCCAGACTAGAAAGAACAGCCACAACAATGACAACTGACAAGATTGCTGACGGAACCGGAAGTGAAATTTATAAATCAGCAACATTTGACGTTGTGCCTTTGTTGTTTTTAACTCATCGCTTATCATAGATACTCTGATAGTCCTGAATGTAGATACTCCTATATAAATTGAAACTCCTGGACAAACCTTTAAAGTAACTTCTAGCTCATGTTCTATATTTTTTAAGGTCTGTTGGAACGAATTGTTGGCTTCTTTTTCTTTTAATATTTAATGTGTATACAAACATACATGCATGCTTTCTGAAGAATTTGTTTAATTTAATATGAAACTTAAAGTCACGAGAAAAACAATCAAGTAATACTTTACTTCATTATAATAAATATAACTCTGCACGTCTTGGGTACTCATTTTTCTTCGTAAAATTACTTACAACTTATTTTTAACATCTATGTACGTATGTATTTCTGACTTTTTATGTGACTATGTTTCGTTTCATTTTGGTAAATTGTTTTAATTCTCGGTTTCGTTCAATAACTAAAAGCAGTATGTAATTAAAATGCCTCTTTCTATATACAATGAACCTATCATCTACCTGTATTATGACCCCTCCCCCCAAATCTGGCAACTACGAAGTTAACATGAATGTTGGACAGGAAAAAAGCTTACTAAAGAATAGTGTGTTCCTGTAAGGCACCCAAGATTCGAAAGTAATTATTATAGGTTTTGTTGATGTTTATACTCACCTGATTATGAATTTAATGGACAATTTATTTTCATTAGGCCCATCTAATTAAGATCTAAACATAAAAGGATATACAAGCTAAAAATGTGTGAAATAGCTAACAGCGAATGAAGTCTAGATTAGGATTCTGCAGTGTCAATATTTTTACATCTGTTTAGTTGACTTTTTAGGGTTGAGGGTGGACACCAGTCCGCTCCTCAATTTAGCACGTTTTTTTGTCAATGAACGGGTCTTAATCGCAATCTATGGGTCCACTGTTGTTATAGTTGTGTAATATCTTTAGTCAGTATTTAATACTAATTTAAAATAATTTACTTACATAAAACGAAAGATCGCCAATATAATATGTGTTAAACCGAAAAGGTTGATCCAATTAGCACTGTTGACTTCTTATTTATATGTTATTGTTTACACAAATTCCGGCATTTTATGCTCTACTTTCAAATTCTATTGAGGTGAGTTTTAGTTATCCACCTTCGGGGTTGGTCGATGAAATAAGTACCAGCGAAGGTATCAATTAACCCCTTTCCCCCCAAAATTGCTAGCCTTGAACCTACATTCGGTATTATGTTACTGTTAATGTACAGAACGGTTTAGTCCCCGTCAGGGCATTCCATCTCGTCTTCAATTCGGTGTTTCTATGATTATATTACCTTGTGTAGCCTTCCTGTTTGAAGACAGTAGAGATATTATTTGACGGAGATTTGACTGGTAACCGGACTAATGAATCCTTGGCCTTGAATGAAAAAATGTTTCCAGGTCGGTGGATGGCAGAAATAAAATTCAAATCTTGCTTTTTTTCCCCCCATCCTTTCATTCTGTTGGGGTGGGGTGGTTAATAAAAGACATTCTATGTGAACTGAGACTAAATAACCACCAGGTTGAAACCCAAAGCACAAGTGTCAACATGAACAATTGTTTTTAAAATTTGATTGACATACCAAGAATGTTTAGTTGATGACAATAGGCCATCATGTCTAAATGACAGTTACAGGCAGTCATCATCATCAATTTAGTTTTAAAGACCCACTCCAAATAATGACTTTTGTATAAGCTAACAATATTCACTGTCAGTTGTCTTTATGAATTTTACCCTTGTTAATTCTGATGTCTGTAATTCATTTAGCTATGTCATCTTACAAAATGATGTTTTCAGTTATATTTGTTCTAATTTAAAATTTTCCAGTGTCATTTAATTTTCTGTTATTTACTTAATTTTTCATAGATCTGATATCATCAGCTTTTTCTCATTCTTTTAGAGTATATAGAACAAAAAGAATTTATAAATTCTTTCATTCTTGAGTGGTGAAATTATTTGAGCTTGGTTCTACAATTTATGAAACTACTTGTTGGTTTCTATTTAGTTTAGTACAATTCTCTCTATGTCCATTTTTAATATTTTTCTGCTTCCAGATAAGGTTGGAAGAAAGGTGCTTTACTCCAAGAACAAGATAAGAATTCTCAACTCTCTGGCCCCCAAAATTATCATCTATTCACTGGATCATTGCAGCTTCCCTCAAACATGTTTATCCTTTGAAAGATACAGTACAGCTTGTAGTATGCTGGTAAGAGCTAAGCAGTCTGAAAAGCACTTTAAAATTGAATAATTGATTCCATATTATTAAGATCAATCTAAAATCTGGAGGCTGGACCCATCCTCTGAAACTTCATCATATCCTTTTTTTTTTGTCTTTACTGCATTTTGTTTTTAAGTTATTTCCTTTCTTTTTCTTCTTTTCTCTTTTTTTTTCAATCATTCTTTAACTATGGAAAATCAGCAGTTTTCTTATGAGTTTTTGCAAAAGTTATTAAAATGTAAAGCTAAAATGCTCTCTGGTGGGAAAAAATTTACTTGTGAAACATGCGGTAAAACATTTCCTGAGAATGTACAGCTTGTACGTCATGTGCGGATTCATACAGGAGAAAGGCCATATAAATGCGAACACTGTGACAAAACATTCACTGAAAAGATTAACTTGACCAGACATATTTTTACACACACTGGAGAGAAACCATACAATTGTGAGTATTGTGGAAAGGCATTTTCTCAGCGTTTTACCCTATCTAAGCACATTCTTACACACACTGGAGAGAAGCCATACCACTGTGAATATTGTGGTAAAACATTTTCTCAAAGTTCTACCTTGTCTAAACACATCCTTACACACACCGGAGAGAAGCCTTATCATTGTGAATACTGTGAAAAATCATTTTCACAAAGTGGTCATCTTTCCCAACACAGACTCACTCATTTAAAACCAAAATCTTATGACTGTGAACATTGTGACAAAAAGTTCTCAATGAATTCCACTTTAGTAATTCACAGGCGTTTGCACACTGGAGAACGCCCTTATAGTTGTGATTGTTGTGAGAAAAGCTTTATGTCAAGCACTGCTCTCAAAATACACCAGAAGATCCACAAACCAAAGAAACCTGTAGAAAGTGAACATTGATCCATCTCATTTGATTGAAACAGTAACTTTTTGTTGCATTGGTAAATCCTGTTAGAGATAAAAACACATCTCATTGTGATTATTATCTCCTCATTTGTATCAAATAATCTTATTAAGTAAGCATCTGAAGATATTTTCTAATGCTATTGTGTCCAATGTGAAAGAAAGGGGATTTAAAAAAACTCAGGATAAAGACACAGCATCTACTGGCCCTGACATCTATTCTTTTAAATTTGTTTTTTAACCCTACTGTGACCCAATTTCTAATGTAACACACAGACTGTGTTTCAGTTCACTTTAGTGAAATAGGTATTTCATTTATGAAATAGTGTTTGGAATGTAACTTAAAATACTCTTAGATAAATTCAATATAATTTAAACATCAGTGATTTTTTTTTTTTGATAAAACCAAAGGCAAGTTGGTATCAAAATTTTTTGAAGAAACAAATATGCTTAGAATTTCCACTTGAAGATAACTATTCTGAGTTAACTATTCTACAATTGAGTCAATCAACTTTCCTCCATGTATAAGAATAATTTTTGTTACCATGTTTCTATTGAAATATGCTGTCTTTGCATCGATGAAAATAATGATGAATTTCAGAAATAACTTATTTATTTATTGAGCTGGGGTTTGGAACACAGATTAACATGAAATTTTAATGGAAGGTTTTCATTTTGATCACCTTAAAACAGGAAGTTTGTGTCATAGAACTAGGGATAGTCTTGGGTGGATTGATAACGAAAAGGGTTAATTAGCACTTATATACTTCTGTCTTCATCTCACATCAGTCATATGACACTGTCCTATTGGGACTGATATGAGCCCTCATAATAATAATAATAAGGGCAGCAATTTTGGGGAGGGGATAAGTTGATTACATTGACCTCAGTGTTTCACTGGTATTTAATTTATCGACCCTGAAAGGGTGAAAGGTAAAAATGACATTGACAGAATTTGAACTCAGAATGTAGTGACAGGTGAAATACCGCTAAGCATTTCGTCTAGCATGCTAATGATTCTCCCAGCTTGATGCCTTAATAATAATAATAAGAAGAAGAGAAATGGTTGAATGAGATTGGAATAGAATGTCCTGTAGAGCTTCTGCAGAAAGTTTGCCTCTTAGGGACAAGACAGATTATCTGAAGGATCTTGTGAATATCTAATGTTATAGGTAGTAACCCACTACCCACATAAATTCTACCAGGAATAAGAATGAACCTGATTCAAATCAACAATAATAATAATAATAAAGTAGGATCATTATGTACCAGCAGAAGAAACAAGCTATATCAACACCATAATTTGATTGTTATTTCCCATTGTACACATGAAATTTAATACTTTCATGTGTAAGTAGAGGTATAGTTGACCAAATCACCTCCCCCCCACCTTCCATTTTGTTACTGTTAACTGTTTTACAACATATATTAGATTTACAACAAAATACTAGATCATGTCATAGTAAACATCTAGTCCTCCTCCTACTCCCTCAATCTGCACCAAATTCACTACATTATGTCTGACATAATTGAAACTAAAAAGAAAAGGAAAAAAACTGCAATAAAATGCTTCTTTTGATATACTTTGAGGTTTGTTGTGCTTTATTGTTGTGTCTTGTTTTCTTATTTCATTTAATGTCCATGATAGGGAAACATGAGTTATGTGGAGCATGGTGGTATATTAGAGTACATAGGGAAATATAGCATGTGTTCAGTGGTAGTCGAGCATAGTGTGTATTCTAATATGAGTGAAACATGGAGTGAAGAATGAGGAAAACCTACTGTAATTTAACATTTAATGTCAATGTTCCATGTTGGCATGGGCTGAACAGTTTGACAGGGATCTGATGGGCCCAAGGACTGCATTGTGCTCCAGTGTCTACTTTGGCATGGTTTTTACATTGAACGCCCTTTCCAATGCCAACCACTTTACAACATGTAATGGGTGTTTTATTTGTGCTGCCAGCATTTGTGAGGTTGTGCTGCAGCTTTTAAGACCACAAACCCCAAGAGAGATGGGGCAATTTTTTGCTAGGAAAATGAGTAGAGAAGGGTAACAAATGGGAGAAAAGGGCTGGAGATGAATGGGTTCTTTGCTGTATAAGTGCTACAAGACTACTCACATTTTAGAAAAGAGAATAGTAGGTGATTGGTTGGAGCTGGAAAGCAATAAAAAATAGTGGTGTTAGGGTGGACCTTCAAGGTATGAGGTGGGTAGGAATGATGGGGTTGAGTTTATTGGTTGTGAAAAGTTTCAGCACCTGTGGAGCATGTGAGGAATCTATTTCCTCAACTCATTAGAAGTGGCAGCAAATCTCACTCATATCATACTCTACCATCTTAAATGTAACTCCATTGTCCAAGTCTGAAGAAAAGATGGGATGGTTACAGCTAGAACTCCTGTGATCATAAACATGTTACGTATATTAGAAGTGAGTTGAAGCTAAATAATACAAAACATAAACTGAATGTAAAGCAGAGAAACAGATTTTATCTAAGCAAAATGAAATCAATAGTAGTATGAGATGTGTACATTATGAGGGAATCTTATGTAAGTGGCTCAACCTTTATAGAAATGGCAGTCAAGGTCCCTTCTAATTAACCCTACCATCATAAAAGTAACATGTTGAATATAACCCCAGGTAAACTAAGCCTAGTTATCAAAAAAAAAAAAAAGACTGGAAGATCATAGCTGTAATGCCATTTATCATAGGTTTGCATAATTAGGGCCACCTTGGGGCTAAACAACCATAGTGAACTGACAAAATATTTACTGTTGCATAAAATGCTGTTTCTTTTTTTGTTTTTCGTATTTAGTTCCATCCTTTTGTGGTCTGACTTTAAATCCTGTCATGGTCAATTCTGCCTTTCATCCTTCCAGGGTTATTAATATAAAGTACCAGTGAAATAATAGTGTTTCCTAAGTTTCTTCAAGCAAAAGATAACAGCTGAGAATCCCAAATAAATCTTCATGGTACTTGGGGTAAATTCTAATGGCCACAGTATTCCTGTGAGGATCAGAGACACCCAGGTATTTATCATCATTGTCGTTTTAATATCTACTTTTCCATGCTTGCATGGGTTGGATGGAATTTGCTGAGGTAGATTTTTCTTTGGTGAGATGCCCTTCTTGTCGCCAAGCCTCACCTGTTTCCAAATAAGCTAATATTTCCCCTTGACCACACATTTTCAGGGAAGATTGGAAATGGACTCAGCTTGCATAAAAGTGACACTCATTTACAACCATCACAGATTGTCAAGGCAAGGAGACAGTAACACAGAAACACACATTTATATATATTTATACTTATGATGGGTCTCTTTCAGTTTGTGTAGCAAATCCAATCTCAAGGCTTTGATCAGCCTGGGGGTGTAGTAGAATACTCTTTCCGAAGGTGCCATACAGTAGAACTGAACCTAAAACCTTTTCCATATTTTGTGTCTTGGAATCCTTCTAACCTTAAGCCTAAAGTCAATAACTACTAATCTAAGTTGAGTTACATAGTCTTCATCTGGGAAGGACTTTGCATTAATGAGTATATGTCTTGTCCATGTTTCTGGTGAAAATGTAGTAAATCTGGCTAGTGTGCCTATCAGATAGATAAGTGATCTGAGGGTTGGCAGGTTTTCTGAAGTTGGTGTTGCAAACCATTAAACCGTTTGCATCATAGAACTCCAGCAGCCTTGTTCCTTCCTCATTTCTGGAACCAAAGCCGTAAATTCACTGGAGTGTTTTCTCGCAAAGCCATTGAAGTCCCCTGCTCCAATGAGAATGTCATTGTCTTTCGTCATTAAAGTAGTCCACAGAAGGGATTCATAGAAATGGTTCTTCTGAATAGCTGCAAATCTGACATGTGGAGCATATGCAGAGATAAATGACACCGTTATGTTAAACAGGACTAATCTTAGCTTAATGATCCTAAGACACATGCTGACTACCTATCACCTTATCCACCCATTTCTCTGCTAAAAGAATACCCATACCATCTAACCTTTCATTGCTGCTCACCCAGAACTTCCATCTGTGTCTCTTGCCTGCAAGCAGTCTAGATGAGTCTCCCCTCCATCATCATTACCTCTTGTACACAGCACACATCTACATGCCTCTGCTCAAGCATTTCAACAATCCCACCAGACCTATCATTCATTGTGCCAATGTTGATTGTGGCATCTCTGAGGTTGTGAATCTGGGAAGGTGGAGAAATGTTTTCAGCATCTGGAAAGGTCTTTGTGGTCACTTACATGAAGATAGCAGGTTCTTCGGCTTAGTGTAAGCAGGTACAGGTTGCAGCATGAGTTACAATTAAAATTTCCTTCTGTCCCATAAAGCCTTCATGGATATGCAACTGCTAGGGGAAGGGGAGGGAGAGGTTTCCAATATAATTAAAGCAACAATTATTTTCCGGCAATGTAGAAGTTGCCATATACACCATGATAATATATACTTCTGAATTATTATCAGCGTCACACTATAGTCATAGATACATAAGCATACATACATACACATAAGCACATACATGAACAAAGCATTACATGTAAAAACCTGAATGTAGGACCCACAGGCTCTTATATGCATTACATGTACCCATATAACTATGCACTCATAGACAACTCACAGGTTGTAATATTGTCAAGTGCAATATCTTTCTCTCTCTCTCTCTGGCCGGGTAACCATGTGCCTCCTCTATAGTAGGACACATGTTTCTGATCTGTTTCTCTGTCACACACTAACCTTTCATTATCTGACACAAGATCCCCTCCTCCAATGCCCCATTTCCTGGTTGGCATTTGGAAGAGCGTCCAGCTGTAAAAACCATGTCAAAACTGACTTCGCCTGTACTGGTGCCACAGAAAAAGCACTCAGTCCATTCTGTGGAGTTGGTGTCAGGAAGAGCATTCAGTCGTAAAAACCCTGCCAAAACAAATATAATAGCCTGGGGTAGTCTTCTACTTGACTGGCTCTTGTCAAACCGTCCAACCCATGCCTGCATGAAAGGTGGATGTTAAACGATGATGATGATGATACAACATACATATAATTATGTTATATATTATATAACCATAGTTCTCCAATGAACATGCTCATATATGAGTAGAATAAACAAACATGAGCATCAATATGTGCACATGCACTTGAATCTCTTTCACAAAGGTGGAGATGAGGCACAGGTGGGAGGATCCTCCATGAAAATTTCTAAGAGAACTGAAATTGAAAGTACCTGTGGGAACAATAAATAGAGAAAGAGAGATACAACCACAATATCACAAGAAGAGAAAAAGGGGAATTTTAATTTTCTGATAGCAATTGGAAGTTGTACCTGTCAGAGAGAGATAGGGACATGTCCACTATATCACACAGGGAGAGAGAGAGAATTCAAAATGGAGAGATTGGGTGAAGCTGAAGGTTACCGAACTGGAGGAAATTCAATGTAATTTATGGTCACAAATGTATGAGGCAGTAACAGCTGGAAGGCCGAAGAATAAAACACATCCAGAATAGTGTTGTTAATTAATAACCTGCACAAAGAATTTTAATTTGTGAAGGACCTAAATGAATAACCTGAACAGGTGCGTAGTGTACCACATGTCAGACACAAAAGGATGCATGATGGGAAGGTAAACTTACAAAACCCAAACAGAAGAATGCTGGACTCCTTTACCACTACAGTCTACATCAAATATGAAGTTTGTCAAATCAAAGAAAATGAGTGGTTCCAGCTGTTTTGGCTCAATACAATATGTATTGACTGTTGTGTAGTGCCCACAAGTGAGCACTACTTAAGCAGACTTTACAATTGAAGGAATTCCAGTTGTGATCATTCCATCTTTTAAAGCAAATTTTATTAGAGTACAATATTCAAGTCTTACCTTTGTAGGCAGGGTGTTATTTAGGAGAGATCTTACTGCTATATCCAGCTGATCAAATGACCTTGTAGAAATTCCATTATTGGTCCAAGTGACTCACCTGTATCCCATTTAGGATACCACCACCCCATCATCTTTGCCTTTCATCCTTTTGGGGCCAATAAAATAAGTACCAGTTGAGCACTGGGTTGATGCTATCAACTTACCCCACCCCCGAAATTGCTGGACTTGTGCCAAAATTTGGAAAAGGAAGTTACTACTACTACTACTACTCCTACATTAGGACTTAGAGAATGGCAGTTTCAAAGAAATAAAGGAATTGTGAACTGTTGAATAACTTCAAACTTAAGATTTAATATCAAAACATTTTCCTATTGGCAATGAATTGTCTATTTCACTGCCAGAATGTCATGATGAACTTCAGTGTTTATTTTTTTTCCTGTATCAAGAACATTATTGTAGGTACTATCCACAACATGCATCTAGCACCCATGCACACAGCATTCATGTAAATATCTATAATGAAGAAGTTAGTGACCTACAATCTACAAATAGAGAAGAATTAACTATCAAGAAATAACAATACAACTGTAATATTGCCTTGGCAGTAACTGCAACACTGAAAAATTATTTATTACACAAATACAAAGTTGCCTTTAAGTTCACAAGTTAGTGAAGCACCACAGCTCTCTTTTACTTTCTATAACAACTAAAGAAAAGACTAATTTTATCTTATAGGCCATCATTACCCACAGCGAAATATATTAATGGCTGTAATCTTTGCAACAAGGTAAAATTACAAATATACACTAAAACAAAGACATTCCAAACAGAAGTAATACCATAATGAGAACAAGTTTTATTTCTTTAATATCGTATACACTTAAACTAGATTAATTTTGCCAGTTGTAGATTACACCTCCTTGGCTATAAACTAACCTACTCAGCCAGAAGTTAACCAAATAACAACCTAGATGAAGCCAACTGGAAACCTGCATCATGAGTAATAAGATGTGAAATAGCCTAGACAAATTTATTCTCACATAGGAATTGAGTTTTCTTTAGAAAATATTGTTATGGACAAAGTAGAAGTATTTGCAAACAAACATCACCATTTAACATCTGTTCTTCATACTGGCATAAGTTTTGACAGGAGCTGGTATGCTGGAGAACTGCACCAAGTTCTGTCTGCTTTGGCGTGGTTTCTACAGCTGGATGTCTTTCCTAATGCTGACCACTTTACAGATGGTAATGGGTGCTTTTTACATGGCAGCGGCTCAATTGAAGCTACCAAAGAACTTGCAAAATAAGGCCTCTCCACTGAGGTTGCATTAGTGTTGAGGAAGGTGGCTTTGTGCCAGATGATGAGAGGTTAGTGTATGATGGAGGGATAGAAATGGATGTCTTGTGGTAGAGGAGATAGATGGCTACCTCAGGTGGATAAGCGAGAGGGAGAGAGATATGTTGGGGCATATCCTTGAGTTATAGGGAAGCAAATACAAGTGAAATAGTACAGATAGGACAGGCTGAGTGAATAGGTAAGTTTGCAAGAGTGCTAAAGTAAGAGATAGAGGGGAGAGGAATGCATTATGTGGCATACACAGGTGGAAGGAGGGGATATTAGGAAGATGAGTTGTGAGGGACAGCTTAGGTACAAACTCATGTCTATAAATTGTAAAACAGCAGTTTTACATTGGCATGTAAGCAACAATGTCTGTGTAGTTTGTTGGAAGTACTTTCTGTGTAAAAGGTAATGGATTTTATGTAAATACAAACAAACAAACACATATTAATGCATCTAAAGATTTCCAACATGGGAAGAGGGCTACAAATTTGTGACTAATCAAATCAAGTACTTGGCTGTAATATTTATATTAAAACACATTATAATTAAAAAGAAGGTCACAAATATGTAAAAATATTTATTTATTTCAAAAAAGATTACAATCAAAAATATAGAAATACAGTTGATAAATAGTATGTATAAAGATATATAATATAAAAAAGGGGGTGTTTTTAAACTCAGAAAAAGTATCACAAGGTATTTTTGCTTGAAAGCACCAATTTGTCAATTTTCTCCACACGTGTGTAAATCTTTCACTAATAAACAAGTGTATATGGTATACATTCACATATACGTGTGTGTGAGTATATATATATATATATACCAGATTCAACTAATCACATAACTTGGGAATCCACATATATTAAGAACAGATATTGTTGTTAAATTATGCTTTCATATATATATATATATATATATATATATTGAGAGAGAGAGAGAGAGAGAGAGAGAGAGAGCCTGATATTTGTGAACTCAAGATTTATAGGCCATAAATGAAAAACAACCTAACATAATGTTAGGTAAGTCTCAGGATCAATGCCACAAGTAAACATTCAGATATTAGACATGGTGATCAAGTTCTGGACTGAGGAGGTGCCATGTGTTCCTGGAGGACTGCTTCATACCAAATTGACTAAGAAGTTACTGGCTGAAAAATTTTACAACTATGTGACCCTGAGATATGACATCCGAGCTCCTGTGACTTGAATAACTTAGACAACTATGTTTGGGGCATCATTGAGAGGGACACTAACTGACTACCCCAGGATTTATCAAATGCTGCTGACAAAGATATGGCAAGTGATATGAATGAGAATCAATGGAATCTGGCGTGTAATTGCTTCCATGGCCACATCAAGACTGAGAACAAGTTTATGAAATAACTTGTTTCTTTGATATTAAATTGAAAAGGTGGAATTCTGATAAGGACATTTCCTGTAATGAATGTAAACAATTATGATACAGATTGTTCAATGTAGTCCTTTGCAGAAAAGATAACAATGTGAGGTTTGTTCAATGATGTTATTGTTTTTTTTTGTTTTTTTTTTTCTATTCTATTCAGAGGAGAGACCTGTGTTTGTTTCCTGAAAGTAACAAGAAATAGAAATAAATATCAGTGACATAGAATTGTTTGTGTAGAAATGTTATTTGCCAAGATCAAGGTCATGACTATGATGTAAATTGTATTCTAACAAAAAGCATTTTTTTTTGCTACCCAATTACAATAGTTTGTATATTGGGAGGAATTGAATATACAATTTTTATATTAATTTTTATCTTTCATATGAAGGTGTGCTGAAACATTCTTGGCTTTAAGAGGCCAACCTGGTGGCCAACCTTCCAAATTCTTTTACAGGGTTTAGAAAAACTGAAGGACTGCTGCAGTAAGTGTGTGAATCTGTGAGGAGAATATGTTGAATAAAATCATAATTGACTGGTCCTCCTGTATTTTCTTTTAACCAAAGCCAGGAACTTTTCAGCACCCCTTTATAAATCACTTTTATCAACATAATTCTTATATCTTTAATTTTACTCTCTCCCTCCCTTTCTTGGCTGGCTAACCTCCTCTTTTGCAAGACATCTATTTCTGTCTCTGTCACACTCTAATCTTTCATCATCTGACACAAGATCACCTCCTCTAATGTCCCCTCTGTGTCCTGTCTCCCCCACACTTCTCTTCTTACGCTTCCTCTTCCAGTCAGTCCCTTAACCATTGACGTCATGGCCCTCTTCTCCTGGCTCATCCCCACAGATGTCCAAGTGGCACTCATTCTCTCTCTCGCCTGCATGTGTGCACACATACATACATACATACAAAAAAGATGTATGCTTATTAATGTATGCATGTATACATGACAACGCACCCCTTTACTCACTATTTCTCTTACATACACAAACACACACGTCCATTTCATTTGATGTTTGATATTGTATGTATGTGTGTGTGTGTGCACGTGTGTGAGGTGTTCCCCAATCACCATTTATTTCAATCACTGTTGTGAAGATATTCACCTGACTCATTTTTTCATTTAACCCCCATTTTAATTTTCAAGGTAGTCAATGTTGAATTCTGCAACTCTGTTAACTCTATTAAATATGTTTGCAAATATATAAACAAAGATTCAGATGTTGCAACATACACTCTTATGTAGAACGGCAGTCAGCAGATAAATATAAATGATGAAGTTGCGCAGTATGACAAAAGAATATACATCAGTACAAATGAGGCTTTTTGGCACATCTTCAATTTTCCCCGTTCATGAGAGGCACCCACCCATCATTCATCTGAGTGTCCATCTAGAGAATGTTCACAGGGTTAACTTTACAAAACAAACAGCCTTGTAACAAGCACTTTCTCCAAAAGAAACTACCCTTACTGCCTTTTATCAGTTGTGTCAAGTAGATGAAGATGCAAGAAAACTCCTTTACCCACAATTATCCCAAGTATTACACTTGGAGAAACAATAAATGGCACAAGAGGAAACATGGAACTGATGCTCTTGCAAGAGTTTAGAGTGTCCACCCAAGCCAAGCAGAATGCTACTACTTACAGCTCGTTTTGCATGAAGTACACGGTCCCAAATTATTCCAAGATTTGAGGAAGGTAAATGGTCATGTGTGTGAAACTTATAGGGAAGCATGCCATCAACAAGGTTTTTCAGAAAATGATGAGCATTGGGACTTTGCATTGACTGAAGCATCACTATCAGATTCTCTCAGGAAACACAGTTTGCAATTATACTGAACATGTGTCAACTTGGCAGTCCCCTGCAGCTTTGGATGAAACATTGTGAGGAGATGGCTGAGGACTTAAAGTATGCAGTTCAACAGACAAACCCAGATATCAATATTCAGTTCTCTGAAACAATTTTTTATGAAGCACTGATTGAAATTGAGGATCAAGTTTTGGCCATGGGAGGCAAAAATTTGCAAGAGTCTGGCTCTGGACTGCCAAAAACATATGATCAAATTAGTGATTTAACTTCAAGAAGCATAGCAAGAGAGACTGATTATGACATCACAGAATAACATTGTGCATATAATGAAATTATTTTGTCAGTCAGAGAAAAAAGTGGAGGAATTTTCTTTCTTGATGCTCCTGGTGGTACAGGTAAAACATTTGTAACAACATTGCTTCTCTCCAAGGTAAGGCAACAAAAAAGAATTACAGTTGCTGTACCATTGTCTGGCATTGCTGCCACCATTCTCCCAGGAGGATGAACAGCTCATTCTGATTTTAAATTACCTCTAAACCTGGTCACAAATGACAGCCCAATTTGTAACTTAAGCAAAGGTTCAGGTTCAGCAGAAGTTTTGCGCCAATGCCACTTGGTCATTTGGGATGAATGCACCATGTCACATAGAGGTGCAATGGAAGCTCTTGATAAGACCTTACAGGACATAAGAGGTAACAATAAATTTATGGGAGGAGTTACATTAGTTTTATCAGGAGACTTCAGACATTACCAGTCATTCCAAGATGAACAAGACCTGATGAAATAAAGTACATAAATTCACCTTCAATACTAACGTGCAAGCTTTATTACACAGGGATCAATGTGCAGAACAGTTTTCAACCTGGCTCCTCCAATTAGGAAATGGAAAAGTACCATTTGATGGGAAAGGTGATATCAGTTTGACTCATATTGCTATCATGATGACTTCCCCAGCTGAATTGAAGAATAGGGTTGCGTGAAAGGGCAATTCTTGCTCCAAAAAATGAGACACTAGCAAGGATTAACCATGAATTAATGAATAAGATTCCGACAGTCATTAAGAAGTAAAAAGCAACTGATTCAGTCCTTGATGAAAATCAAGCTGTCCGTTATACAACAGAGTTCTTTAATTCTCTTGAGCCACTTGGAACCCTTCCACATAAACTTTTTCTGAAGGTAGGAGTCCAAATAATGCTTCTAAGAAATTTAGATCCTCCTAAATTATGCAATGGGACAAGGTTGATTGTGAAGACATTATCACTTAATGTGATAGAAGCTACCATCATCACTGGATGTGCCTCTGGGAAGGAAGTTTTCATTCCAAGAATTCCAATCAAACCAACAAACATGCCATTTTAGTTCAAATGAACACAATTCCCAGTGCAACTTTGCTTCGCAATGTCTATTAATAAAGGTCAAGATCAGACTTTGAAATCTACTAGCTTGCACTTAATTGAGCTTTGCTTTTCTCATGGTCAATTTTATGTTAGTTACTCCAGGGTTGGTAGTTTGCAAGACTTATTTGTCTATGCTCCAAACCAGAAAACAAAGAATGTTGTTTATCCAGAAGCTCTTACATAATTTCCTTCAGCATATGTGTTAGAATTTATCTCCCATCATAAAAGTGGTAAATTTTGTATTTTTGTTTTATTATTATTTTATTTTTTTAATATGAATTCAGAATTGATTTCCCAATTGAAGAATAAATAGAATTTAGAATTACAAATTTCTATACAAAATGTTTTGCTTTTTTCTTCCAATATATAAGGAACAATTTCATTCTCGGACAATGGCAGGTACCTCTGCTAGTGTGTGTGTGTGTGTGTGTGTGTGTATATATATATATATATATATATACACACACACACACACACACACATAAAATGTGTGTGTATATGGATTTGTAATGTTAGTGAACATAAAAAATTTGCTCCCAAACTTGTTAGTTGAGTCCCACTGTGTGGCACCATGGGCAAGTGTCTTTTACTATAACCTCAGACTGACCAGGTCCTTGTGAATAGATTTGGCAGAAACCAAAAGAAACCAGTTGTATGTGTCCATCTGTGTCTTGACATTACATGATTGTTGTTACTGTTATACAAGCAATGACATTCATTTCTGATATTCTGCAAAAACGTAAATGGTCATGGGGAAATATACCATCTTGCTTGGAAACAGGTGAATGTTAGCAATAGGAAGGGCATCCAGTTGTACAAAATTTGCCTCAATAAGTGAGTGGATTTGGTAGACGGAAACTGAAAGAAGCCCGTCGTATATATGTGTGTGTCCTCCCAACATCGCTTGACAACCGATGCTGGTGTGTCTACGACACTGTAACTTAGTGGTTCGGCAAAACCGACCGATAGAATAAGTACTAGGCTTACAGAGAGTAAGTCCTGGGGTCTATTTGCTCGACTAAAGGCGGTGCCCCAGCATGGCCGCAGTCAGTTGACTGAAACAAGTAAGAGTAATAAACTTTGTTTGACCCATGCAAGCATGGAAAAGTGGATGTTAAAGAGATGACAGTTATGATGTGAGTATGTGAATGATTGGATTTTTCAGTTTCTATCTACCAAGTTCTACTCCCAAGTTATTGGTCAAGCCGTCACTTTTGCTGCTAAATAAGATCAGATCCAGAACCATAGGGTTGCAAAATATCACATACCAATATAATATGTAGAACCAAACCTACGCACATCCCTTTTTTCTGCATTAGCCTGTGTAGATTTTTTACGATGTTTAGGTAATACTCCTTCCTTGTGTTACTTAGGTCTCAAGTAGTAGCAAACGCTTACTTACTTCTAATTTATGTTAACGTTAATGTTATTGTTGAACATTCCCTAAAAATTTCGATATCCAACAATCACAGCCATAAAAAAATATTTCAAGGGAGGCAATGGATAAATTCGATTTTTCGCAACTTATTCCCCCTTAATGTCACCACTATATTTAGGGGAATCGATTACATCGATCTACTGGTACTTATTTTATCGACCTCAAAAGGATGAAGGGTAAAGTCGACCTCGGCGGAATTTGAACTCAGAACGTAGAGACGGACGAAATGCTGCCAAGCATCTTATCCAGTGTGCTTACGGTTCTGCCAGCTCGCCGCCCAATATAGCCAATATATCGAAAATTTATTAATTAAATGTAAAAGAAATGTTACTTACTTAATTTTCCCGTTTCCTTTTCTTTCCTGAAAGGTCTGTTGTAGTACTGGTAGATAACATATCCACAACATTTTCCTTGGAAGCCTGAGATTTATTTTTGAGCAATAGGGTATAAAGGTGAGGATAGTTGTCTCTTTCTGGCATATCTAAATGGAAAGCGAGATTGAAATATGTTGAGAAAAAAATTGTACAAAAATGAACAGTATTTCATTTAGGAAACAAAGCGAAGGAACTAAAAGTGAGATAGAAATCTGAAGTGAAGCAAACTCACGGGGAAAGAATAGGGCAGAAAGTATGTGAGTGCGTGCAAGTATTAGAGGGACGTTGACATAAATTATAGCGACACAAACACGTTGGCTGGTAGACAAGAGACTTGAAGAGTTTAGCGAGTAACAGAAAAAAAACAAAACTGACAGAAGACACTAGATTTCCATGTTTTCAGATTTTATGAGTGAATCACTTTGACAAACAGAAAGACAAATACAGAGATAATCGGGGGATATTAAAGAAAGAGGAGAGGAAAAAAATGCATATAAATAATGAAGAATGTGAATGAACGAAAGAAAGAAGGGAAAAAAGAAAAAGGGAGAGAAAAATAAAGAGAAGGAATGTATGAAAGGAAGAGAAAACGGAATGTAGAATAAAAATAGAAATATTTAAAAATGAAAAGTAAAAATCTTGAAAACGTGTTTAACTTACCTCTGGGTTTGGAATGGAAGGAGTTGAGAATACAATAAGGGTACTGTTTATTGAATTCACTGTCATCAGGTGACACGTGTAACTTTGTAGGGGGTTTAGAGAAATTTTTAAAGACTTCTGGAGCAACAGGTCTGTTAAGTTGTACCGATGCTGGCTTTGTTTCAGTGCTGTCTTCATTTCTTAGATTGGATGACACGGCTGCATTACTGAGTTCTGAGTTGTTAGTTCTTTCTACATACATTGCACTGTGATGAGATGATGATGATGGTACCGCTAGCAGAGGAGATTCTTTGTCACTTCGGCTACACGTTTCTGACAACGGCAATGGAAGTTCACTGTCCCATG
Source organism: Octopus bimaculoides (assembly GCF_001194135.2). NCBI lineage: Eukaryota > Metazoa > Mollusca > Cephalopoda > Octopoda > Octopodidae > Octopus > Octopus bimaculoides. The sequence continues at coordinate 28,546,309 of NC_068994.1, forward strand.
ACTTCCTTTGCCAATAATACTTGGCATCGGTCACATTACCTCGACTATATGCTTCCGGTAACACAGATGACGGTTCAGTGCTCTTAAACTTCCTTTGCCTGCGCTGCTTGACATTGGCCACAGTTTGCATGTCTCTGCTGTTACCATATTTCTCTTTGCTTGAATCGTCTTCAACTGCACAACTACCAGTCCATGATTGTATCGATATTTCGGTTCGTTGTTGCTGCTGCTGTTTGAACGGCACATATTGTCTTTTCTCTTGATCTTGTTGATACTGCTGCTGATGTCCGTACGAGTATTGATGTTGATATTGTTTTTGTTGACATCGCATCGGATGTTGCTTTTGCTGTTCGGATATATTTTGTTGTTGTTGTCTGTATATATTTTGTTGCTGTTGCTGCTGCTTTAAACGATTTTGTTGTTCTAACACTTTCATTGCCATCTGATATATCCGTTGTTTTCGCTGCACCTCCTGTATTTTTTGATTACTCCGAGTTTCTTTTGACTGGTAGTGCTGTGATTGCTTTGATTTCAGTCTACGTTCATATTGCTGCAGTTTATATGATGCTTCCTGTATATGTAGTTCTTGAGTCTGTTGTAGTCGCTGTTGACATTGTGGTTCTTGGGACTGTTGCTGCTGTTGATGTATTTGCTGTGGTTGTTTGGACTGTTGCTGTGGTTTTTGTTGCTGTTTTTGTTGATGTAGTTGGTGCTGTTGTTGCTCTGGATGATATTTCTGCTGTTGATGTGGTTGTTCTAACTGTTGTGGTTGATACTGTTGCTGAGGAGGATGAATTTGTTCATATGATTGATACTGTCGCTGCTGTTGTTGCAACTGTTTATGAGGTTGTTGCAATTGCTGTGGTGACTGTTGCTGTAAATTTTGCAGTTGTGTACCACAGACTCCTGAATATTTTTTCTTTCCCTTCTTCCCGTTACAATCCATTGCTACTGTTGGTGGTGAAGCAACAGTTGAAACTGCCGCCACAGATTTGTCTTCCAAGCTGGCTGTTTGGTTCATACTTGCTGACTCAGTTGGCACAACCTTGTTGCTTTCTTGAGATTTAAACCCTAGGTTTGATTTAGTTGTTGAACACAGATAGGAACCCTGAGAATATTTGTAGATCACAGCTTTGCATTTTGACTCGTGCACTAAAAGTAACTGAGTTAGTTCAGCTGGCGACGAATCCATCAAAGGCTTTATAAGACCTGAATAACGACATCAACAAATAATACTGATAATTGCTTTTATCTAAAGGAATAACGTTACAAACTTAGAGAAGAGGATTAGTTAATCAAATCAATGTCAGGAGAGTTGGCTCTCAACGAGGTTTGAAAGCAGAACAAATACTGAACAAATACAGCCGGACATTTTCCCAACATTCTACTATTTCCACCAATCCACTGCCTTAATATTACAACTAATTGCAGTTTCTATTTTGGGCTCAAGGCCAGCAATTTTGAGGGGTATTAGTCGATGCCACTAACTTTATTACTTTACTGGTACTTTATTGACCTTGAGAAAAATGAGAGGCAAACTTGACCCTGGTGGGATTTGAAATCAGATCGCAGAGAACTGGAACAAATACCCCATAGGTTTATTTTTTCTCAATCACATGATTCTAACAAATTATAATTCTAATTTTGGCTGAAAGTCAGCAATTTGTGAGGGGAGCGTCAAGTAGATTTCATCGATTCCAATACTTGACTGGTACTTTATTTTACCGACACTCAAAGAATGAAAAGCAGGATTTGAGCTTAGAGAGTTAAGAGCCAGAAGAAATGCCATTCTGCATTTTATCTGATGTGCTAACGACTCTGTTTGCTCACCGCCTTTAATAATCCTTATCTATTGCAGGCACAAGGCCTGAAATTTTGGAGGAGGAGGAGGCTAGTCGATTACACCGACCCCAGTGCTCAACTAGTACTTGTTTCATCAACCCCAAAAGGATGAAAGCAAAGTTAACCTCGGCTGAATTTGAAATCAGAAGGCAAAGACGGACGAAATGCCGTTAAGCATTTTGTTCGGTGGGCTAACGATTCGGCCAGCTTGCCACTTTTAATAATAATAACTCTAATTTAGGCACAACATTTTTTTTTCTTTTTCTTTTTTTAGGGCGGAGGTAATCTAAAACAAAAGAAATTTTGCAACTTACTTTCCTGAACTGTTGGACGCAGGACCGAGTTTATTGGGTAAACCTTTTCCATTGCCAACACTGTATTAAATATTACTTCTTCGTAAGTTTTAAAATTCTTCTTGATTATCTCGCTTGCATTTAGTATTTGGCGTTGACTAAAGTTATCTTCGTTATCTTGCCTAACTTGCTGCTGAGATAGCTTCAGTTTCATATCCATGTCCATTGTTAGTTATTGAAGAAAAAATTAACATAAAGCAATGCACTATAAAATAAATAAAATAAAGAATCAATACAGAGATAAACAACTTGTTTTAAATCTCTGAGCGAGAGATATACAGTAACAGTACTGGATAATAATGTTTATATGCCAACAGAATGTGGCAGTCCTATAAAGGACGATGTTCCTGCTGTTTTAACCCCAGGAAATATCTTTGTTTTTTTTCTATACGAGATCAGCAATTGTGCGTCGCTTAAAAGATCTATAGTATTCGCAAGAGGAGAGAGCTTTCTGCACTAGCTTACGTCTGTCTCACACTGAGAACGGATAATATCCAGAAACCAAGTTCTGTGAGTATCACATAAGGCTAGAGATGGGTGCGATGACCTCCCTTGCAAATGCTATACGGACACAAACTGCGTGTCGATAGCGAACTGGAAAAGATATTTTCCTGGGGTTAAAACAACAGTAATATCGTTCTTTATAGGACTACCACATTCTGTTGGCATATAAACATTACTATCTGATGAATCAATATATACTCTAGAAGTCTGATGCTAGTGGAGAATTTCATAACACAAGGGATTAATTCACATACTGTATCCAGTACAAGAGTGAAATATTGTGTTAAAAAGTTCCATGAGATAAATTATAGTCATTTTGTGGAAAAATGTTATAAAGTGCGATGGCTACATGTGATAGCATTGTCAATTGACAAGACTGTAGCGTACTTTGTGTTTAGTGTAAACAGTTTGAATAATGAAGTTTACAACATTCACGCAATCTTGAAAGTAAACATGTGTATCCCACCTAACCAAATTTGGTGTTAGAATATGTTATTCAGAAAGCAAAAATAGGCAATATGAAAAATATCTTCGATACGTACCATAAATTAGCAAAATACGGAATGTAATCAATTTCAAGAAAGACATAGAAATTGTAAAGTTCATGACTGAAATGTATACAGAACACAAAACTAGTTGACAGTTTTCCAATTGTATTCAGAATTCCTCAAAATAATGGTAATAACAACAATGGACACTTTGATAATAGCAAAATATAAACTACCCTACAGAAAATTCATCACAAAATCTACCAAGAACTATGACGTTATATAATATTGAAATCTAGTATTGATGATTTCACATGTTCCTCTATAACATACTGTAGATCGCAAAAACACAACACGATAATTATCGTTGTTTCATTCTGAGGATGAGACAATGAAGATCTTGAAACGTTAACTGAAAATGCATAGCGGAACACTAATTAATGGAACACAAAGCGAGTCGAGCCCGGGCAATTCAGTTGCAGGAATAGTGCATCCAACAAACTTCCACAGTTTTTGTCTACTCAGTTTTGACTCGAGTTTGGGCTGATAGAGTCTATGCTAGATGACATTCGTCAAAATGTTACAGAATATGTTCGAACCTGTGATAACCATATCTGGGCGGACACATATGTGTGTGCGTGTAAAAACTAAATGCACACATACTATATATAGTTGCACACGCACACAATCACATTATTATAAATTTGTTTGAGCATGCAAGGATACGTGGAGGCCTGGTGCTTAGGCTATTGGGAAAGGTATACCGTTTTATGTTGTTCCAGTCTATTCAAAAGAAACGAGTAGTAATTGAGTGCTGTGCAACCAAACAGATTTTATTCGCCGACAGGTACAACAAGTTATTCTAGATATTTGAGAATTATATTTTTATACTGTATCATATAACATCTGAAGTTTCAGTTTGAAGAAGAAATATCCAAGTAAACATGAGATTTAATAAGGAAAAAACACAAGTTACAAGCAAATCAGCGGGTTTGAAGCGTGTGCTACACCCCTTGGAAAGCGCGCGTCCCTAGATCCTTCTACAAGCTACTTAGTCGTGTTCCAGACACCCACGACATCATACATACCAACAAAATGATTTTAACAATTTAAAACATCTCCCTAATAAACATTTTTTTAAAAACTCAATAATTATTGATATAGTCGACTTGAGTCGAAAATTCTGGTACCGTGCATCGCTTGTCAGCGTCACATGGAATTTACATACATACACATACAAGGACATACCTACACAAGTGTGGTCCCGCCACCGATTTTGTTTCCTCATAACTTCCAGAAATATGGATATTCTTTAATGAAATTTTCTAGAATATTTGTAGGAAATTAAGATTATATCGGAATTTAATGTGATAGAAATAAAAATAAAAAAGGGGGAAAATGAATTTGGTGGGCTCGTAGACATATACGCGTCATATATCTAAAAAATGAAACTTGAAATTTTGAAAAAAAAATTGTGATGTGTGTCAGTATGTACGTGTACGAGTCCAATTTTCTTTTTCGTATTAAATTCTGATATAATCGTAAGCTATACAAGCTGAAAGGCATTTGCAGAAGCGCAGGCGTGACTGGGCTGTATGGTGAGAAGCTTGATTCCCAACCACATGGTTTCGGGTTCAGTCTCACTGTGTGGCACTTTGGGTAAGTGTCTTCTACTATAGCCTCGGGCTGACCAAAGCCTTGTCTGTAGATTTGGTAGACGGAAACTGAAAGAAGCCCGTCGTGTGTATATATATATATATATATATATATATATATATATATATATATATGTGTGTGTGTGTGTATGTGTGTGTGTGTCTTTATATCTATGTTTGTCCACCAAGCATCACTTGACAACCGATGTTGGTGTGTTTACGTTCCCGTAACCTAGCGGTTCGGCAAAAGAAACCGATAGAATAAATACTAGGCTTACAAAGAATAAGTCATGGAGTAAATTTCTTCGAAAAATTCCTTTAATGTGGTGCTCCAGCATGGCCGAAGTCAAATGAAGGAAACAAAAGAATAAAAGAATGTTTTGAAAGGTATGAGGAAACAAAACTGAGTCGTGTGAATTTTCCGAAACTCCTCATTCCCTCTTTGGGGGAAAAAAATCCACATTAAATTCTATATAATCGTAATCTGCATTATCTGAAGCGCATTTGTAGAAAATTTCATAGAAAAGTATTAATACTTTAGGAAGTTATGAGGAAACAAATTCGTAAATGGGGGTGGGGATGGGGGTGAGGACTTGTGTAGGCGTACGTATACAGGAATCCCTCGCTTTACAGAAGTAATGTATTCCTGAAAATCTGCCCGTGATGCGAAACTCTGTAATGCGAAATTAATTTCCCTGTTGATTCTTATATTATCGAGTGAGAATTACAACGGAGGAAGGCATTGTGATTTAACCCTAGGTCAGTCTTCATAGAATGCATACTGTTATTATCAAAGATATTTCAGTTCTAACAATCTTGCATTCTATCAGGCATAGTATACCTAAGACTATGAAGCTTAAGGGTCATGTAATAAATTATAACAACAATTTTACTCAGCTAGAGAATTAAAAAAAAAAAACCTAACGACAATTTTTAGCAGGGACACTCGAAGATTATCTCCTGTCTGTGAGATAATTGGAAGAAATCGAGAATCAGTCCCTCAGCCTCAATTTTTACTCTTAGGCAGAAGAAAATCTGGTCTTTATTTAGAGGCAAAGGAGAACATATACCTAGGATTATATTAACCGCTACTGCTAGCAGGTCATGCGAAAATGTCGATGCGGGTTCGCATCAGACTTTCTCGAGATATATTATATGTAATCCAACAACAAATCGTGTAGATTCGTGTATGGAAATATTTTAAAAGTTGTTTATAGTGAATGAAAATATGGATATTGGCCAGATTAGGGTTTAAAGAGAAAGAAGTAAAAAAAAAAAAAATGGAATTAACAGGTGTCCCAAGTTGCAATCGCTTTCTTTCTATCTAGCCAATAGCCACATTTACACTCAATAAAGAAAATTAATAATTGAGAAACAATAATTATGAAATTACCTAACATTTCATGCTTATTAGCAAAGAAATTTTAAATCACTTTTGTGGAAATGTCATGATTTACTATCGTTAAAGCAGTCATAGTTAAATTACATAATACATAGTGTTCCTTTCACTAAAATATAACCATCGCTTTGTCAAAGAAGAAACTATGTGATCGTTAAACTTAAAAGGAATTGCAACTAGTCTTGCCATAAAATTTTAATGATTTATTATAGCTTGTCAGTTTGGCTCTTCCAAACTTGATCAGGGGTACCCAACAACTACAATACAAGATTCGCAACTAAATACTTACTAAAGACAGCGCGTAATTTAAAACATTTGCGGGCCCTTGGACTACGACGAAGTACAGCCTCCTGTATATAGACATGGCAGTTAGAAGATCGAACTGAAAAGGAAACGACAGAAGGCGAACACTAAACG
>NC_068994.1:28552976-28554230 GCF_001194135.2 Octopus bimaculoides
GGGGGGGGGGGGGGGGATTATAAGGGACATTTACTCACGTAAAATCAATAAGGTCGACGCTAAAATACTTAATGAAGTGGATCAAGTAAGATTAAACTTCACACTGCATACTTTAAAGCCAAATATTTTTTTCACGCTATCATTTCTGTTTTGCCACCAGAAATTTGTTTGCAGTTTAAAAATTGCAGCAGTTTATAATCGTATATGTGTGCATATATGGTATATAAATGTTTTTAAAGTATTTATAAATAAACAGTACTATTTTTCAAAAATTAATATATAGAGTTGTATCAACCGGTGAAAACACGAACTATGGTGAGAGAAATAGAGCCACAAGAAGGTCGCTCAGTCCTCTATAAAGAGCAGCGAAAACTCTTTGAAAGCATATGTTGCCTTCTTGAAAATGCGAATGACACTGGCTACCCTGAAAAGATGAGATGGTCATGGCTGGGACAGCCTCGATCATAGGTCTGTTTGATCAGGTAAAAACTTGGGCCAGAGCAACAATTATTTAAACTACACCAGTGGGCCTAGCCTATTTTTGAAAATATTTTCTATATTCGCAAATTCGACTGTTTATGCACAGATTCTACGTTGCAACCATAATCCTCTGTGTGTGTGTGTGTGTGTGTGTGTGTGTGTACGCGCGTGCGTGCGGACGTTCAGAATTAGAATGTTTTTTTAAAAAGTGCAGCTTACAAATGTTTCAGAATGTAGATTAGAATACGATAACGAAAAATTATGAGAAAGAGAATGTTCAGTGGTGGTTGCTACTCCAAAAGCACAATGATGAGTTGGGAGTATAGCCGTTAAAAAAAAAAATCGAAAAAACTTTAATCTTGAAATGCGTGATACAGCAAAAAAAAAAAAAAGTCTAGAAAAATCCCGCCCAAAACAAAGAAATTCCAACTTATGTAGGTTAGCTATTCCTAAAGCTCGCCGAAAGAACTATATACTTCTTTCCATCTTGGCCTTCACTTCTCCTGCACTATCTCTGACACCTCTGTCTCCTTTCTTGACATTTCGGTCAGCATTCATCACTCCACTCTCACTACCTCTATCCACTACAAACACACAGACTCACACTCATACCTTAACTTCTCCTCCTCCCACCCTAAACACACCAAGCTTTCCAAATTCCTCCGTCTACGCAGGCTCTGTAGCGACGACCATGACTTTGAGACTCAGTCTCAACTCATGGCTCGCCACTTTATCCTACGTGGATATCCCCTCACCACTATCCACACCCCCTTG
>NC_068994.1:28554903-28556800 GCF_001194135.2 Octopus bimaculoides
GATTAATCTTCTCTCTTGCGTCACATGGGTTCAACTCTCCCTCCTCTTCATCTAACCTCCTCCCCCTCACATCTACTCCCTCCCACCCACCTCTCCTCTCTTGCTCCGACTCCTACTTCTCTTCACTCCTACTCTACTTCTCTTCACTCCTACCCACCTTCTCCCTTACCCTTTATCGTCACCCCTCCCTCGTAACCTCACCTTCCCTTTCCACCCCATCCTCAGCCTAACCTATACCCTTCCCCACTCAAGCCTCCCCTACCTCCCAACACCATCACACCACACCACACCACCATGCACACCTAGCACTGACCACTTCCCAGCCCACATCCACACACCTACACCTACACACACGCACACGTCAAGGTCACCAGCCCTCTTCTACACGCACATACATACTCTCTTATACACATGCACGCGCACCTTGGTTTTGGGATCACCACTACTTTATTATCTCCCCTTCTTCCTAGTTCTCCTGTGTGACCCCTCTGTTCGGCATTCGCCATGATAGATCGCTAGCCACTACACATTCTTTATTTTCTCCACTTGTTTCTTTCGGTGGACATTACTGTAGAAGAGCGTAGGCTCGAAACGTTAAAGACTTTTTCACTTCCTGAGCGTTAAACTATTACATCTGCTTGTTGTCTACACCACCTGACTTCGTCTTTTGATTTTTTGTGAATTTTTCCCCTATATACTTCGCTTGCTCTAATAGGCGCACGCACATGATTATGGTTGCAACGTAGAAGAATTTGTGCATAAACATTTGAATTGGCGAATGTAGAAAATGTTTTCAAAAAATGCTAGGCTCGCTGGTGTCATTCGCATTTTCAAAAAGGCAACATATGGTTTGAAGGAGTTTTAGCTGCTCTTTGTAGCGGATCGAGCGACATTCTAGTGGTTCTCTCTCGACAGCTCGTATATAATTTTGTCCCAATTGTTTTCAAATTTGGTATATGGATTAAGTTTTGTATACTAATTACAAAAATGAAATCCATTTCCCCTATAAATCCATAATTTGGATATTTTAATCAATCAGAAGCGAGCATTTTACACATCACCGTGGCGAAAAGCTCTGTTTCCATAGTAACCAAAAATGCTGCGCAAGGAGGAGAAGGGGATACCAAAAAGATAATCTTCTATAATAATACTTTTGCATTTTTCTCCGTTACAATATATGAATGAGAAAAGAAGGGGTGATAGATGAACAAGGAAGGAATGGGTGATGGTAAACTGGTAGTGGGAGCGTTTCAACTCAGTGAGTATATGTGTGTGTATGTAAAAAGAAAGGTATGTGAATGTGTGTGTGTAAAGACAACCACTAGATAACATTGACAAGTGCATTAATTTGATTTACCATTCATATTTATATATAAAATACTACAATTAGCCGTCATTTTTGACGACACGGGGTCAGCTAGTTTATTTTATAAAATCCTAGAGTGCATTGCAAACTTTCGTTCTTGAATTTTTAAAGCTAATAAATGTCTGTTTGAAACAATGTTTTGACTTGTTATTTTTAGCAACTCCTGTTGGTTTGTTTGTTCGTAGCTTTTAAATATTTAATTTGCTCGCGAATATTTTAGTGTTAACTTCATTCGTGTATATTTTAATGTTTTGACTTATTTCTAGTAATATTTTGACATGCCGATTCTCTCCCCACCCACCAATGATTGGAAGAGGCAGCGAACGCGCTGTTTTCTGATTGGCTGAAAATACTGAAAATGATCAAACTTTGAACACCTATAACATTTTTGTAAAATTTTTCTGGAATGAATGAATAACAAATTCGGATTCAGCGCCAAAAATTACATCTCCATGATACATTAAAAAGTTTTTTAAAGATAATTGTGAACAGTGACGAAAACCACAAAGATCCAAGTACTGTTTATTTATA
>NC_068994.1:28557580-28560299 GCF_001194135.2 Octopus bimaculoides
AAAAAAAAAAAAAAAAAATCTCCCCCACCTCTCAAATATTAAAAAGAAAAATGCATTTTTCAAGAAGTGCGAAACTGCATTAGCTCCCGTCGGGGATAAGTCGCCCACATAAGTTGGAGTTTCTCCGTTTTGACGGGGATTTTTCTGATTTTTTTTTCGCGGTGCCTTTGGAAATGATAGGGGATCATCTATTTAGCAAAACAATTTTCGTTAAGGTTTGGCAAAAATACTCATAACCCTAACCCTAACCCTAAAGCTAAAACCAATACAAACGCACGAACGATGTCATAAATAACAGTATCGCCGATAGTTGTTGACAAACAACGGCACTAATTTTATTCAAGGGAAAAGATCCCATTACACCGCCAGAACGTGTTGTTTACATTCCACAACAGTAATTGTTTTCACCTCAAAAGACGTCAATGATTGGTTGAAATTACCGAAATACGACAACTTTTAACATGAAATAACTTCGAGTATAAATGTTTTTCTCTGTTCTATAAGACAAAATATACAAGTATACGAAGTTTTAAAGTGTTTCGGTAGAAAACACACTAAATAACATAAATAAAAAGTGGCGCCCGCCAAATCAGAAAGATCCCTCAAACGAAAAATAAATGAAGCTAAAACAATTTTCCATTTCTATTACTCGTTTGAGTAACAGAAAAAGGTTTTTTAAAATTCCATGTATCATGGTGAGAGAAACAAATTCATAAACACGGCGTTGAGTATGGTTTCATTATGGAAAAAATTAAGGGTGATTTAGCTGTTGTTTTTAGCACACCTCACGACCATCTAATACCTTCCTTGGTTCTGCCCACGTTGAATCATAATTTACTGCATCAAAAAATAACAGGTTGATCACAGCTAGAACATTGAAATGGTCACGTTCTCATTTAATATATATAAACAAATAAAGCATTTTGTGCATTACTGAACATTATACAAATTCATATTTTAATATTTTCTATAGCAACAGTTCGTTAGGTGAAACTGTTTCATGTAAATAATATACAATATGGCCGAGCGTTGAAAATGTAAACCTATTGGCGTAGTTTCAAAGGCATAGAACGTGCAAGCAAAATAACGAGGCAGGTTGTGATGGTTTAGCTATAATTCGATAGATATAAGACCAACAGCTAAATCACCCTTCATTTGGTTCTACGTTATCAATTCTTTTACTAAGAAAATAATGTGCTGAGCAACCACACAGACGGTTGTTTAAAATTAAATCGCCAGACTTACCGTTATCGTGTAATGACAGAGAATCACTAGCCTTGGGTATAAAACAGTTCCAAAATGAAATGAATTTGGTGTAAACAGAAAGCTGAACGTTTTCTTAAGTTATCAAATTCTCACTGCATAATCATCAGTAGTAGGACTGTCACCACGGGTCATTGGCAGCAGTCACAAACTAATGAATTCAGTCACTGACCAATGACAGTCAACAGGAAAAAGAAGCTATGATCGTCGCCTTCAGAAAAACATCTGTTCTTAATGACAATGACTCATCGACCAAACAATGAAATCCAAATGCCATCCTTTGCTACCCGACCACATGGTTCCGGGTTCTGTCCCACTGCGTGGTCTTTTGCTATAGCCTCCGGGTCGACCAAGGTCCTGTGAGTGGATTTGGTTGATGAAAACTGAAAGAAGCCCATTGTATATATATTTTTACGGTGTCTTTCTGCTTGTGGTTGTCTTCCCTCTTGACAACTGGTGTTGGTTTGCTTATTTAGTGGTTTGGCATAAGGGACGATAGAATAAGTACCAGGCTTTAAAAACTAAATGCTGGAGTCGATGCGTTCGTCTAAGTAGAATAAAATATATATTAAAAAAATGCGGCACCTCAGCATATCCGCAGTCCACTGACTGAAACAGTATATGGGGGCATTCGCTGTAATAGCACGTTGCAGCATCCACCATTTGCTGGTGATTCACTACTCCAAGTGAATGAAACCTTTACACTATTCAGCCGACAACCCTCCAACCCATGGGTCTGTTTGGGTAATTGTTGCTGGTGAGAGTTTTACGAGGTCGGAGTGCAAATCCTACCTCAACCTCTTTTGGTCGCCTTTCACGACACGCAGAGAAAACGTTGGTTCTATTCTTTGACGTGCCGGTCCCCATACAACACTGAAACAAATAAAAGATAAACCTAGGATATTTTATAGGAAAAACAATCGACCGCAAAACTTCACTAGATTTTATTTCATCAGCACCCCCGCCACAAAAGTGAAAGAAAAAGTAGACGTCGGCAGGATTTGAACTCAGGACATAAAATTGTGTAACAGAATACTGCAATCTATTTTGAACATTAAGAACAGATACATTTCTGAAGGCTACGATCACAATTTCAAATGATGTTGACTGTCATTTATCAGTGAGTAAATTCATTGATTTATGATTGCAGTCAATAGTCTGTTGCTGCAGTCTCACAACTGACAGATAAACACGGTAGGAATTGGACAACTTCAGAAAATGATCAGATTATGGATTTTGCGAGTCCACTGAATGCAGGGGCGGTGATCCTTATCTTCTGACTATTCCATATTTCGTATTATTTATGTATTATATGCAGTTTCTTTGCTTCTTTTCCTCCTCCTCCTCACACACACACACACACACACACACACACGAATGAGTGGACAAACGAAAGAAAAGGGTACTCAACACAGTAAGGGTTACATGCATTATTCAAACTGTTATACCCCCCCCC
>NC_068994.1:28560325-28561276 GCF_001194135.2 Octopus bimaculoides
AATTAAACGACATGTCTGTTAGCATAAACATATATACGCACAGAGTGATGTTCGAAATTTGTTCGATATATATGCATATACATACATACATACATACAGACACAGACACACACACACACACATACACACACACATATATATACGCACACGAAGCATTGGCGCAATTTAGGTTAGTTGAAATATATTTGTCACATATTTCAACTACTAAAGGCAAATACACTGTAGTTACCGTAGAGAAGAACTCTTTCTTATGGTAAAAAGGTGTGAAAACACCAGTTCGTTCAGTGTTGCAATCTATTAGGAATCTCAGACATCGATGTTTCAAGTTTTTTGACCCTTGTCAATGAGATGTATCTAGGAGAGGCAAGTCTGAACGAGCTAAATAAAGCTTGTAGCTTTATATGTAATTCAGTCAACACGTTGACCGATTTGCGCTTGTAGATCACCCGAATGACATAAATAACAAAGCATTGGTGCACAATTTAGATTAGTTGAAATATGTTTCCTGGGGGAAAAAATCTCTTTTCGTTATTTATCTCTATCGAGCGATCTGCAACATGTTAACTGAATTATGTATAAAGCCACAAGCTTTATTTAGTTCGTTCAGAGGTGCCTCTATTAGGTACATCTAAAAGAAAAAAAAAAACTCGAAACTTCATTGTCTGAGATTCCTAACAGATGGCGACACTAAACGAACTGGTGTTTTTACACCTTTCTACCATAAGAGAGATGTTTTCTCCACGGTAACTGCGCTGTATTTGTCTTTAACAGTTGAAATATGTGACAGACATATTTCAACTAACCTAAATTGTGAATATATATGTACATATATGACACACGCTGAGGACGGGTAACTACTCAGAAACCCAAGTCCGTGTGTAAGGCCAGAGATGGGAGCGATGACCTTACCTCGCAAATACTAATCGGACATAGAGTGTGTGTCGTTAGCCA
>NC_068994.1:28561525-28565326 GCF_001194135.2 Octopus bimaculoides
CACACGCACACACATACCATACATACATACATACATATATCTATATCTATATATATGTGTATGTATATACGACGGGCTTCTTTCAGTTTCCGTCTACCAAATCCTCTCACAAGGCTTTGGTCGGCCCGAGGCTATAGTACAAGACACTTGCCCAAGGTACCATGCAGTGGGACTGAACTCGGAACCGTGTGGGAGCTAGTTTCTTACCACACAGCCACTCCTGCGCCTATATATAATGGTCAGTAATTTATCTTTTTAGCAAATTACTTTGGGAATTTTATGACCGTCATCGTCGCCAAACTTTTCGTTTGTTATTTATTTTTGTTCTTGTTTTGAGAAGAAAATCAACTTTTTACAGATCGATTCTGAAGCACTATTTTTTAAACCTGAGAAAAATAAGTGGGTGGGCATGGCCAACCGGCACTCCCTGTTGACTATCCCAGTTTCACCCCATTTTTCTTCAACGTCGCACTAAATCTTTCCACTTGCCCGAGCGGTGGGGTGGTACCACTCACTTTAGAAAGCACTGGACTAATATCTTCAGGGTGGTGCCCCAGCATGGCCACAGCCCAATGACTGAAACAAATAACACTCTATTGGTGTTTCTTCCTGTGATAAAAATATATCCGAAAGTCCTCTTGACGAAACTAACAAAAGATTGACCACGTGGGAATATTTGACGTTAGTGCAAATTTGTTTAGATTGTTTGCCGTTGTGTGTGTGTGTGTGTGTGTGTGTGTGTGTGTGTAAGAAAGAAAGAAAGAAAAAAGAAAGAAAGCAATGTAAGGGAGAAAAGTAACAAGGATAAATTAGAAGGGAAACAACTAAATTTAATTCTCCGTTGAACAGAGAAAAGGCATTGAATTGCTAAACTCGTTAGAGCATCCGAAAAAATTGCTTTGCAATGTCTATTCGGCAGGATTAGTACTTTAAAGTACAAATCCTACCGATATCAGCTTTTCACTCCCTCCAGAGTCGATAAAATAAAGACTCAGGATGCCAGAAATGGCTATGTACCATAACATAGGGTCTACAGTGAAGTAAGACAACAACGAAGGTATCAAGTGTTGGTAGGATACTGTGAACAAAACAACTCATGTTGTGTCTCATCTGTCGACCGGATTCAGACTGCCTCACGGTTCCAGTAGATGAAATCGGAAAGGCGTTGACCCGAAGGATGGCGAAGAAGATGCGCTGGAAAAATTACTCTGATTCACGGGGCTCGCAGTTTCCGATTGCCATCCTCACTCCGATAGCGATGAGTAGGGATATGGTCCGAAGGGTGAGAACGCCGGAGGTTTCCACTGTCACCGGCTTGACCATAAACCAGTACCTTGATAGTTTGCTTTTCCCAGCCTGTGGAGCAGTGGAGGTTGACTTTACTTTTCATCCTTTTGGAGTCGATAAAGTAAGTACCAGCTGAACACTGATGTCGATGTAATCGACTTACTATCTTCCTCGAAATAGCTGGCCTTGCGCCAAAATTCAAATCAATATTGTTTTTCCATATTTTGGTGTTAGGAACGTACCGAAAATAATATATAATAAAGAAATAAAGATATATCTCATCTGATATTATGATGTTGTATTGTAAATTTAAAGTGTCTTCATGTAGTATTGGTAAGTTACAGTATAGGTGCAGGATATGTGTGTGGTCAAGAAACTTGCTTTGCAACCATGCTGTTTCAGGTTCAATCCCTCTGTTTGGCACGTTAGATGTTTTCCACTCTTCTAGATTCGGGCTATTGATGCGTTGTGAATGAATTTGGTTGACGGAAACTGTGTAAGATCATCGTATATATATATATATATATATATAGCAATAAGAAAATGGAGGGGATCAAGAGGTGGTATTCATCAACTTTTAGACATTATATTATGTCTATTTATCTATTTATTTATTTATTTTAAAAAAACCATTATAACAATATACTTACATGTATAACATATTATGCTTTACATATATGATATATAAGAATATAAAAATACCAGTAATTATTAAAATATATAATGGAGAGCATAGGAAGTAGAATACTACTTCCTATGCTCTACGTTTTATATTTTAATAATTACTGGTATTTTTATATTTTTATATTCTCATATATGTAAAGCATAATATGTTATACATGTAAGTATATTGTTATAATGGTTTTGTTAAAATAAATAAATAAATAAATAGACATAATATTATGTCTAAAAGTTAATGAAAAGCACCTCTTGATCTCCTCAGTTTTCTTAATTGGTTAATCCAACCTCGACTTGTTTAATAATTTCCATTCCGCGACTCCTATCTGACAGTGTTCCTGTATATAATCGCCCCAAGCTCTTGACGGGTTCTTCTTTGACTGTTGGAATGCTTTCTTCAGCTATTCGAAATTTAACTTGTTTCTGCACTCCCTTAACAAATGTCAGACTACGCGACTTGTTTGCTCTAAACTACATCCTTGACCACCTCACAAGCTTGTCTAGTCTCAAGAGGGCACTCTGCATGATTTGCTTCTCTGCTCATAGAAGTCTCACATCATCCATGAAGGCTTTCTCAAGTGATTGCACATGGGCGACTTGTTCTGAAAAAATCCACAGCTTTCAAAATCATCTCCATGACTAAGATAAATCAAATGACACATATTGTGCAGCCAGCAGCAATGCCAATCTCCAATCAGTACCAATTTGTTGTAAAATCTCCAGCTGTAAACCTCATCTTGAAACTTCTCATAATATATCCTCATTAATTTGGTTACTTTGTCTAGAATGTGGAAGTGGTCCATAGCTCTCATCAGTAATTCGTGTGGCATTGAGCCATATGCATTAGCTAGGCCAAGCCATACTACGTTCAGACTTATCTTGTTCTGCTTGGCATCCTGGATCGCTTTCCAAATCGAAAAACAATGTTCAACGCATCTAGGGATCCCAAGGATTCCGGCCTTTTGAACAGATTCATCAGCATATCCATTACTCTGTAAATATGTCACTGTTCTCGAAAGAATTCCCATAAAGATCTTGCCTTCCACATTCAATAACGATATCGGCCTAAACTGTTTTATAGTCTCTACCTTACACCAATCCTCTACTAGAGTCTCTTCGCGCCACAGCTGTCGAAGTAGGACAGAGAGTTTCTTTCGCAGACGATTGGAATATTTGTAAACTTTATGCGAGACGCCATCACCTCCTGGGGCACTCTTTGCTCTAGCTTTTCTTACGAAATCATTCACCTCTTTCTTCCTTCTTATATTCAGTAAGCTTGCTGGCACCCTGATGGTACATATCATTGTGGAAAACGTAAAAGCGCCTATAATTGTATTGTTATATATATTAATTACCTGGGTGGCCCATGACTTGACTGGTTATCCACGCCGGTTATATCGAGCAGAAACTTACACGAAGTTTAGGTGTGTGTGTGCATGTGTGTTGTTTTATATAATTTCGGGGTACATTAATATATTTCTACATTTGGCAAGTTTTGTGGTACCCTGATAGTACTTATAACTGTATTGTTACATATATTAAATACTAAGATTGCTCTCGATTTGGCTGGTTATCCACGCCGGGTATATAGAACACAGACTTAAAGTATAGTTGTATGTGTGTGTGTGTGTGTGTGTGTGTGTGTGTGTGAAGACATGGCTGAGGTGGAATTGCGTGACAATCATGCATTTCTTAAATGAGGAAGAACAAACACTCCATCGCGATTCTTCCACGTTTCTTTTAAATTCTTTAACTTTAATTGTCACGACGAAGCTTCTTAGGAAGAAAACTTCCACTATACCCAACATCCAAAGAACATGTGGTGTATATATAAAC
>NC_068994.1:28565870-28566767 GCF_001194135.2 Octopus bimaculoides
CACACACACACACACACACACACTCACCCACCCACACTTATATATTTATGATGTACTCAAATACGTGTCAGGTAATCACAATACTGAAATACGCATAAAGTAAACACATGCAGACAAATATACTAATATTACTAATAATAAAACCATACAATCAATGAAGAGACAAAAGAAACAGTAAGATGATATATGTTGATTGTATTAGGTATTTCTGTTTATTTAGAAACCTACAATGAACAGGTCAGATGCTAAACTACAATCTTAAAGTAGGCACCGCTCCGCTAAACGCAGAAAATTTCTGCCTCGCTATTGGCTAAAAATATACAGTTTTTTCGATTTTTAAACCTCTGTACCTTTTTTCTTAAATTTTTTTTTCTCCATATCATACCTTCAAAGCAATGAGTCTAGAAGGCTACATTATTATAGCCGATTTTCAAATTTTTTACTTCCTTTTAAAAAATACATATTTTGCGAATAAAAAAAGCTAGATCCTTTATTCTTCTCTACTGAAGGTAAAAAGCCTTGAAATTTTGTGGGAGGGGACTAGTCGATTACACCGAGCCCAGTGTTTCACTGGTACTTAATTTATCGACCCGAAAGGATGAAAGGCAAAGTCAACCCCAGCGGAGTTTGAACTCAAAACATGAAGACGGGTGAAATGAAAATATTATTTTATTTAAACCGAAAAAAAAAAAAGTTCACAAACTGTTACTCAGTTTCACGTGACTGCTCGTCGGGCAGTTGTGATAAAACACAATAATGAAATTTTATAAATTGTGGGTACATAAAATATATAGTTTGTAGGCGCAGGAGTGGCTGTGTGGTAAGTAGCTTGCTTACCAACCACATGGTTGCGGGTTCAGTCCCACTGCGTGGCACCTTGGGCAAGTGTCTTCTACT
>NC_068994.1:28566864-28568046 GCF_001194135.2 Octopus bimaculoides
CCTTGTGAGTGGATTTGGTAGACGGAAACTGAAAGAAGCCCGTCGTATATATGTATATATATATATGTGTGTGTGTATGTTTGTGTGTCTGTGTTTGTCCCTCCACCATCGCTTGACAACCGATGCTGGTGTGTTTACGTCCCCGTAACTTAACATTTCGGCAAAAGAAACCAATAGAATAAGTACTAGGCTTACAAAGAATAAGTCCTGGGGGCGATTTGCTCGACTAAAGGCGGTGCTCCAGCATGGCCGCAGTCAAATGACTGAAACAAGTAAAAGAGTAAAAGAGTATACCAGTTCAACGAATAAGCATTTAATCTGACAAGGTAACAAATTAGGAAATTAACGGCTACAAGTGGGGATAGGCAGTAGCGGAGAAATAAGTATAAACAATAACTAAACCCAAAAACCTCGCGAACAAATAGTTAAAAAAAATACAGTATATAAAGAGACTATGTCAAGAAACTGAGATAAAATTAAGTAAATAAAGATACACTAATAATAAAAGAAAAAGGAGAGAGAAAGAGGGCGAGAAATGGAAAGAATAAAATAAAAAGAGAAAAGAACAACTATAAAAGTTATAAGGTAGGGAAGGGATGAAGAGGAAAGCAGGATACTGCATATAATGTATCGACGTTTACGGGGGCGTGGTGATGGTGATGATGGGTTCAAAGTTCGACGGCTAGATGATAGGAACAAAAGCATGAAGGGGGTCAAGAAAAAGTGAGAGTATAAGCAACAGGAAATTAGAGAGGGTAGAACAAAAAGCAAAAGAAAGTACGAACACAGACACTGTAAAAGGCACGGTCAAAAACTAGTATAAATATATTATACACATATATAGGGCGCAGGTGTGACTGTGCGCTTCCCAACCACGTGGCTCCGGTTTCAGTCCTACTGCGTGACACCTTGGGCAAGTGTCTTCTACTATAGCCTCGGGCCAACAAAAGCCTTGCGAATGGATTTAGTAGACGGAAACTGAAAGAAGCCCATATTATATGTGTGTGTGTGTGTGTGTGTGTGTGTTTGTCCCCCTATCACCGCTTGACAACCGGTGTTGGTGTGTTTACGTCCACGTAACATAGCGTTTCGGCAAAAAGAGACCGACAGAATAAGTAACAGGCTTAAAAACCTTTCCAGCGGTGCCCCAGCACATTCAACGGATCTTTTTTTAAAACGGGG
>NC_068994.1:28569539-28572422 GCF_001194135.2 Octopus bimaculoides
CTTATTCATAGACATCAGTTGGCCCAAAACAGACCACATATTTACTGGTCTGGCAAGCGGTTTGATTCAATGACTTGAAGCATCCAATTGGCACGAAGGGGTATGGTCATGTGACCACATGCAGAAACAAGGTAAAATACGCTAATTGACAGCTAAGTCTAGACAACCATAGAGTAAACATAGCATTCGCTACACCTTCATATGAGACATAGAAGAAACAAGTAACTTTCCTCTCTACAGCCACCAGCCACGGAGCACCAAGTATTGCGTATAGGAAGCCAAAAATAAAAATACCCTCCATCTGGCTTACAAGAGATGGTGCATTACAAACATCTACACACGACGAGTTACAGGGTACCTTGCGTTCCGGAGGGATCTTAACATCATTAACAATCTTTTGCACTCTCATACAAACAGAATGGTTTAAGGCTTTCACTTTCCACAGGGTATGTTTTGTCTGAGATACTAGAAGGTGCAGCTTTTGAGCGCACAACTCCTACTTATATTCTGAGATAACCTTCCGATATAAGAATGGGCGCTACTCCTTCTTATAATTTAAGATAAACTCGCAAAACTCAAACAGTCTTGGTTTTTTTGTCTTTTTTTCTGTTGTGGTATTCAGCATATCAGCAACAATGAAGTACAGCCATAGCTGCAATAAATATATGGAGAGCAACAGCCGCTGTTCTCTGCACACTAACATGTGATCAGGTTCTTTGTTGAAGTGCTGCGTAATCAATTATTGTCATAATCTTTCTTGCTTTGTGATACTCAGTATAATACACATTGACAGCAATGAAAGATCTCCATGTTCGTACCCTCTTGGGTAATAATCGTATAAATACGAACATGAATACAAAAGGCCGAAATGGGTTTCTTCCGAATAGTCTTTGGAGATAAGTTACTCTATTGAGGACATCAGAGAGGTGTTCCAGGTAGAGCTTCTACTTCTCCGAATTGGGAGATCACAGCTCTAATACTACGGAGATGTGGTAAGAATACCTCAGGAAAGAATCCAGGGACAGGTTTTACGGACAAAATATTAAAAAAAAACAGGAGGAATCTCCGGGGTAGACCTTGAACAAACTGTTTTGATAACATCTATGCGCTCGGTTGGTCACGTTTGAGGATCCAGCAGGTTCAATTGGAGACGATTGCTTCTGATGGGACCTGTTGGAAGACGGGCTCAAGGACTATTCCCCCGTAACCCTTCCAGGAATGAAACGGGTAAAAAAGATGAGTCGAGATTTACATGCACAAATAATCTACACATAAACACATATACCTGTGTATATTGTTTTCGGTGGAGAGGGAAACTCGATGACATCGACTCCTGTGTTCAAGTGGTACATATTTCATTGCCCATAAAAGATGAAAGACAGAACTGACCTCGGTAGCGTTTGAACTCAGAAGGTGAAGTCGAAAGAAAGGCACTTCGCCCGGCATGCTAACCACTCTGCCAGCTCGCTGCATCTAGTTCTGTATATATTGATTTCAAATTTTGACAGAAGGACAGTAATTTCGGGGCAGGGGATAAGTCAATTATATAGATCCCAGTGCGCAATTGATACTTATTTTATCGACCTGGGAAGAATGAGAGGCAAATTTGAACTCAGAACACGAAGGCAGACGAAATGCCGCTAAGAATTTTGCCCAGAGTGCTAACGATTCTGCCAGCTCACCGCCTTTATATCTGTATATGTTGATAGGCAGGTAGGTATGCACACACACACACACACACACACACACACACACACACACACACGCACACACACACACATCCGTTGTAGAGTATTTGATAATGTAGATAATTGATAGAGGGAATAGTGTCTTCTGGGCCTCAGGAGACATGAGAGTCTTTGAAATGTGGTACTAGCTATGTTAAGGATGTGCTTTTACCAATCTCTTAGAAAATACATCCTACTGTCTTATGTATGTGCATGTGTATGTATAAAGTAATGATGGAGACTTGTAAACGGTGGGCATATACATTAACCATACGTAAATGAATTATTTCCAAGTCGACTTCACACTCATACATGCTTTCATAAATACATACATGCTTGTATATACGAGTGTGTTCGTGTGTACATTGATTGTGCGCGCGCGTGTGTGTGTGTAGAAGATACAGCAAACTGATTCAATACGAATACTTCTGTTCACAAAAATACATTGGTTCCCAGTGCAGTTTGTACGTGATAATGAGCGCGGGATAAACACAAAGCATGGCGTCAAACTAAAAATGAAATCATACACCTCATCTAGGTTACAAGAGATGGTGCACGACAAACATATTTTGAAATAACCTTGCGATATAAGAAGGAGCACGCAACTCCTTCTTATAATTTAAGATAACCTCGGAAGGCTATCTTATGTGCTGGATCAAAGAGTCTGAGGCTTTCCTTTTCTTTTTCTATTGTGGTATTCAGCAGGTCAGCAACAATGAAGTACCGCAACAGCCGTAACAAATATATGAAGAGCAGTAGTCGCAGTTCTCAGCACACCATCATGTGACCTCATCGTGCGTAATCAATTATTGTCACGATCATTCTTGGTTATAAATAAGTGAATACCTCCTATAATCAAAGACGGCGAAGTCTTGTGGTGCTCGGTGTAACAAATATTAACGGCAATGTAAGATCTCAATATTTGTAGCATCAAGTATATGGAAGAAGTAGAATAAGCGGGAGCAGTTTTGATCCTCATGGGTAATAACAGAAAGAATACGATCGCAAATACAATCGGCCGAAATGGGGTTCTTCCGAATAGTTTTTAATGTTACGTTACTCTGTTGAGTGCGTAGCCTGGACATCAGAGAGATGTTCCAGGTAGACCCTCTACTTCTCCGAATCGGGAGATCACAGCTCCGATTCTGAGGAAATG
>NC_068994.1:28572632-28573571 GCF_001194135.2 Octopus bimaculoides
AGGAAAGAATCGATAGACAAGTCTTACGGGCAAAATATGAAAAGGTGAGGAATCCCAAGAGTAGACCATGAGGAGGTTGCTTGGATAACATCCATGGGCACGGTTGGTCTCTTTGGGAGTTCCAGCAGGTTCTACTGGACACGGTAGCTTCTGACGGAATCCGATGAAAGATGGGCTCAAGGATTCTACCCCATAACACTTCCAGCGGGTGAAAAAGATGAGTCGAGATTTACACACACAAAAACACAAACACCTGTATATATTGGTTTCAAATTTTGGCACAGGACCCACAATTTCGGTGGAAGGGGATTCTCGATTTCATCGACTCCAGTGTTCAACCGGGGCTTATGTTATTGACCCTGAAAAGATGAAAGATAAAGTCGATCCCGGCAGTGTTTGAACTCAGATGGTAAAGACGAACGAAATGCCGTCAGTCATTTCACCCAGCATGCTAACCCTCTTGCCAGCATGCTAACCATCTTGCCAGCATGCTAACCATCTTGCCAGCTCGCTGTCTCTAAGTCTGTATATATTGATTTCAAATTTTGACAGATGGCCAATAATTGCCGGGAAGAGGGCAAGTCCATTACGTCGACCCCAATGCTCAATTGGTACTTATTTTATCGACCCGGAAAGGATAAAAAGCAATGTAGACCTCAGCGGAATTTGAACTCACAATGAAGACGGACGAAATGCCGCTAAGCATTTTGCCCGCCGTTTGAACGATTCTGCTAACTCACCGCCTATATATCTGCATATGTTGATAGACAGATAGGTACACACACAGACACACAGACACACATCCACACAAACACATGCATACACACATTTATGTAATGCATGTATCATATATATGAATATTAGTTTGTGTACATGTGTGTATGTGTGTGCGTGCTATTCTGTGCGTGCGCGTCTAGCATCTATGTGTGAAATTCATTC
>NC_068994.1:28574545-28577817 GCF_001194135.2 Octopus bimaculoides
CATTTAACCAGAGTTAGCAAAGTTCTTTCTTTTCTTTTCTTTCCAACCAGTTAATATCACAATTAACGAGAGTTAACGAAGTTCTTTTTCTTTTAAAACATGTAACAACAAAGTACATTTTTCTTTAAAGAAATGCAAACAAACCTTCACCGCAAGAATTTCCTTTCCTTTAAATATCCCACTACAATCACAAGAACTGACAACGTAGTCTACTACAATCTTTTGCCTGCCACAACAGTTCCATCTCTCTGTCCCTCTCTTTTTCAGACTCTATCCATTTCTGCTGACTGGTGCCTTCTGACCATAGCCTCTTTCTGTCAGACTCTCTGTTCATCTTGGTTCTCTTCACTCACTTCTGGCCGTCACACACTTGTTCTTCACTGGCTACTGGCCTTTACATCAACTGCGATCCATCTTCACTCGCTGACCGCTTCCACCAACTGCGTTCTTCCAAATCTATCCTACCGTATTTATGACAGACACCGTACCCAACAGTGCTACCTTACCCGCTCCAAAGCTGGGTCAGTTTAGTACAGTTCCTTACTTGTTTTTCTAAACTTTCGATGACCGGAAAGGGTCAGCGATCACTCCTACGATAAAAATAACTGTGCTTGTTCACAGGACAAAGGAATACCATTATCCTCAACAACCAGAATACGGTTTCAAACCCAGCTCGGGGAATAGGGACATAACGTTATTTTGTATTTTTTATCGGCGTCCGTATCAATATATTCAAAATTTCAAGTTCCATTTTGTGGATATATATACGTTATACGTCAGTATATGTGTGTGTAATTTCGCGAAATTTTCTCCTTGTTTTTTTCATATTAAATTCCGATATAATCGTAATCGATACTTTCTGAGAAGTATTTGTAGAAAATTTTATTAAAATTATACACATTTTTCATGAAGTTATCAGGAAACAAAGTCGGGGACACAATTGTGTGGGTCTGCCGTTTTATGCACCTTTGAGTTCTTAAACACCCTCTGTAACATGCTGGCTGGTACCATAACATAGTTACAAGGTGTCCGGTATTGTTCCTCCAACCGTATGAACTCTTAGCCAGGCAATTTCAGGACAGGAAACCTGGAGGTTCCAACCAGAAACGATACTTCACTTTCGATATATTCACACAGAATATTATTTCATTGTAAACAATCGTGTAACTGTTAGGAGATATGATAGTGAGTATGTATAAATAAAAATCGTACATGAAATATTCCTTTCTACTACTAAAAGAGAAAGGCTTGAAATTTGTTGGAGTGAGTAGTCGATCATATTCACCCCAAAGTTAGACTAGTACTTATATCATCAACAACAAAAGGATCAAGGGAACCGTCGATCGCAGTGGAATTTGAACTCAGATTGCAAACGTGGACGAAATGCCGCCGGCGTGCTAACGAATCTGCCGCTCACTGTCTAATAAACACGGATAATGGTTACTCAAAATAGATGTAGAGATTAGGGTTATAAACTCGGTAAGTGTTTAAATAAAACACAAGTTTGCTACTATTGAAATGTCCGATATTTTCTTGATTTATCGATTATCATGAAGGCAAAATTCTGTTTGCCTGCGGCCCGTCTATCTCGGTCTACATTTGTTCTACATAGAGAAATTATAACTTTTTGGAATCAGAATGATCTCGGGATTGAAAATCTGCCCTTCATTTGGTTCTTGGACATCCAGTATTGAGATCTAATTCAAAAGCATTTGTGTTGTAACTTCTACCAGGTAAAGCTTAGTTTATTCACGCCATTTTGTTTGGCGTTTCTCAGATGACGTCAGACATGAAGGGGAAATAAATGACATTCGCTTTGTTAATTTTACTTCTCGATCCGAACATTGAGACAAATTGGCCAACAGTTGGAATTCAACCTGGAACTAGAACAATAGAATGACTGCATTAGAGAATTAATTGTCATCCATCCATTAACGTCTAATCAAACACAAGCGTGGCGTATAATCATTATAGACACATTATAGTTATGCCATTTAGCTGTCTTTAGTTTTGTGCCACGGGCCCGATTAGCCCTTCCAAGGAACCAGTCCAAAAGTCGGCATGGAGTGCGGCTTTTAATCTAGTCTCTAAAAAAGTAAATTAGTTGTTTCATTAATTGTCCGTTAATTTTCATATATTCACTATAGCTGCAAACGCAATTTGACAATACGGCTTTGGTTACAAGTGTAAAATGTGGGACTAAGAATGCTGTTTATGTGCAACATCTCTCTGTCTCTCTCTTCCTTTCTCTCCCTCACACACACATACACATACACACGCATACACACATACACATGCACATACACACGCATACACACATACACAAACACATACACACACACAAACACGCACACAAACACACGCAAAGTTGCTTGTGGGCTTTCTTGACGGTACTTTTGTCCATAAACTTCAGTTCATCTACATTGGCTGATGTTTCTTCCTTTCTTCCACTCGTATCAACCCTTAAACACTGAGGTAGGTACCTTTGGTATTTAAACTATTCAAAATGAGGGACATGAAACCACTTTCTGTCCCAGTAAGATAAGAACTTATCCCTTTGATTGTAAATTCAACCGATGTCTTTTCTTTAATACCCTTTCTAAGGTAGTAGATACTAAAACTTTTTTCGCTATTATCTTCACATGTATTTTGTGTTAATTCATTTATGTAGTGAGCGAGATTTGACTGCTATTTCTAGCAGATCTAGTTGCCAATCTATGGACCTCCAGTTGGACAAATTATGTAATCAAGAGGAATCCACACGAGATACTGAAGAGAAAATGCTGAGTGTAGTCAATTGTATGATATCTCAGAGATTGGGTACAACAAGCGTCATAAGAAAAGAGAAACGACTGGAGCTAATGTTTGAGTGAAGATGGCGTGAATCCAGTCAGTTCCAGGGTGCAGAGAGAAAACTTAGCTCGCTTATGGTGAAAGACAATCAGGCGTGTGGCTTTTTTATTAAGCACGGTCTAGTGTGCCTGTCTGTGCGGCAACAGTTCCGTTCCAAATGTGATGAGAATAGTACTCCATTGAAGACCTACGACGAGATTTGTATTGCAGGGGTATCCAACCATGGTGTCGCGCATCATGTGATACAAGGTCGTACAGAAAGAATAAACTTTTAAATATTTCTACTCTATTGATATGGGCGTGGCTTTGTAGTAAATAGATTGCTTGGGCAAGTGTTTTCTGCTGTAGCATCGGGCTAAATAATGCATTCTGAGTGGATTTGGTTGATGGGAGGAAATCCGCCTTTTATATATGTATAT
>NC_068994.1:28578363-28579168 GCF_001194135.2 Octopus bimaculoides
TATAAAAGAAGATGGCGGTCTGCAGAGTGTTTTTTACAGATGTAAATAACCTGTTATAAATGTAATAATTACCTCCGCCAAGGAAGAAGGTTATGTTTTCATCGGCGTTGGTTTGTCCGTCTGTCTGTCTGTGTGCAGAATAACTCAAAAAGTTGTAAACGGTATTTGATGAAACTTTCAGGAAAAGTTGGTAACAACAGAAGGAACAGATGATGAAATTTTGGTAGTGATCCGGGAATTTTATGGAGTCTTGAAGGATTTTTCATTTCTTATATTTACTTTACATGAAGTATTACAATCTTACGTTCTTTGATTATCTCCCTTGAAATCGCGTCCATCGTTTCCACGTAACCTATGGTGGCGATGCTGATTCTAAAGCTTATTTTCGTTTCTATATTAGTAATTTTACTCGCGTATCCATCTTAAAATGAGCTGCTTGGCGGAGGTCTGCGGAGGATGACATGTCATCCCTTGACTATTGGGATGATTCTTGTTTTAAAGGGTTTTTTTTTAATGAAATCATACGGCTGTGTTATTATTTTTTTTTTACCCTCGCCAAGGAGGTTATGTTTTTGCCGGCGTTGTTTGGGAAATTGGGCGATTTTCAGCCTGCGTGTATATGGGTGGAAATGAGCTGCTTGGTGGAGGTCTGCGCTCTCCGAGTGCTTTTCTAGTTAAATTATGTCATGCACTTGACTGCGTTCTCTTACGCGTGTGATCCACAGTGTCTGGAAAAAATAATTTGCTTGAAATCAGTCTGTGGTGCAAAAATATTTTGGAATCTGTCGTTGTAGAGTAACGATAA
>NC_068994.1:28580307-28581345 GCF_001194135.2 Octopus bimaculoides
TAGACAAGTCTTACGGGCAAAATATGAAAAGGTGAGGAATCCCAAGGGTAGACCATGAGGAGGTTGCTTGGATAACATCCATGGGCACGGTTGGTCTCTTTGGGAGTTCCTGCAGGTTCTACTGGACACGGTAGCTTCTGACGGAATCCGATGAAAGATGGGCTCAAGGATTCTACCCCATAACACTTCCAGCGGATGAAAAAGATGAGTCGAGATTTACATACACAAATAATCTACACATAAAAACACAAACACCTGTATATATTGGTTTCAAATTTTGGCACAGGACCCACAATTTCGGTGGAAGGGGATTCTCGATTCCATCGACTGCAGTGTTCAACTGGGACTTATGTTATTGACCCTGAAAGGATGAAAGATAAAGTCGATTCCGACAGTGTTTGAACTCAGATGGTAAAGACGAAAGAAATGCCGTCAGTCATTTCACCCAGCATGCTAACCATCTTGCCAGCATGCTAACCATCTTGCCAGCATGCTAACCATCTTGCCAGCATGCTAACCATCTTGCCAGCTCGCTGTCTCTAAGTCTGTATATATTGATTTCAAATTTTGACAGATGGCCAATAATTGCCGAGGAGGGGGCAAGTCCATTACGTCGACCCCAGTGCTCAATTGGTACTTATTTTATCGACCCGGAAAGGATAAAAAGCAATGTAGACCTCAGCGGAATTTGAACTCACAATGAAGACGGACGCAATGCCGCTAAGCATTTTGCTCGCTGTGTGAACGATTCTGCCAGCTCAACGCCTATATATCTGCATATGTTGATAGACAGATAGGTACACACACAGACACACAGACACACATCCACACAAACACATGCACACACACATACACACAAATACACACACATTTATGTAATGCATGTATCATATATATGAATATTAGTTTGTGTACATGTGTGTATGTGTGTGCGTGCTATTCTGTGCCTGCGCGTTTAGCGTCTATGTGTGAAATTCATTCAAGAATTTTTCGTCTAGTCCAGAGATTTCTATATTTCTTCATATTGTCATTATGACG
>NC_068994.1:28583118-28588386 GCF_001194135.2 Octopus bimaculoides
GATCTGTGAGGTAGACATTCAAACTGAGGTGGAGAGTGGTGGGAAGAAAGGCCTGATAGTAGTAGTGGTTATGGTTGTAGCAGTTGAATATTATGGCAATGATGATGATGATGATGGGTCAGTTGTAGTATTAAGAGAAAATGAAGAATGTGGATAGCTGGACAGTGAAGGGTTTTCATTATGGAGAATTCCCTTGGGAATTTTATGACTAGCTTCATTAGTATACATTTGGGACTTTTTATTTATATATTTTTGTCCTTTTGTTCTTATTTTGAGAACCTAACTTCAAGCAACTTTTTACAGATCAGTTTTTAGACACTATTTTCTAAACCTGACAAAGTATGTAGGGGGTGCAAATTTTGATTTTGCAACCCCTAAAAATTTTAGGGGTAGTAAGAGCACCACCTGCACCCCCTGTTCCCGGGCCCTTGCGAACATTATAAAATAATATAAACTTGCATTATTTTTTTTCTCGAAGACGGAAATATCATTTTTTCTTTTTGTCAGGAAGATTTGGCTGCTCTTTCTAGCAACTCGAGCGACCAGGTAGAGACTCTCTCGTTGCCTTGTCTCGTTCCCTTCGTCACTTGTTGTTTAGTCTCGAGTTGGATCTGATTGAACAGATATGATTTAAGACGTCCCAACTGTGACTATTCCGCATTTCTTCCCAGACATAATGGACTCTACGTGTATATCACAGGATAGAGGTTTTTCTATTCGGTATATAAAAAAAGTTTGGCTACTTTTTCTAGCAGGTCATGCAACCACATACAGGCTCCGTCTTTGGTCTGTCTCAGTAATAATTTTATTGTAATTTAGCCTCAAATCAACCCTGATACAGCAAACCTATGTTGCTATAAAAACATCTCTGGTTTTTAAAGAAGGGTTTTTACTCAAATACGACAACTTTAACACGAAATAACTTCTAAAATACAAAGTTTTGTCAAAAACGTTAAGAGTAAACCCTGATACAGCAAACCTATGTTGCTATAAAACCCTTCTACCTGTATCCGAAGTTTCAAAGTGTTTAGTTAAAAAGAGTTAATTAAAAATCTGGCCATCAAATTGAAAAGATCCTAATGCTAGTGTGTGTGTGTGTGTGTGTGTGTGTATACGAGCACACACACACACACACAATCATATACACACCTACATATATATACCTATTTAGAATATATTAATTTATTTGGCACTAAGTTAACCCTTACATGCATGGACCGCACCGAAATTCTCTGAGATGTCCGTTGTGTGTGCAAAAAATCTTCCTACTATTATTTGAAGACGAATATGCATTGAACCGTAAAACGGAGCTTTGAACTTCTGTAGACACTCTGCTAGATACCTTCTGTGTTGCCAAACGATTCTATAAGGGTAACCCAATTAAGCTTCGCTAAACGTTGACGATCTTTTAAAATAGCCCTGTTCCTAATATATAACTAATTTTTGTTTCGTTTTTTGGCACTTTTTACACCGTGTTTCCCCACGTTTATCAACCTTTTCTTATACATTATTCCTTTTGTTATTTTAAAACAGCGGTTCTCAACCGGGCTCTGTATGACCCTTGAAGGTCCATATAAGATTTTGTTGCTAAAGTTTATGTGCAATGAATTGGTTGTACTATTTAAATAAAATGTTTTATACAATTTCCAATAATATTTAATTATAAGAATATAATAGGAGTGTTTAAAGCATCAAATGGCTATGAGGGTCCACTTGAGTAAAATAAGATTCAAAGAGGGTCCATAGGTAAAAAAAAATATGCTAAGCAACACTATTTTAAGCGATTCTTTTGGCCGTTTTACGTATTGCATTATATCTACCGTGGTTTTCTCAACCGATTACAGGTAAGTTCACTACCATCAATTCATCGCAGGAGAGTTCACCGCCATCATTTCACCGTGAAGGAAGTTCATCGTGAGGAAAGTTCACTGCGCGGAAAGTTTACCGAGAAAATATATCCATAATATCTCACCATTAATAGTTAAAAACTATTTTATTGAAAAAAATAATTTAAAAAACACCCCGAAAGTAATGGGAATCAAAACGTGCAATCAGGAATTTTATCTTTTGGGTTAAAACATAGTATGTATTACTAAATATGAAGAAAATAAGCTTAATTTTAAATTCGCACTTCTTTACAACATAAATCAACTCAAAAATAAATTTGCATTATTCAAAATCGTCTTTGACATTAAAAAGCTACTATAAAACTGAAAATTATGATAAAAAAATCTGTAATAAAAAAGTTTTAAAAATTTGTCAACTGGAGATTTCATCCGAATGCGTCACTATTTGAAGTTATACAATCAAATCGTTAAACACAGAAAGCAAGAGGTTTTGTCTTGAATTATGATATATATAAAATAACTACAACACAGAAAATAATGTTGAAAAAATTAGATATTTTTTATCAAAGAAAATATGCTTCAAATATTTCTAATAACATAAAAAGTATAACTACCTAGACAACCATGACCTAAGTAGATTCTGTCCCACCAGGTTACAGAGAGGAAGACCACTCGCCATCACTTCGGCAGTGAAGAAAAGCACCACAGAACGCTGGAGTGGTTGGACCATATCCACCCAGGACCCTGAGAACAACAATCAAGTGAAAATAATGATTGCGCATGATATAGGAGCTAGCGTAAAAATCACTTTGAAGAACCACATAGTGAAGTTTGACAGGAAACTATACATGCAGGTTCAAGGTGCAGCCATTGGTGTCGGTGTGGCTGGAAATGTGGCTGGCCTCTTCATGACCAGGTGGGACAGAAAACAAACAATCCTTAGCTGAACAATCCACAGTTGTGTTGCTTTACTGTAGGTATGTAGATGACATTAATATTCTAGTTAGGACAAACCCTAGTAAATGTAGTGTAGAAACTGAGAGGAGCATAATGGAGAGCATCCAGCATGTAGCTAATTCCATCCACCAAGGTATCACGGTAACGATTACCCCACTATGTACCCTGATAATAGACACACTGTCCTTGATACTGAACTTTGGTTAGATACTATAAACAACAGAGTGCAGCTTTTCCACTCTTATTACATGAAACCCAAAGCTTCTAAATATGTTGTTCACAGGAACTCAGCTTTGTAACACAATACGAAAATCAACATACTAATGCTATTTTGAATTGTTGTTTAAAACTCTTTGTAGCTTAGTTATGAAAGAATTAGATAATACAATTTTTATGTTGTAAACTTTCTGCGACAGTTATCTTTTGACTTCTCTTGCAAAAATGTATTGTAAATATTATTAAATGTACGTAAATAGATTAATTTAGTATATGATTTCTTTATCTTCATTTCTTCAACCTGTTGATGAAATTTATTTCTGTAATTATTGAAACTGTTACTATAACGTTGAAAAAGAGTGAGCTTGTTAATATTCAACATACATGCACGTTCAGCGTCCTGGTGCATATAACTCACCACAGCGTTTACATAGTTTGAGCTAGAATTTATGTATGGTGATTAAATACTTATAATTAAGTTATAAGTGACTGACTTATCACCACAGATTCCCGCTAAAGAAGTATTTATATTTATCATATTTTCAAGTCGAACACGTTATAAACAGATCAAATTATCTAATTGTTATAGTCTTCCACTATTATAAATTGCCACTCGTCCCTTTTTCTCTGTATACACCGTTATAACAGCATAAAGTGCATAGAAAGTGCTTGTAAAGACAAGAACACGGTATACATTGCAGAAACGTCTAGAAGTCTTGCGCAGAGATTAAATGTACACTTGAGGGAATATGATAACAAAAAACAATCTTCCATACTCTACGAACATGCCAAAGAACAGCATGGGGGTACTCTGGGCCAACTTGACATCTGCATTTTATCCAAACACCCGAAGGACCCATCACTCAGACAAATTACAAGGAGTACGTCCTCATAAATGAAACGTTCGCCGTACTAAATAGGAAATACCACGTAGAAGGTAGTGATACACCAATACCCACAGAATATACATGAGTACATTTGCTAGTAGGCTGTTATGAAGGCATATATATATATATATATATATATATATATATATATATGTATGTATATATGTATATATATGTGTGTGTATATATATATATATATGTGTATGTATATATGTATAGGTAGGTAGGTAAATGGATATGTAGGTAAACAGATAGATACATAGGTAAGTAAATAGATAGGTACATAGGTAATACGGACAGACGCACGCTCGCGCACGCACGCACACACACACACAGACACACACACAGACACACACACACATTCAAACACAAGCATGCATACACAAACATGAATATGTAGAATACATACATACATGCATGCATACATACATACATACATACATACATACATACATACAAGTTCAGGCTTTTACCTATAATTATTGGGGCCCTGGGATATGTAACGCACTGCCTAATCTTGAGAAATTAGGCTTCTCAAAACCAGAAAGGAAAAAGCTAATTCGAAGATTACAGATTCAATCCATCACTGGAACTGTAAAAATCTGTAAAATTTTCCAGAAGTTTATCATTTAAATATATATGAGCAGGATTAAATATGTAACTATTTGCATGAGAATACATGCATAAAGCAAAGCATACAAACCTGCAAACATACATACATACATACATACATACATACATACATACATACAAACATACCCTGTTGTTGATGTTGAAATTCCAATGAAGGAGCCTTGGATCTAGATTAGAATCCGGCTCTTTCTCTA
This sequence comes from Octopus bimaculoides, assembly GCF_001194135.2. NCBI lineage: Eukaryota > Metazoa > Mollusca > Cephalopoda > Octopoda > Octopodidae > Octopus > Octopus bimaculoides. The sequence goes on from NC_068994.1 coordinate 28,587,853, forward strand.
TTGGCAAGAAATCTCGAAATAAAACTGAACAATGACATACATGCATACACACACACATACATCATATATACATACATACATACATACATACATACATACATACATACATAAGTGCATGCACAAGCACTTATGCACGCTGATGCACACACATGCGCACAAAAAGACAAAAATCAACGCAGGGATCTTTCTGATTTGACGGGCAACACTTTTCATTTATGTTTTTTTATGTTTTATGTAGTGTTTTTGGTACCGAAACACTTTAAAACTTCGTATACTTGTATATTTTGTGTTATAGAACAGATACAAATTTTTGTATTCGAAGTTATTTCATGTAAAAAAATTGTCATATTTCGGTAATTTCAACCAATCACTGACGTCTATTGAGGTGAAAACAATTACTGCCGTGGAATGTAAACAACATGTTCTAACGGTGTCATGGGATCTTTTCCCTTGAATAAAATTAGTGCCGTAGTTTGTCAACAACAACTATCCGTGGTACTGTTATTTATGACATCGTTCGTGCGTTTGTACTGG
>NC_068994.1:28588396-28593271 GCF_001194135.2 Octopus bimaculoides
CTAACCCTAAAACCCTAAACCCTTACTAGGGAATAATGATATAATTAAACAGGGAATAACACTTTTGACACCGGCAAAAATTATTGTTTACAAAAACAGCAGTAACTGTATTCAGCTGAATAGACGTCAGTGATTGGTTGAAATTACAGAAATACGACAACTTTAACATGAAATAACTTGGAATGTAGAAATTTTTGTTAAGAAGGCTAAGAGAAAAAGATGTTTTATATGACACATTCTACCAGTATCCCAAGTTTGAAAGTGTTTCGTTAAGAAAACAAGTGGTACCCGTCAAATCAGAAAGATCCAAACGCAGCTCCAATAATAGACAGAATCAACATCCATTACAAAAGCAACGAAAATTTTGGAAGAAAAATATAAATAATGAATGAGTTAAAATCGAATCGGTGAGTGTGTTAGATAATAAGGCATTTACACAATATGACTCTCCCCAGACACAACATAATTTGCGTCAACAGACGAATTCACATAAAGAATCTTGGAAACCAGATATAAAAACGAAATGAAAAGTATAATTATATGAAAAAACTGGAAATAAATTTAGAATAAAAGTTGAGAGAAGAGGGGAAGTGAAAGGCGCGTTATTTACATTAAATTTTTTTTTTAAATTGTACGAAATTATTTTTTTTTCTATCCAAGCCATATGAAGAAATTTATTTACATTGAAACGGAAAGGCGAAATAAAAACTTTGCGTTGCGGGCCATCTATTTTACAAGGAGAGACAAGTTCATGCCAAAACGTTTTGGAAGTGTGAACTATACAGGAAAACTAAATGTCGTGCGCGGATTCGTATAGTTGAGGATGAAATCGTTAATGTTTTGAATGATCATAATCCTACTGGTGGATGCGAGAAAAAACTGAAGTTGAAAAATTATGCCAAAAAATTCGTACGCACGCAGAGGAATCCGCAAATTCTCCTTATGTTATATTATCATCTACTTTTGGGAAATGTAGTCAGTCTACAGTAGGTAATCTTCCAAGTATTGATAACCTAAAAAGAATGATGCGAAATATTAGACAAAAAGCATGTGCAAGCCGAACGCTGCCACAGCATCGCAAAGATATTACTTTTGCCAATGGCATCACAAAATTATCAAGTTGTGAAAACTTTTTGTACTTTTGATTCTGGAAATGTAGATGACCGCATTTTGATATTTACGACGCAACGAAATCTTCACTCAGTAATGAGAAGCGAGCATTGGTACGCAAATGGGACATTTGTTATTTACCCAATTATATACTTTTCACAGCTTGAAAGAAAACATTTCAATAGCACCAGTGTTTACCTTATTGCCTGATAAAACTGAAAATCCATGCAAAACATTTTTAGAAAACAAAAAAATTCGAATCATCGTTTAGTCCGGTGGCTCTTAACCTTTTTACCACCACGCCTCCCTAGGAATTTGTCCTTCTCTCCATGCCCTATGTTCAGATTTCATATCTTTACACAACAGTTTGAAAAGACAACCTTGATAGCCACGTTCAGGACATTTCTCATTTCAGTAGGCAAGGTTCTGGATGCTAAGGTTTCACGATGAAGTATACACCGTGTACCTAAAACAGATGGATTTTTTTTTTCTCTCACCCTAGTAATGAATCCAGACTGCAGATCAAGCATGGCTGGAGCTCCATCAGTGTACCAGCGAATCCCACGAAAGTTGGTTTTCCTGAAAGAAGTTTGATACATCACGAAAAATAACTGCTGCTATTGTACAACTATCCATAGGGTGACAGAACATTTCCTCTTTTATACAGTTGCCTGACACAAAACGAACATATACCAGTAACTGAGAACACTGAGCGATGTCAGTCGCTACGTCACACTGGATGGCAAAAACAGGAGAATCTCTTACTTGGTCGACTATTTGACCTTTGTTGTTTTGAGATAAGTCGTCGATCCTTCCTTTGACTGTATCGTTTGATAGTGAAATCCGGGAAAGCTTGTTTGCACTACCTTTCCCCAGAACGAGTTTTGCTGCACAGACTAGACTTGGTTTTATGAGACTCTCTGATGTTATGGCTCTTCTTGCTCTTTGCAATCAATATGGCGATCTCATAGGAAGCCTCAACAACCATTGAAATTTGTTGCTGAAATGCCCCACTACCATCCAACTTAGCTTGCTTCAAGGAATATCTTTTTGTTTCAAAGAATGCATTGGGCTTGTCTGCAAGAGCAGGATGTGTTGTCCTCAAGTGGCATTCCAAGCGTGAGGGTCGCATTTCATCATTGTTCAAAATTTTGTAACATATCACACCCTGAGGGAATTGTGTATCACCCTTTTGGAGGGACACGAATCTAAATCGAATATATTCGTCAAGATACTTCCGTTTCTTTGCAGTCATCGCGAATTATTTGATGTGCAGTGGACAACACAAATATGTAAACAAAAGATAAGACACGTGTAAGGTAATGTCAAGGCCCAAGCTAGAAAGCTGGGAGAAAAAGTTCTGAAAGAAATTAAAACAAAAAAATTTGGAATAAGAGCTAAATTATACGAAAATTATAAGAAAAGTTATACGAAAAATTTGTACAATAAAATATTGTATCTATTTGTACGAAAATATAAAACAAAGTTTCTTTAAAAAAAAAAAAAGATTTTGCATAGTACCTTTGTATAGTTTTACCTAGTACTTTCTGTAATATTTAAATCTGAATTTTAGTTTAACATTTGGCTATATATTATGATGTTTTTCTTACAAAAAATTTACTATATTTTTAATATAAACATCTAATATTAACAATTTTGGTTTTATTGTTAAAATCTTTTATTTTTCCAATCTGTGTTTTAATTTTTTTGGAGACTTTATTAAATTGATCAATAGTAGAACCTATTACATACATTTTGTCTTATCTCCTATTTTCAAATATATCATACTTTTTATCTTGCTAAAATTTTAAAATAGTTTTCAATTTTTTAAATTAAGTTAATATTTCTTAGTATGTTACTATAATGATTTGATAATGTTTCAGCATGTCTCTTGATTTTTAAGAATCACATTATTTCATATATATGAAAACTGTGGATCAAGCTTGCTTATAATCTATTTACTGAAAAAGATGTTTGGCTTTACACGATAATAATATCTAAGCTTTATACCAGTGGTTCTTAACCTAAGTCTTGTTATAACAAAAAAAAAAAAAAAAAAAAAATTACAAAATAAAGGCAAATGCTAAAGCTACAACTCAGAATTAATGAGGGTTTTGAAGGATATGAAGCGGGGTCAATAAGTAAAGAAAATGGTAAGTGGCGCTAAGATAGAATAAAAAAACTAAAGGTATAAGGCAATACTTTTGCATTTTTTCATAAACTTCTCATTATTTGATCATGCTCTCATTACGAGAATAACAAATATAATTAGAGAAATTACTGCTTTTTCTCAAGGGCTCGCCCCACCCCTGGAAATTACTGATGCCCCACTTGGGGACGCGCCCCTCCAGGTTAAGAACCACTGGTCTAGTCCCTTATCAATCACTATAGATTTTGTGAATGCAATGATTAAAGCATGCCGTAACATTTTTCCAATCAGTAATCCTAGATGTTTTTTTTCGTTTTTCGCAGTGCCTTGTCCGAAAAATCCAAGCTTGCGGACTTAAACAAAAATATGGAATAGACGCTGAGTTTGCTTTAAAAATGCGAATGTTGTGTGCTCTGGCTTTTGTCCCAGTACAAAAAGTTGTTGATGCTTTCAAAACGCTGTGTAATGATGACATTTTCCTTTCAGAGACTCAAGACATTATTGATTATTTTGAAGACCTGGATAGGGCGTCCAGACAGAAGACAACGTCGCAGACACACTAAATATCCCCTCGAAATGTGGAATATTTACTCTTCTGTCAGAGGTAATTTACCAAAAACTAATAATAATGTTGAAGGGAAGCATAGGGCCTTTGAGGAGAAAATGACGTCTTGTCATTCCAATATATGGAAGTTTTTGGAGTGCATAAAAAAAGAACAAAAGCTAACTGAAATTAAAATTGAACGGTACACTTCTGGAGAAGCTCTTAAAACAGGACGAAAAGCCTACGTTGCTTTTGCTGTGCAAATTCAAAGACTCGATCAAAGTTACAACGAAAATAAACTGTATCCGTGACTATTTGCGTGGAATAGCGCATAACATCACTTATTAGAAATCTGGTTTACTTATTTGATTAAACTCATTAATCTTTAAAATTTTGTTCATTAAATTGATTGATTAAACCCATTTAATTTTTGAATAAATTGATGATAAGGTTCATTTTCTTCTTTTTTTTTTACTGTGAAATTTCCTATTCGTTGATTAAACACTTTAGAGTTCGAAAATTAGATTTTTTAATTCTTTTGCTGTGAACTTATCTCTCCGTATACTTTCCTCGCAGTGAACATTCCTTACGGTGAGCTTTTCTTGCGGAGAATTGATGACGGGGAACTTACCGGACCCAGTACGCAGCAGATGCTAAACAATTAGAAACACTGCTACAGAGAATATATGGTTTTAGTAGAGGAAATGATATGAAATTCGGCGTGACAAATGCATCAAGGCAACCTTGATTTAAAAAAAATAATAATAATCAAATATTGAACACTTCGTAGGCCACCGAGCTTTACTCGGCAGTACAGTGAGAGTACACAAAAATAAGCTACTGAAAAGTAATGATGATGATGCTGATGATAGTAGTAGTAGTAGTAGTAGTAGCAGCAGCAGCAGCAGTAGTAGTAGTAGTAGTAGTAGTAGTAGTAGTAGTAGTAGTAGTAGTAGTAGTAGTATAATTATTCTTTTACCTTGAACTTATCTCTCCGTAAACTTTCCTTGTGGTGAACTTTCTTCGCAGTGAACATTCCATTCGGTGAACTTTCCCCGCGGTGAACAGATGA
>NC_068994.1:28599784-28603226 GCF_001194135.2 Octopus bimaculoides
GTGGGGGGGGGGCGTGTGATGTTTGTGGTGTTATGGGTTGTGATGAGCTATGTGGTGTTGGTGGAGAGGATTGCAGATGAGGTAAACGGAAGTGAAAACTGTAGGGGCTGGCGGAAGAGCTACGGGAGCATGCGCGGGCAGAAAGCACGTGCGGCAGTTCGATGAGAGACGGCGAGTGTGGAAGGACGTGTTTTTTCTTGACGATAAGGACGATCGCTCATCCCGCCTCGGTCAGTATGTAAGGTCTCTGTATTTCTTCCTCTCTTTTGCTTCTTTTTCTGTTGTCTTTTTCCTCCATCACACAACAAAGATTTTTATCCAATATATTCCCCTCTCAGCTTCACACATTTTTCGCAGCAGTTCTTCAGTTTTTCTAAACTCTGTAAAATAACTCAGAAAGTTGGGCCTCCAACCAGGTCTTTCGTGATACTCTTAAACCCAGGAATATTTCAGCATCCCCTCGTATATATATCATGTTCTTACCCTTACAACTATCATATTGCTAGGGATTTCGGCTATTTTAAAAATAATATTCGTTTTATATTATATTTTTAAAATAACATTTGTAGTTAGAATGCAATACTTTTAAACTGAATCAACCAGACTTTGTCATCTGTTCACCTGTCATCTCTTTTCTTTTATAGAACAATTAATCCATGAAATTAAACCCATTAGATTTCAACAGGAGTACTTATTGCTGGCGAGAGCTGGCGCGCCAATCGTCGTAAAGTCTATCGGTCGTAAGTCGGATAGGTCGTAAGTCGAAAACGACCTGTATTTTTTTAAAGCTTGGTATCTTGGCAAGTGAATTATGTAACTGAATAATTCTATTGGGTCTAACAATAATCTCAGTTCTCTACCATCCTTGCATAACACTAGTAGCACTAATAGCCATACATCTAAATTATCTAATTCTAAAAACAAATTTCTCTGTCCTCTGAATAATTTATGTTTTACATAACTAACCTATACACTTTTACCAATATCGGTTCCACCTCAGGCACATTTCAAGTAAAGATTTTACAATCATTCTTTTTTCCTTCAATAATTGTATTAAAGCTACGGTTAAAAATAGAAATTGAACTTCAAATTACTTGGAGCATAATAAAATATGTTTTACCATACTCAAATGATAGGCATTGGGCATCATTTGCTGCGCTGAATTATTGGAAATTCTTAAATGTCCAGGTAATATCCTTAATAAGTCTCATGAACTTAGAATGAAATGCTTACATAATACTGATTTCAAAAATTTGGCACAAGGCCAGCAATTTCGGGGGAGGGGTTGAGTCGATTACATTGACCCAAGTGTTCAACCGGTACTTATTTTATCGATCCCGGCGGCATTTGAACTCAGAACGTAAAATCGGAAGAAATGCCTCTAAGCATTTTCCCTGGTGTGGTAACGATTCTGCCAGCTCGCCACCTTAAATGCTTACATATTATTGAAAATACATTACCTAATTCACTTCAGACAATATTCCTTAAAATTTTATTATCCATAGTTTTATTATCCATAGTTATGCATATCATCTAGGGATGTAGGTATTGTTCGAGTAATATGTTACATTATGTCATAGGCATCTTTATACATATTCTTATTATACTAGTCAACTACATCTGTATTCCACAAATAGTGAAATATTTGATAGTCCAACACATGGCTTCCAAACTCAATAGCTTTGATATATTTATTATGTTTATTATGTTACATATTCTTGTATTATTATTTGATATCATATTATTTGGTTTATATCTCTATATTTTATTTTTCCATGTGATTACAGTTGTTTCGCAACCTTCTTCATGTAGTATAAATTTCAGTATGTAAAATTTATACATACATGTTTGCATCAATATGTATGTTCAGCATTATACAATATAATTGCATATTCAGAAATTAATACAAATAAAGAAAACTGACACATTAGATCTTCGGAACATTAAAGTCTACTGTAGATGTAACCGTGATGTTCAGGTAATCTAATGAGTTGACATTCTTTATTTGCATTAATTTGTAAATATACAGTTTTATCATATAATGTTGAGCACACTTATTGATGCAAACATGTGCATATAATTTTTGTATACTGAAATGAATCCTACATGAAGAAGGTTACGAAACTGTTCTCATCATATGTGAATATAATTCTGTCTTCATCTCTCGCACTTCCTCACTTTGTTTTATTTATTTCTTGCAGAAAAATTTATCACCCTGATTTTCCAGATTTTCAGTCACGTGGATACATTACATTACATTGTAGTTGATTATTATGTAGACTGATAGCTGATTCCGAGTGAGGAGCTTACTGAGATGGCTGCAGGATTCTCTGAATCCATATTTTATACTATTCATGTGTGTGTGTGTGTGTGTGTGTGTGTGTGTGTGTGTGTGTGTGTGTGTATAATTGGATTCTCCAATCAATTTCGACGTATGCGGGTCTAACAGTATTTTTGTTTGCTCTTTTGTGTTTTAATCAAGCTGATGACTGAAAGTATGAAACGATTGTTAAACAAAGCGTTTGAGAATATGTCTTTGCTCTCAGTTCTTTAAGACGATCTAGGCAGGGTTTTATAGCAAGTTAAACCTCTATTTGTTGCGATTCGATGCAGTTTTTTCGAATAATTCCGCAGGAATTTTCGACACTTTCAGGTTAGCTTTGTGCTTATCCTTGTACGTAAATCATAGTCTTCCTATGCTTCTCCTTCCGTCATGGAGTTGGCCATAATAAGGACTTATGGAATTCAGTTGTCACTTATTCCAACAATAAGACCAATTGGCTAGAAATGGAATTGCAAAAGAAAGGATTCATTACCAGCAAGTTTACATTTAGAGAATAGGTCAAAATTCAAAATTTTGTCATTCAGGTTGAATTTCAAATGGTCCGAAAGCATCGCTTCTGAAATACATCAAGCTAGTTGATATGTGATCGATAAGATATCCAAGATTCCGATCCATACAGGGATGTTGGAAGGACTGCAACCTGGTGATGGTAGTATCGAGAAAAATAATAGACGTATCTGATACGATGGAGGTAAGTTCCAAGGCAAAAGCGAAAGAAGTTAACGAAAGAGATAAAACTGTCGAGCTGTTGTCCGTCAACTCTCCTCTCCACATCTTTTCCCTTCATTTCACTGTCGGCTTTCACTGATTCTCCTCCTCATTCCATTCCTATTCCGTTCTACCTCGCTCACATTGTTCCTCTTACCACTTCTTGTTCAAGCATGAAGCTTACGTGGTTCTGCGTTCTTTATCAGTGGCAGCCATTTTTATTAACTTTGAGGGTGTAAAATTCTGCCGTCTCTAATTAGTTTCATTTCCTTTTTACTTTTCTCTGAAGAAAGACTGTCCGAAACGTTGGAGTATCCACTCTCCCAAAGTTCCAGTAACGTTTTTAACGATTTTACTATGTATTAAATTTACCGACGCTGACCGATACCA
>NC_068994.1:28603978-28605790 GCF_001194135.2 Octopus bimaculoides
TATGCATATATATTTATATATATGTATGCATATGATCCAAGAAATGTACACAAAGTATTTACAGTGGAAAATTCATGTCACATTCCGTGTTTATAGTGACGCATACAGAAACACTTATTCACACACACGCACGCGCGCGCACACGCGCGCACACACACACACACACACACACACACACACACACACACACACGTACGCATACATACACACGTGTGCGTGCGTGGATGCATGTTTGTTTTGTTTTTCTCTTTTTAATTGAGAGTGAATTTCCACCGGGCAACTGCTTGATAGCAAGGTTTTGAAAGAATGCATCATGTTTTGTTCATCATTCTTTAAATCTTAAGAAGGCGTGGTAGATTTTTACTTAGCCAGATATCGTGATTATTTGTAGCGTATGAATTTAGAAAATGCATTCTCTCCCCAAGAACCCAAGTTCAGCTATACATTGCTCGGGATGACTTGGTGCATTTTCCGTTGCTTCAATAATAATAGGTATGAAGCTAAAGTATATCTTGGGTGCTGGATTTTCAAACTCCATTTCAATGGTCCACAGATATCCTTTCTCACCTGTATTTTTCTGACCACATTAGTTTCCAGAGGGCAACTGATTTCCACAACAGAGCAGTTTCTTTTCTTGAAGTCACACACAATATTTGGTCGGTTATGTCTTAACTTGGTGGCTATTTTAATTTTTAAGTTCCACCAATATTCTTTTGACTTATCTGTCTCAATAAAGTCAAATTCGTCGGTTATTATTTTCTTACTTCTTATCCTGTTCCATACTGTTCTGTCCGTACGTCTATCTCCTGCAGTAACCAGTTTAGAATGTGGGTGTGAGGATAAGGACTGCAAAGATGTTTAAAACTCTCTTGAAGCATTTTTGTCCTCTCCTTATTGATGGGCTCTTCATAGCTCATCCTTTCAAGATACTTGTAGCTTTCCCCAGACAGTTCGTACGTACGTACGTATGTACGTATGTATGTATGTATGTATGTATGTATGTATGTTTAATTAGTTTTTGAGATTGTAAACTGTACTTTGATCTCAGCTAAAACGTCGAGAAATGGCCTTTTGGCTAAGAAGAAAGTGTAGTTTTTAAATTATTAGAATTCATCCGAATTTCCGTAAGGACAGAATTACAGATTGTATTTCCAAATTAGTTATCATACTTTAAAATTTCCGTAAGCGCGAAATAACCTGGGGTAACCGTAACACAGGAGGAGTCTATAATTATTTTCATGTGTAAAAGTAGTTGTGTTGCTTGGTTATTGTCGTTTCGAAGGAATTCCATCCGAACGTATTTTCCAGAGCATGAAAACCAATGGCAAAGTCAATTTCACGTCACGTGATTTCATGTTACAGTAATTGTTCCAGGAACTCATTATTTCCTGTATAAGCAGAGGCTTCCTGCCTATCAGTTTGTAATAGTTGTAGTTGGTAGTGACAACAAATTGTCGGACTGCCATGCAAAGACTTCGTTGAGTTCTTATGTCTAGTTAGTCGTAAAGGTATGAGACATTCTGGCACATCCGTTTTGGCTCCGCTTATTTGCTGTCGTTGGCTCGACGCTGACTTGACGCCAGACGCTTTAACGTTTGTTTTGTTTTAATGTATTTCTCTCTTTCTTTCTCTCTTTCTTTCTTTCTCTTTCTTTCTCTCTTTCTCTCTTTCTTTCTTTCTCTCTTTCTTTCTTTCTTTCTTTCTTTGTGAACATCTAGTTATGTTTGTATGTTAATGTAAGGTCTCTCTGTCTCTGTCTGTCTGTCTGTCTGTGTCTATCTCTGTCCGTCTGTTTCTCTCTCTCTGTCTGTC
>NC_068994.1:28606130-28607978 GCF_001194135.2 Octopus bimaculoides
TCTGTGCGCGCGCGCATGTGCAATCTTCAGTGCCAAAATATACCATCTCCAAAGGAGGTTGAATATCAAGCCAGCCGTGCCGAATCGTCGACGTCCAGACAGCAACACCAACTCGTCTCATTCTGTAGTCATAAATAAGTACAATGTGAGAAACAGTTTACAGCTGTATGCAGCGGGAGCACTGTATAACTGTTGATTTTTTTCTCTCGCACAGTTCGAACTTTACTGTGGAGAAACAAATCGATGCAGCATATCAACATTTTATACAATTGTTTGATTAAGAAATGTCAAGCACGTGCCTCTGTGTATTATACTTGCAAATATTGATTCGAATGTGAATTGAACTCTGAATAGTAAGGTATCAAACTAGATACACATCTCAGTCTAACTCCACCGTATGACACCTGGAAACAACAAAAGAGAGCCAGGGCAGTGTGTTGGAAACATGAAAGAAAAAAACATCTGAAACTTATTAGCTTTAGATGTAGCAACTTAAGCAACGTTAAAGCTTGAAATGTCATGTCTATAGGTTAACACGAGTTGTAATGTGTGTATCGCTGTTCTTTACACAGATGTTGATACACAGCGAAACATATAATACACACACACACACACACACACAAAGATACACGCACACACACACACACACACACACACACACACACACACACACACACACACACACACAAACACACACACACACACACAACCTCTCTCGCCCTCTGTTTCTGTCTGTCTCTCTGACACATAACAGCTTCATTCCTTTTTAATTTTCTATATTTTTCTATCTCCTCCAACAGTAAGTTTGTGTGCTTGCGTAAGCAAGTTTACACCAATACATTGACAATCTGATAGATAGACAGACGATTGACAGGCAGATAGCTAGCTAACAAGATAGATAGGAAGGAGATATATATAAGTGGATTGATACATAAATATTTTATGATTAAATTGTATGGAGAAAGGTTACATTTTTTAACGTTCTGTTCCTCTTCATCTTTCTAATCACAGCAGTTACACACATACAGTAAAATAAACGAAAGTGCATACACGAACATACACGTAAACATAAACACATTCAGTGAACGATACTTTTCTTGTTTGGATAAGACGCTAAATTAAATTATTTCTAGGTGCTTCCAAAATGTGGAAGCGATTGCTAAAATTTGACTTCGTTTCGCAAAGTTAAATTCTCATAAAATGCTTAAAACTAATATTTCAAAAGAAATTGATTCATTTTTAATAATACTGTTTTCTCTTTCAAGACAATGCACACGTGTGAATAGTATTAATTTCGATTTACTGATTCTAATTTTCTCAGTATTCGTTGGTCCCCCCAATGCTTTTTTTTGTGTCTGTTGATAAGTGCAGAGCGCTGGTTATTAAACGATTCCATGGCGGAGTGTCAAGAAAGCGGAATCTCATAATATAAAAGGAGCAAACTACTGGCCGATATCTGAAGAAACGGACAGTAGATTTGCAACAGCATGACACCGTATGCATTTGTTTTTGCCTATAAGGCTTAGCAGTTATTATATAACTGACCGTCGTTTCAAGGAAGGTAGCTTCTCTCACCTGGACCAGGCGTGGTCGCTGCCACCGTCAACTCCCTTTTCCTTGATGGCATCTAATGTAGAAAAAGTAAAAGACTGCCCTCTAATCTAGCAGCTTCAAAAAAAAAGAGAGGTAAGACAAGATTTTCGCTCTCACATTTACATGTACTTATACAACACACATATTTGTTGTCGTTTAACCGTATGTATGTATGTATGTATGTATGTATGTATGTATGTATGTATGTATGTATGTATGTATGTGTGTATGTATGTATGTAGACAGATAGACAGA
>NC_068994.1:28608108-28618451 GCF_001194135.2 Octopus bimaculoides
AGAGAGAGAGAGAGAGAGAGAGAGAGAGAGAGAGACATTACTCTTATCCACTTTATGTCTGGCTACTTGCTCTTCTCGCTTCATTTCATATTTCTCTTAATTCCCTTTTCTTATATCAATCTGTCTTTTTCTCTGTCATTCTCTGCCACATGCAAACGCATTAAAGATGTGTACATATTTACTAATTACCTGTCATCTCTCTTTCTCTCCCCCCTCTCTCTCTCTCTCTCTCTCTCTCTCTGTAAATATAAACACAAACACGTTATTTATCTATCACTTGGCGTCCTTCCTGTTCAACTGCTTTCTAGACACATAATAGCACACACGTTTACTCACATTTAATAAACACGCGCACAGTAAAGTAACTAAAGCTGTCAGCCCCTATTTTATTTCCCTCATTATTGTCGACGTAAACAATAACGGAATGTAATATAAAATATAATATTCTGTATGTTTGTGTGTGTGTATTACACCCGATACGTACACAAAGCAATTTCTTCTCTCCTCCTCTCTCTCACTTTAAATGCATTAACACACTTTCTCTTTCTCTCGCTTCTATTACTGTCTCTCCTCCCCTCTAACGTCACCCTCTCCTCTCTCTCTCACCTTCTTTCCTCTCTGTTTCTCCTTCTCTCCATCGTTTACATTCTTCTCCCCCCCCTTAACATGTAATATTTTGTTTGTCTATTTTTTATATTAATGAATGTCAGAGGGGGTGTATTGTGTCAATATGTGTTGCATTATTTTCCTGCTTCTGGAAGAAGTGACTTCGACTAATTGTCGATTACTCCTTCAGTCGTTCCATCCTAACAGACTGAACTATAAGTGAAATGGAAAAAAAAATTATAAGGAGTAACGGACAGAGATTAACAAGGAGATAGAGGGAATAGGTAAGCATATGGATGGATGTTGGTATGACATACATTCCTCGATATAAACAAGCATGTATAATATAAAGACAATGACAAACACACGTTCATGTGTATGTGTATGAGGGTTGTCCTGAAAGTAATGCAAAACTGGGTATTATATACACAAAGGTACTACTCAATATTGACTTCATCACAGACGAAGTATTTTCGCCATCGTTGAACTCGTCTCTTGAAACTTATTTGAAAAATGCCAGATGTGCACTGTTGTTACCACTCTCCACATAACTTTCCTCACGCCTGTGTCATCAAATGGTTGTCTTTGAAGACTGATAGAATCAAACAAGTGGAAATTGGAGGGCGCCAGATCCGGGTTGTACAGTGGATAGGGATCACTGACCAGTACAGGTTGCCGCTTGCCTGATTTGTTCCCAAAGATGTCTGTGGTAAAGAATTTTCATGTTGAATATATATATATATATATATATATATATATATATATATCGTTTTCTGCTCTCTTCCTTCTAATGGCTTATCTAAGTAGTGTCTGAAAATACCGTTCGTTGCTCAAGGTACAGCCACGTTTCAGAAAATCAAGGATAATAACGTCCTTATCATTCTCCCAAAACAGTCACCATGACTTCGTGTGCCGATTTGCTGGCTCTTGAACTTCTTAGGTCTTAGATTGGAAGTGTGACGCCATTCCATCGACTGCTCCTTCATTTCTGGATCATAAAGATACGCCTACATTTCATGCCCTCTCTCTAGATCGGGGAATAAAAATCTTTTCTTCATTAACTTCAAACACTTCTAGCAAATCATAGCAGACTTCCCCATTTCATTCCACCAAATCGGGTATCAACTGCCTGTATGTACACACTTTCCGATACCCAAAGTCTTCTACCATCTTTTGTAATGCATTGTAACCACAGTTCAGTTGCGCAGTTAGCTCATGGATTTGCCACTCGTCTGTCCGCTTGAATCAGTTTGTCCTCTCACTGACGGGGGCATAGATGGTCTCTTGTCCGAAGACACTGCTTTTACTACCGTTCACATCTAGGACAACCAGTTTACCGTCTGGTTCCAGGAATATAGCCTGTACCTCGAGCTCTAAAGATTTCCGGAATAACGCTGCTACCTCATCATCGATCCTGGAGTACGAGATGAGAATATCTCATAGTCGTTGAAAATTGATGAATGCTTGCACTCTAAAGATCCAGTTCTTGCTGATTGCTATCATGTCTATGTCTAGCTACCTAAGATCTTTGAGCAGGTTAACGTGCTTCCAGGCTGACTCCAGGCCACGTACATTTATACATCTCACACTCAGAACAGCTATGTTTGTCAGAGAAAGTAAAGAGAGTTTATTCATCTTACCCTTGAAGAAGATCACATGATCCAGCTTCTTCGTTGGTTTGAAGGAAAACGTCAAATTGATATTCTAAGACGTATTTGCTGGGCATTTTTCTAAAAAGCTTAACGTCGAAAGGGTAGTCCTCTTCTAGGTGTCTGTAAGTTTGTGAGTCAGTTTTTGCTGTAGACTGTCTTTTGTGGGTTTGGGGAGAATCTTCCGAAATCTTCCCCCACTTGTGTGATATTTATATCGTTTATCATTTATCACTTCTTCTATTAGTTCAATGTTGCACTTCCCAACAACAGTGAAATTGATGTACGAGGGCTGATCTAGTGTGTTTTGTTGTTGTTGTTATTATCATTATTGTTGTTGTTGATCTTGTGGTCAAGGTGGTCTTTTCTCTTTCTTTTGTAATTGTTATGGTTGTGTCTATGATTTTCGTTTGAGTTGCAGTTGTGATAATGGTAGAGATATATTCTGACCTTGTGAAACGTCTAGTACCCCTTTGATTTCACTGGCTTTCACTTTTCGGTCGGCCATGTTCTGTGGTAGTTGGTGAAAGTGAGTGTGTAATTGTGTGTGCAGTTGTGTTTGGGCTTTCTGATTTCAAATTGTGTTTGTGTGGTCAGTTCTATACCAGTACCCGACCATCCACTCTCCAGGTGAAACGTATGATACACCTTTCATCTTCATCACCTATTACGGCGGCTATCAACCACCATATGTCTATTTCTGAAGGAGCCTCTTTTACCAATGTTGCTGGGATGTGTTGTTGTTGTTGTTGTTGTTGTTGTTGTTGTGACGGCTGCTGGTTGATTTGCTGAAGCTGCATGTAATGATATAACAACACCAAGCAAACATTTAAACAGGATTTATTAACGCCGCTCAAGTCATATAAACAATCTACGTAGACGAAAGAAGTATAATGCAATATGCGAGGCAGCTGGATATCAAAATTTACCACTGTGGCCGGATTAAATACAAAAAATATATATATATATCATCATCATCATCATCATCATCATCATCATCGTTTAACGTCCGCTTTCCATGCTGGCATGGGTTGGACGTTTGACTGGGGACTGGTGAGTCAGATGGCTGCACCAGGGTCCAATCTGATCTGGCAGAGTTTCCACAGCTGGATGCTCTTCCTAACGCCAACCACTCCGAGAGTGTAGTGGATGCTTTTACGTGCCACCGGCACTAGGGCCAGTCAGGCGGTACTGGCAACGGCCACGCTCAAATGGTGTTTTTATGTGTCACCTGCACAGGAGCCAGTCCAGCGGCACTGGCAACGCCCTCGGTCGAATGTTGTTTTTCACGTACCACCGACACAAGTGCCAGTAAGGCGACGCTGGTAACGATCACGCTCGAATGGTGCTTTTAACGTGCCACCGGCACGGGGGCCAGTCAGCAGCCTTGGCAACGATCACGCTCGGCTGGTGCTCTTAGCACTCCACTAGCACGGATACTAGTCATGCGTTGCTGTCATCGAATTTGATTTCGATTTCACTTGCCTCAACAGGTCTTCGCAAGCAGAGTTTAGTGTCCAATGAAAGAAAGGCACGCCTAATTGGGCTGGTTACACCACTGGCATAGGCCACAAGTTATGGTCTCACTTGGCTTGCCGGGTCTTCTCAAGCACAGCATATTTCCAAAGGTCTCGGTCACTAGTCATTGCCTTGGTGAGGCCTAATGTTCGAAGGTCGTGTTTCACTACCTTATCCCAGGTCTTCCTGGGTCTACCTCTTCCATAGTTTCCCTCAATCGATTGGGTGTGACACTTTTTCACACAGCTATCCTCATCCATTCGTACCACATGACCATACCAGCGCAGTCGTCTCTCTTGCACATCACACACACACACACACACACACACACACACACACACACATATATATTTGCGCTGCTTCATATCTGTCATCATAAATTGCATATCGGTTTAAGCATGCAGTTGTTAAAACGACTTGGCGGGATTGGAGACAATCATTCCCGCCTGACATCTACAACATTCTGTTCCAGGGCCTTCTAAAATAGTCTTTCACGTGATGTCTGGCTTCTGATTTCATTGTCCCCAATACTTGACTGGTACTTAGTTTATCAACCCCAAAAGGATGAAAGGCAAAAATCGACCTCAGCGGAATTTTAACTCAGAACGTAAAAATGGACGAAATATTACAAAGCATTTTGTCCAGGGTGCTATTGATTTTGTCAGTTCACCTCTTTAATGATGATAACAATCTCTTCTGCTATAAACACAAGGCCTGAGATGTTTTTAGGAGAGGCGGCTAGTTGATTGCATCGATTTTCGATAGGATGAAACGCAAAGTCAACCTTGGTGGAATTTGAACTCAGAACGTAAAGGCGGACGAAATGCTGCTAAGCACTTTGGTCAGCGTGCTAACGATTTTGCTAGCACACTGTCTTAATAATAATAATAATAATAATAATAATAATAATAATAATAATAATAATAATAATAATAATAATAATAATAATAATAATAATGATAATAATAATAATAATGATAATAATAATAATAATAATAATAATAATAATAATAATAATAATAATAATAATAATAATAATAATAATAATAGGGTAGCGAAAATGCTAGTTTGGAAACTACGCGAAAAGTGGGGTCTAGAGAGAGGCAAGACATAGTATGAGCACAAACAGCAGAGAGTAACGGAATCGGAGACCTGAAAAATCCTGGGGGATTTCCCAATCGAAACTGGTCAGGTGCTAGAGCATAACAAACCGGATCTAGTGGTAGTGGACAAGGTGCATCACATGTGCTATATAATTGATGATTCGTGCTCCTTTGACCGTTGAACAGTCAAGATGGAAGGCAAAAAGAAAAAAATAGATATATACAATCCTCTTAAGTACGAAACAGCCCGAAAACGAAGAAGGTAAAGATAGCGCTAATTATTGTTGGGTTTTTGAGGACAGTATCAGAAGGTACCAAGAGGAATATAATGGAAATCGGAATAGAGTGCCCAGTTACAAAAGAATAATCAGGAAAGTATTAGATAGTTGAAAAGAACATTGCCATGGTACCGTAGGCTGCAGGTAGCGAGCCCCCTATGCATGCAAGACAACGTTTCCCTAAAAGAAATGGAGAAACTTTCAAAATACAAAGACCTGGAAATAGAGGTAACTCGAATGTGGAGTCTAAAAACAGAAACAATTTCTATCATACTGGGCGCATTAGGTATGATAAAAAAATATTCAAGCAAATACATAACAAAAACACCAGGACTAACAAATATATATAACATACAGAAAATTGCATTACTGGGCACTGCACACATCCTACGCAAAACACTTTCAATACAGTAACCATAAGAGCATCACAGCAAACCACAGCACATACCCAAGGCACACAGAGCTGCGCTCGATAGTGAAGTGAAAGCACGTTATAAAAATAAGACTACTGAATAATAATAATGATTATGATGATGATGGACACTCGCGTCGACGTATGAGAGTTCAGTTTTGCCGAACAACAAGGAATTGAACCCTTCACCATCTTGCGATACTACTACTACTACTACTAATAATAATAATAATAATAATCCTTTCTACTATAGGCACAAGGCCTGCAATTTGGGTGAGTGGGATAGTCAATTTCATCGACCCCAGTGTTTCGCAGGTACTTAATTTATCGACGCTGAAACGATGAAAGGTAAAGTCGACCTCGGCGTAATTTGAACTCAGAACATGAAAACAGACGAAATGCCGTTAAGCATTTCGCCCAGCGTGCTAACGATTCTGCCAACTCGTCGCCTTAAACAGGTGAAATAATAATAATATTTACCAGCTGCCAAATGAAATCAAGCTAGCAGCTGATTGACGAAAGTGAAAGTAGTGACTTAAACTCAAGTGTCAGCGTACTTAATTTTATTGATGCAGGCGTAGCTGTGTTGTAAGAAGCTTGCTTCCCAACCTTATGGTTCCGGGTTCAGTCCCACTGGGGGGAACCTTGGACAAGTGCTTTCTATTATAACCTCGGGCCGACCAAAGCTTTGTAAGTGGATTTGGTAGACGGAAACTGAAGCCCGTCATATATATGTGCGTGTGTGTGTGTGTGTCTTTATGTCTGTGTTTGTCCCCCAGAGCTGCTTGACAACTGGTGTGAGTTTACGTCCCCGTAACTTAGCGGTCCGGTAAGAGAGGCTGACAGAATCAGTACCAAATTTAAGAAATACAAGCACGGGGGTCGATTCAATCGACTAAATATTCTTGAAGGTGGTGCCCCACCATGGCTGAAACAAGTAAAAGACAGAAGACTACATGGATGAAAGACAAAGTTGATCTTGGCAAGATTTGAACTCAGAATGTAAAAGATGCGAGCCTTTTGCGTCTCAGGCTCTTAGGATTCTGCCAAACATGCCATTTTATTTTTCCAGTTTTTCAGTCAATACTGTTTGATTCTAATTAAATATATTTTAATGAATACACAGATGCATGTCTGTGTAGTTAATAAGTTCACATTGCAACATGATTTTGGGTTCATTCCCACTGCACAGTACCTTGGGCAAGTGTTTTCTACTATAGCACCGGTTACCGGTTCGACAAGTACCTTGTGAATGTGGAAACTATGGTGGAAACTATGTGGAAGCATGTCGTATATATATATATATATGATGAACTCTCCCGTCGATTTCGACGTATGAGGCTCCGTCAACGTACTCTTACTTTCTCAGTCATAATGCTTATGTCGAATGTGACATTTAAAATCCGCCAACGATTTGCAAAGAAGGCCACAAATGTTGCAAGTTTGAAGAGGTTTATTTTCAGTTGCTTTTCGCCTTTGCCTTGCACCCTGAAATTTGTTAATTCTGGTTGCAACAAAGTCTTTTAATACCATTTTGAGAACGATCTCCATTTTGTTCATACCAAGGCTGTTCGCTCAAAGGTTTTGTGAGCTATCTTCAACACTAATAGGTTACTTTTCAGCTTGTCCTTATATCTGAGCCATGATCGACCAACATTCCTGTCGCCACTCTCAGGCTGGTTGTACATGAGGACTTTGGGTATTCTTTCGTCACTCATTCTGACGACATGGCTAGCTCAGCGCAATTGTCATTGTATAAGGGAAGCTCTCAATTCCACCAATCTTACACTTGCTAAACAAGTCGGCATAAGAAACTTTGTCTTTTAGTGAATAACCGCAGATTGTCCTCAGACAGTCTTTGTAGATGTCTAGTTGGTTAATGTGTCGTCTATAGGGTATCCACGATTCTGAGCCATACAAGAGAGTAGTAAGAACGGCTGTTTTATAGACCCGTACATTGGTATAAAGTTTGTTCCATAGTGTTTGCCATTTAACAGTGTCGAAGGTCTTAGTAAGTTCAACGAATATCAAGAACAACTCTTGATTTTTCTTACGTACATTCTCCATGACTTGTCGAAAGGAAAAGAACATGTCGATAGTGCCACGACCAGAGCGAAATCCGCACTGTGATTCTGAACAGATATCATGTACAACGTGTTTGATGATCTTGTCAAGAATAAGTCAAGCAAGAATCTTACCAGCAATAGACAAAAGCGATATTCCACAATGATTATCACAGATACTTCTGTTTCCTTTGTTATAGATGTTAAATTGAGGCATCCTAGAAGTCCTGTGGTACACAGCCTACCTTCCAAATATTTATGAAGAGGTCATGCAGTTTCTTAAAAGGCTTCTGTCCACCGTGTTTGTAAATTTCAGGAGGGATAACATTACTTCCAGGTGTTTTACCAGAAGAGATCTGTTTAATAGAATTTACCAATTCCAGGAAAGTTGGCTCCAGAGACAGTTCCAGTATTAAAGTGTGCTGTGGAACAGACATTATGACGTCGTCATTAGTGACTGAGATGGAGTTCAACACGGCTTCAAAGTGATCTTTCCATCGTTTCAATATGTCAGATTTGTCAGTACGCAGTGTCTCTCTATTAGATGAAAAAATAGGAGTGACACCGTGCTCTTGAGGACCAAACACTTTCTTGAGGCCATCATAAAAGGTTTTAGAATCCTTTCTGTCTGCAGCTTCTTGGAGTTCAGAAGCCTTGAAAAATCACCAAGTCTCCTTCATCTGTCTCAGAGCATGTTGGATCTGGCCTCTGCATTCTCTTTTCTGGATGAGCTATTATCATTTATCCAAGTTTTGTCAGCGCTGTGCATTTTTTCTATCCACTGTTGGATATCTGTATTGTTATCATTGACCCAATCTTGATGTTTACGAACAGGAAGACCAAGAACAGCTACAGATGCAGAGTGCGTTGCATCACGCCGAGCCTTCCAAGATAATTCCATGCCATGATTGATATCAACAGTGTTGAGTGCAGTGTCCAACTTGATAGAGAGCTCAGCCTACTTTTCAACAGTTTTCAAAGGCAGACTATTAATGCGCTTAGGCACTGATGTCTTTTGTAGTCTTGTGTGTTTCAGATGAAACGTAGCTTTACTACGGAGAAGAGAATGTTCAGAGAGATAGCATGTATTATGAAAGGAATGTGTAATGTTAAAGTCCTTAATATTTCTTTTCTTAGTAATAACATAGTCTATAAGATGCCAATCCGTAGATTTAGGATGCATCCAGGTTGCCTTACAACTTAGCTGTTGAAAAAACGTATTTGTGATGCTTAGACTGAATTCCCTGCAGACGGAGAGCACATGCAGACTGCTGGAGTTCATTCGACCTATACTATGGCGACCAAGTACACTCTCTCATGCCTGATAGTCAGTACCAACACGAGCATTAAAGTCGCCCGTAAGGATAAGTTTATCCCTATGGTAACTACTGGAGATGACATCACGGAGTTGGTTGTAAAATTCATCCTTTTCCTGCTCAATGCTGACCCTGGTTGGCATGATGCGATCAGAAATACCTTTGGGTAGAGAAAGAAGGGATCTAGCTATTTCTGTTTTGATGGCAAAATCAACACCAGAGTGGCACGGCTCATTTTCATTTCTTCTACACCAGAAAAATATGTATCCACCTTTACTGTCTTCTAACTGTGATGATCCTGCAAGA
This sequence comes from Octopus bimaculoides, assembly GCF_001194135.2. Lineage (NCBI taxonomy): Eukaryota > Metazoa > Mollusca > Cephalopoda > Octopoda > Octopodidae > Octopus > Octopus bimaculoides. The sequence goes on from NC_068994.1 coordinate 28,617,360, forward strand.
CGAATTTCACTGAGTACAGCTATGTCAATGTTGTATTTCTTTAGTTCAAGGGCTATAAGTGCTGTTTTTCGTTCTGGTGCTGAGTGACTGCTTTGGAGAATGCGCACATTCCAGGAGCCATGGTTAATATTCTTAGATTTCTTCGTATTTCGACTGCGTTACTGAATAACCAGACAGCTGCAGCGGACTGACAAGTTTAAGGTTTGTAAGCAATGTTTGGGGCTCCTTTCCTCACCCCTCGCCTGTTGGGGAAAGTAATGCTGTGTCTAAATAGAACTGCTTTGTCACCACTGGAGGACACGGACAGCACAGTTACTCACAAGTTCTGTGCTGGAACAGCCATCACCCAATGGTCGCCGACTGTAGGGATCCAGCAAGAGACTTCCAGTAATATACTTTACTTGTCCCTGCTGCTATCACTCTCTCGCCAGAAGACTTTTGGATTTTTTCAAGTTGAAGTTATGCCGTATTGAATGAATAAATATAAGTTGTCAGAAAACCCACACATATGATTTGATTTGAGTGTTGAAAGCTTGTGTAGAACCAGCCATACTTTTTGGAAGTGATGATAGCAAGAATATGGTGCACATATGTGCCACAATACCAAGAACAACACACTTCAGGCTTTTTCTTCAGAGGTTTCCATCTCCTAGACGAGCCGCTATAAACAAGCTGGAGAGCTTTGTCTGCCTTATGAGTCAGAGTTTGCTGATAGTACAGTCTTGTTAAGGAGACCCTCAGCAACCAAAGACCTGGTTTTATATCAGAGTTTCCCTCTCTTAGATGGGGTGCCTTCACCACTGTTATGGAACCCCACCTGCCCCCTAATATATGGAATTAAATACATCAGGAAAAACAGTGATACAGATATGTATATAGATGGTTGGCCGTTGACTATTCATAAGTTCCTCCGCCCTTTATGACAGGTTTATTTTTCGTCCTGCAGGGTGTCCAACTATCACCCTCCTCACCAAGCAAACCTGGTGAGGTTGCCAATTTAGTCGCCGACGACCCGTCTATGTAACAGGTTGTACTGGGTTACATGTTACCAGTAGCGAACAAGCGCGATTAATATATATATATATATATATA
>NC_068994.1:28618542-28621038 GCF_001194135.2 Octopus bimaculoides
AAAGTCAATTAGACGTACGCGGTGAATGTGTTAGATTGATTCTCAGTGAAAGTTTTAGACGGAGGAATAGGTGGGGAAGTGACGTTTCGAGCATGGCTCTTCGTCGGAGAGGAAATGTCTAAAGAAAAGGAAATGGAGGAAGGAGCAAATAGTCCGGAGAAAGCACCCGTGTCGTTACATGGCTGAAAATAACTGACCAGAAAAGATTAGAGAATGTGGTTTTTGAAGGCAGAGGAGTGCAAAAATGGACAGTGTGTGTGTGTGTGTGTGTGTGTGTGTGTGTGTGGCGGATACTCTGTGAGTGTGGATGATACTCTGTGAGTGTGGAGTGTATATGTGTATATATGTTTCTGTGTGTGTGTGTGCGTGGGTGTGGGTGGCAAGCAGCGTGTTTGTATATTAGGGAGGGCTGCGTAGGTTGTACATATGTACACGTGTCCGTGTGTGTTTGTGTTTATATGAATGTTTGTATGAGAGTGAATCTAAGATTAGCATTGGAGATTTAGCAGTAGACGGACGTGGTGTTGAGGTTAGGTGATGTGTGTGAGAGTGTGTCGCTGTGTGTGTACGTGTACTTATATATGTGCGTATGAGTGTGTGAGTACGTGTGTACAGGTGTGTGTTTGTATGTATTTGCGTATGGAGACATTTATGTATGCGCTATATGTAAGCGCTCACGTGTGTATGTTTTGTGGGGGGGTATAAGTTATGTATGTGGGTGTGAGGAAAATAAATGGAGAGAGAAAAGGAGGAAACAACGGAGGAAAGAAGAATGAACGGAAAAAGTCGGAAGCTGTTACACGAAGGAACTGGGTGTTAAGTCCAAACAGTGTATGAATTCGTAGTGTGAAAATATAGCGTTGCTCCTGGCAAAGTCTGGTGGTGGTGGTTCCATGGTGTAAGACCAGACCGAAGACAGTGACGTGTTCGGAGGAGTAGTTGGTCAACCAGAAGTGACGGGCGACGGGGGTATGTTCTATAAATCTGTCAGCTAGACGGCGGCCAGACTGTCCCACATATCATGATCCGCAAAGTGTACATTCGAGGCAATAGATGATGTCAAAGATAAAGGAGAAGGAGTCACAGATGTGAATAATGTCTTGCCTGGTTACAGTGAGGGAGGTGGTGTTGGTGATGAACAGACAGGTATGGCACAGGGGGCTGGAGCAAGGGGAAGGTTCAGGTTTGCTGGGAGTGGAGGAGAGAGAGGTCAGAACTACAGACCACTAGATTGCAGAGGTTTCGGGCGCGTTTGTAGGAGGGAAGAGGTAGGTTGGGGAAAATAGGGAAGGTGGTGGGATCGGATAGGAGAAGTCGGAAGGCCCGTAGGATTTTCCAATGAAGGAGTAGAGTAGGGGGTGGAAATGGAGGGGAGACGGTTGGGAGATGGGTGTGGGGAAGGAGAGAGGGTTGAAATGCAATCAACGTGACGTGCATAGGTAAGAGCGGCATGGACAAGGGCAGAGGGGTCTGCGACGGGTGAATAGACGGGTCAAGTATTGAGACTGAGTCTCAAAATCCTGGTCACGGCTGCACAGACTTCGGAGACAGGGGAATTAGGAATAGGAGATTGCCCTTTAATGTGGGAGGAGGAAAATTGAGGTAGAAGTGGGTATCAGTAGGTCTGAAGAAGGTGGAAGTGATGAGAGAGTGATAGAGGGGATCTATAGAAAGAGAGATGTCCAAAGGGTTGACAGAGGTGATCTCAAGAGAGGGGTGAAAGACCAGCTGTATAGCTTTGGGGTTGGTCCAGTGAACTGAGAGGAGATTTGGGCCTAACAAATAAGCTGGGGAAGATGAGGCTCATTCTCGTTCTCATGACGATCCCAGACAACTGATGATAAACTTCACCTGCAAACGTGAAGCAGCTGGGGGTGAGAACGAGTCCAGAGAGGTGAAAAAGTGTAGATACGCTGGATTTGAACACGGTACCATGGTTGCGAAGGTACTGGAGGGCCAGGAGGTCATCATTGTGGGCGAAGACAGTGTAGAAGGATTTGATGGTCACGTTACAGAGGAGGTGGGAGAGGCTCTGTAGAAAGGAAAAGGAATTCAAAAGGTGAAGGGCGTGATTGGTATCTTGGATGTGGAATGGGAGGTAAGTGACTGGGGGGAAGGTAGGGTGACGGCCAGGTATTTTGAAATGAGTAGGCACCTCGAGTAAAATCATTATCTATACGACATACTTAACATATATGTATTATTAAAAAGCCAGATGCCGCAGTTTTTATCCAGGACAAAATTACTTTATAGACATATTTTGTTAAAAAAATATATAATGAAATTGCCCCAAAAGTGACCACGAGAGTGACAGATGCACATTTCACTGCTTTTGATATTTTTCAATGAGTCACTTACAAAATGAGGTTGAATCAGCTTGTCTAAAATATAAACATATACTGGCTTGCTACGATGCAGCTACAATTCGTAGTAATCCTTATTATTTATATTGTCAATACACACACACACACACACACACACACACACACACACACA
>NC_068994.1:28622052-28632193 GCF_001194135.2 Octopus bimaculoides
CCAGAGATGCCTCAACCTCAGCGCATGCCTGCGTATCTTTAGCCACCCTTTAGTGGCTGTTGACAACAGATAGAGTGCCTTACAAGAGGCCGTCTGCCCTCCCACAAGAATTTAAAAAGCATGCATTCCAACTTGTTTAGCCACGAATCGGGGCACGGCACGACGGTTAGGCGGTAGGTAATGACAAATGGGTTAAACACATTTTCCACCTCCACCCTCCCTTTCAGGGATAGCCTCAGCCCAGCCCAGCCCAGGTCTGAGTTATGAACGCCACCCTGCCCGTAACTTCGCTCCAATTCTTCTCTATCTGGAGGCCTGGACCAAATCAGACTCCAAGCATTTTCACCGGATCGTCTGTCCTGCGTCCGACGACGTTGGACAGCATCGACTTGCCTCTCCAGGTGCCGAGCTGCAAACCGACCGACTTATCTCGGTTAATTCTTACTCCTGCTACCTCTTCGTAATCCTTTAGGGCTTCACCTACCCTCTGTAGGTCCTGGTCCCTGGATACGATGACAATGACATCGTCCGTATATGTTGTGACTGACTTTCAATGCCCTAGATCTTGCGGGTCGCCACTCGTAGCCTCCAATCTTCACAGTAGTGACTCGAGAGTCAATACATACAGCAGGGGCGAGAGTGGACAACCTTGAGAACCGAGCGGTCGATATTGAACGGTTCCGAAAAGAAACCGTTCACCGGAACTACCGACTTGATGTTGCTATATAAAGCATTGATCCAACCGCGGAATGTCGGGCCAAAACCGGCCGCCTCGAGGACCGCCGCCAGATGCCGATGGTCTACCCTATCAAAGGCTTTGGATTGGTCCAAATGGACTAATGCCTCACCGTTGTCAGGAATCCTATTTACGCTTTGTAAGGTATAGCGTATAAGGTGGAGATTATCGTGCATGGTCCTGCCGGGGATGGCGCAGGCTTGCGCCTCCCCGACGATGCTATCCACGATTTTCGCCAACCTTTTTGCTAAAACCTTGGCCAGAATCTTCAATTCTGCATTAAGCAGGTTGATGGACCTAATGTTGCCAGTTACGTCTCCCTTGTTTGGGTCATTTCTGATCAGTTCCACCATTCCCTGGCTCACGAACTAACTCATTTACTCAGACTGCTCTATTTACATGTAGTGGTCTAGTCCATTCTCGCTAGGGAGCGTCGTACTCTCGCACAACATTTCCTCTTTTGAGATTTCGTGTTCCAAAGGAATAAAGAAATTTTTGTTTATGTATATATATATTTGTATCTCTTTCGTTTGGGCATTATCTCAAGGTGTTCGGTCTGCTTTCTTTTTCTGATGCTGGTTTTACGGGACTCTGTTACTTTTGGTACCGGTATGTGGAATATTTCACAGAATACTACCATGGGAATTTCTTCATGATCTTGGGTATGCTTCTTCCTTAGTTGGTTTTGTATGTATTTTATGTTGACCATGTGACCCTTTAATTAGATACATCATACTTCCAATTTTTCTGATAACACGGCCATCTTTCCAGCCTTCTGTACTGTTTCTATAGGTTTTGAAATGCACTTTATTACCTATCTCGACGTTTTCCGTTGGCTCTTTCGTATTTTTTTACGTCTTTTTTTCTGGTAATAGGTTATCAATTCTGCGGGAGACTTCCCTGATTGGGGGATCACTCTGTATATTCTTAAGAAATTTGTCAGTGCTTCGTCTTTACTTAATTCATTCTTCGCTTTTCTTAACGCTCTCTTAAAGGTGTCCACAAATCTTTCTACCTGCCGGTTTAACCTCGGGTGGTAGGGTGAAGGGAAAATATGCTTTATCGCATGTCTTTTACAGAAGTTCTTGAGTTCATACTCAGAGATCTGCGTTCTGTTGTCTGAAACTAGCGTGTCAGGGATACCGTATCGTGCAAACAATTCGTTTAAGAACTTTGTAGTTGTCTTAAAGGTTGGTCTATAGCACCTGTAAACCTCCGGCCACTTGGTACAGCCATCAACTCTGATTAGGTAGTAAGCGCAGTCTACGGGTCCGGCATAATCAATGCGTAACCTAGGCCATGGGTTCTCCATCTCTGGCCACGATTGATATTTACCGGCGGGGCTTTGGCCGCGAGTGCGCAACCTCGGCACATTCTCACCAAGTTTTCGATATCTCGGTCTGTAGACGGTCAATAGAAATAACTCCTCATCTGAGCCCTCATCCTTGCCATTCCTGGAAGTCCGCCGTGAAATCGTTGCTATACACCTTTTTGTAATGTAGTTGGAACACTTTTTTAGATCCATATATCAACAGCAAAGGTCTGTGGTCTGTTTGCAATAAAAAACTTCTGCCATGCAGAAACCAATGAAATTTTTTAACTGCAAAAATAATTGCTAGGTCCTCCTTTTTAATTTAACTATATCTCTTCTCTGCCGCTTTTAGCGAGCGCGAAACATGAACCACTGGTTTTGTACTTCGTCTTCGTATTTATGAAGTAGAACTGCACCTAATACGTGCTCGGAAGCATCAGATACTACAGTGATGACCATTTCGAGATCATAATGTGCTTCAAAAGTGTGCTGGCATTTAGTGGACCAATTACACTTTACTTATTTTAAAAAAATAAGTCGTTCAATGGAGCTCTTAACTTGTGCATATGTAGCTTTGATAATAGTTTGCTGACCCAAGAAATGCTTGTGAAGTTGGAATATTTGTCGGCTCAGTCATATTCCTTATTGCCTCTGCCCTCGGCGGGTCAGGACGTCTACCACTTTTATTAAATATTTGCCCTAAGTACTTAATTTGGGGTAGAAAGAATTCACATTTTTCTTCACTCAAAGTGAACCCGAAAACTTTAATTTTCTTAAACACAGTTTTTATGTGTTCCACATGCTATTCACAAGAATTACTCCTGATCAAAAGATCAAAATATCGTCCAAGTACGGGATTGCAAATTCACAATCAGATAACTTAGTATCCATGATTTTCTGGAATATTGCTGGTGCAACTTTTAATCCAAAAGGTAATCGTGTGTATCTGTACAATCCTCTGTGTGTATTTATTGGCAAATATTTTGAGTGTTTTCATTTAAAATGTCTTCTGCAGTCGGGAGCGGATGCTGGTATGTTTTTAAGCAGTCGTTCAATCCTGTAGAGCAGTGGTTCAAAAAAGTTTACGTGCCGGTCTCCTTACAGATTTTTCGAGGATTCACGGTCCCTTATAAAATGCAGGGTAATCAACATGGAGAAAATTATATACATTCGTGTACCATAATTTCCGGACTATGAACCGCTCATATCTCATTCGGCATATCTCATTTTCTTTTTTGAAGGCATTATAAAAAAGATAAAATTCAGTAAACCAATTTAATATCATATATTTATTTCGCATTTATCATATACTACGGGTGTGCATATAAGACTTAGCACAGCTAGCTTTTGGGTGCACTAATCAACAATAAAGCTTACCTCTCACTAATCCAAAGTGAAATCCAAAAAGTGCATATGAAAATCCTAAGTGCATATGAGCGTTGTTTTGTCCGTAGATAAATCTCCGCGAATTGATAACCGTTGAGAAGACAGTTCTATCAGAACACGTTGTTATGAAAAACAACCATGCCTTATAAAGCCCAGCCACCATGCAGGATGCGAATTGGTGGCTGGCAAAGAACACAGTCATGCGGGAACATGCACCGATGAGGATAACGACGGCAAGAGGCATGCAAATGTGTGGACTGCAATAGTGGAGCGGTGAATCATGTGAGAGTAGAATACCGACAGCACATGCACGATCAACCGTTACACCCGCATATTTTCCATCGGCCAATCACACTTGTTGTACAACAAGTGTGATTAGCAGATGAGTGTGTCGGAGTGGCGTGGGTTTTTGAGGCCAACGGCAAAAAAGGATGATAACTTATGAAAAATTGAAAGTCTTGAAATTTTGTAACGTAACTGTCTCAACCCACCCGTTTTCACGATACTCCAGCTTCCCTTCACGGTCCCCCTAAAGTCGCTCCGCGGTCCCCTAGGGGACCGTGGACTCCAGTTAGAGTTACACTGCTGTAGAGAAATCAGCACACAGCCTAATCTTATTATTCTTTTTAAAATACATACCGTGGGTGCCGCCCACTTCGAGCAATCCACCTTTTTGATGACTCTACTCTTTTTGAGTCTGTCCAACTCTTCATTTACGGTTTCAATTGCCGCGAATGGTACTTTTCTGTTGGCTTTAAATACAGGTGCAGCGTTTTCACTTACTTGGAAATAGGTCTCTGTCTTTCTACATAGACCTAAATCCTCTGATAACACTTGCGGGAACATTTTTTTCAATTTTTTCATCAGCAGTTCCGAAGACTTGTTTTTAACGGAACGACCATTTATGTCATTGCAGTAAAAATTTATGGGGAAGTGCCATAAATCGAATAATTCTAACCAATCTGTCCCAAACAGATTGATTGTATTATCCACAACGAATAATTTTGCTTCGCGTGTCTCTCCTCGAAATGTGACATGAATACATGTTTTACCCATGAAATGTAATTTATCGCCTGTTACACCACACGCTATTTTCGCTGTTTTACATAATCTTGGTTTACCAATTTTTTTTCCAAGTATCTGTATTTATAGAGATGTCACTACCTGTGTCTAACTGAAATTTGGTATTCACATCATTTATTTTTATGTGCACAAATTTCTGTTTCAATCACTTCTCCGCTGAAAACACCTTAGAACTTTTTGTGTTTGAGCCTCGTAGTCTTCTTCTACAATGAGAACTCCTGTGTCCCAGTTTCTGACAACTATAGCACTTTTTGTTTTTAAATGGACAATCCTTTTTATAGTGTAGGCCTCCACAACCATAACACGGATTGGGGGCCTGACACTTTTTTTTATTGTGCTTCCCGGGACACATTTGAATTTCCGCAGAGTTTTTTTATCTTGTATTTTTTTCACATCGTGTTTAAGATAATCTGACATTCTTCTGCGATGGTCTGTAGAGATAAATCCTGGTTCGCTTGCTCCACATTCGAGAAAATCCTGGTCCGAATTTCTCTATCTTCAGGGGCTGTAAGTCCTTGCACGAAGATAAGTGATTTGAACATATCCTGAGTGAGGTTCCTGGAGTTTGAAATTTTCGCACATACGGTTGACTGCTCCGGTGTTGGTGATAAAATCATCCTCCACATTTTTTGTTAAGTTTCAACACTCCATTCTGGTGTTGAATAATGAACTTCTATCACAAAAAAAAAAAAAAAAAAAAAAAAAAATTTAAAGCAGTTCCGTGACGCAGAAATTGTATTTGTTTTGCAACTCCTGTAGCTGCTCCTGTTGCTTCTCTTGAAGCTGTATTGCTGCGGTTAATAGATTTTCCATGACGCAGAAATTGTCAAATAACCAATGTGAGTTTCGAACGATCCTCCTCGCCAGATTTATATCCTAATGGATAAACGAATACACTGCAACAGTGTTATAACAATATAATCGAAACAAACGGCAGTAACCACATGGAACATAACAGCAATATTTTAAGAACCAACAATCCGACACGCTAACTCGAACTGTAAACTTTGAATTCCACCTTTGAACTGTCAACACACGAACTGTAGAACTAGCAGGAACTTATTTCTTTATTACCCATACGTAGCCAACATAGAGGGGACAGTACAAGGACAGACAAAAACACAAAAGTGGGAACCAAAAAATCGAATAAAAAGGATGAATTAAATAATGAAATGAAAAATGAAATGAAGCCACTCGACCCCACATCCGGGCGACTTCATTTACCTTTGTTATATACGATAATTTACTTATTTCAAAACACTTTAAACCTTATCCGCCACATAGAATGTCTATATAGTTCGTTGTAATCTACCGTTGTTGGTATACAGCTGGTGTCGATTTTCTTTTGCCAGTGAAAAACATTGTTCCTGTTTTCTTCCAGTCCTGATGTGTATTTAGGGTCCACTATCACGCAGTCATAGTAAGAGGGCACCTCCCTACACTCTACAGTGATTAACTTTATCCGCTCGTCCCAACTGTCTACCTTCTTAGATAGCTTAGAATGTCTTGCATTGTAAATCACTGTACTTTTTTTTTTTCACAGATTGGGGGTTGGGAAATTTGGGGTTCTTGTGCGCTTGTGGTTAATTTGTCAGTGTTAGGTGAGGTAGGGTGAAGGTTAGTGTCTGCAGGGGAAGGGTGGAGCAGTGTGGGTGTGAGTGGGAGTCGGGTGGATGTGGGATGGGGGTTATCATTTACAGATTGTGCCTTTTTTCTCCTCTTTCTGCTCTTCTTTCCTGCAGTTTCCCACCCGTCTTTGGTTTTATTTTCTCCTTCTTCCTCTGTGCTAACCTCTCTTCTGCTGGTTCTCACCGGCGGTGGAGGTGCAGTTTCTATTACGATCATAGGTGCCTCTTGTGACTTTAGGGGTGGTGGAGGACATTCCACTCTAATGTGGCCTTTTTTTGCCACATTTGTAACAACGTGGGATCCTGCCCTCCACTCTAAGCCTGAGTATTACATCTTCGACTGTAATGGTGTCCACTATATTTTCTAGGTTCTCCGGGGCTGCCTGGATTACCATATCCAGTCTCTGCCCTTGCCAATTTTATGTGGAGTGCTGGTAGCTTGGAGGACCACTATCTTTTTTTCCATGCCCAGCAGTATAGCAGCTACTAGCCAGGCCACATTTATTTCCAGAGGTATGTCTTCTACTCTTACCCTGGAAGTACGTCTTCCATGGCATATGGGCAGAAGTACCACCTCATTAGTTTTTAAAGGGGTTGCCGAGTGTACCCTGGCAGTTGATTCATCTCAGAACAGCACCTCTACCGTTCTAAACTTTCTTTCTCTGGCAAGGTAAGAAATTCTCTGCCAGAAGGGGTTTAACGCCTTTTCAATTTGAATTGTCGTCATTCATTCGATTTTCTTGGTTTTGACAGAGTAAGTTCCATAGATTATCATTTTTTTTCTTTGATTTTCTGTAATACTTCTTGAGGAGGGAACACCTTTATGTCGTTCCCCTCCTTATGAAGCATATTCTTGTATTTACTAAGTTCCTTTACATCAATTTCTTTGTTGTGGCTTTTGGTCACGGTCGCAAAATTAATTTTTCCTTCTTTTTTGTCTATCACATAAATTGCTTTCAGCAGTTCTATCTCGGAAGAACTCAGATTGTCGTTCTCCATTTTTTAACACTATGCTACCCCCAACACGTCAACAAAACTGCTGTAACGCAGCAAAACAAAGCGTTGTTCAACACAAAACAAGTAGAATAAACAGCAATTGAACAATACAGCAATTAATTTACTACAAATACGCCTTTTAACACTAGTACGATGATTTTATTCAAACCACAAAGGTTAAACAAATAGGGGATAATACACGGGACAAATGGGGTCGGGAACTTATTGAATAAGATTACATAGATGAATAAATACATTATAATTTCGGATGAAAATGAAAAAAATGAATGGACGTGGAATGCGTTTGACCCCACCAACCACATTCCTGCATTGAACCATTTACTTCGTCCTTTAATTAGGCACCTACAAACCCAACATTCAGGCTACTTTCTCGCATCTTTTTTTAACTAACTCAACTTACTCAGACTGCTACTATTTACATGTAGTGGTCCAGTCCATTCTCGGCAGGGGGCGTCGTACTCTTGCACAACACACACACACACACACACACACACACACACAGAGTACAGTGCAAAAGTCTTCGGCCACTTTAAACTATTGTAAATTTCTTCTAGTTGTGGATGTTTCGCATTGCGTTTTTTACAGATGAAACATTGGCCCTGTTGGAGTCATTTCCATACCTAATCATTATATTTTGTAGTAGGGCTTCTGAATGAGATGGGAAGATGTGAGACAACCACCAAAAAAGACCGTGCAAAAGATTTCGGCGACCTCACATAAACCAATCAATATAGTGTTTTAAAACAGAAAAATGTCTATAATGAAAATTTATTATATAATGTTCATTTCAAGAAGTCACTGTACATTGATAATATTTTGTGTGGCTTCTCTTAGCTTGAATAATTGCTTCAATGTGCCAAGGAAGAGATGCATACAAACCCTGCGCTATCTTCACAGTTATGAGATGCCATTGGGGATTGGTGATTTGCAGTACTGTTCGTGGGGGTTAATTTGTAATGGTGAACTTGGTGCAGGCAGTGCTAGGGGTGGCTGGCACTAAGAAGGCATATCCGGGTTGTCAGCTGCCAGTGGCTTGAAATTTACCAGAAGGGTGTACCTCTGGCGACAACAATACAATACCTCATACCTTTTGTTGATGGATACTGCGGGTTGGTAGATGATATGCAATTTTTCACAGAGGCACAGCTGGCAACTGGGGGTGCCGGGTGAATGTGATAATAATCTACTTAATGCTGGGTGTTTCATCTCAGAGGGAGAGCGACGCTAAGACAAAATGTTCAAATGGCTAACAGAGAAAAAAGTTATTGAGGATGGGTTATCTCTTCTGGACCAGAGGATAAATGGACATTAGGATCTATTTCGTTAAGGTTTCTTATTAGCTGAAACAGCAAACGGGAAAACCCCATTTTCCAGCAGGTAGCGCTTGAAATGAACACATTTTGAGAAAATTTCTTTACGAATATTTAATGCGCCAGGCTTAGCATAGTTCTTATGAATTTTGATTCACTCTGTGATGCAGATTTTGCAGTGCCCGCTCCCATTAGTATATGGGCTTGGATGTTCTATCATCTTCCACCTGATATCATATGGAGGTCTCTTGATCTTTGAAGTGTCACACATGGCCAGCGATGTGACAAACTATCTTTCTGGAACTCTGTAGGATGACTGGTGGTTGCAGAAGCGTTGCTTGAAATCTGTGCTGGCCAATCTGATATATTTCCAGGTTTGGGTACTGGCTATATTTGCATTCCTGGTGTATCTCTGGTAGGCTCCAGGCCTGAGGATGTTGTTGGTGTCACTGGTGTTGATATTGTCATTATGGCGGTTGGTCGAGCGGTGCTAGTATGTCTGTCGTCGCCATAGTTGTTATCACTGTGGTTGTAGTCTCTGGTCATATGGTTGGTGCTGATGCTGCTAGCGGTGGTGTGGGTGCTACTGCTGGTAACATAGCGTGTGAGGTCGGTTACTTCCTCAGTGTCGATGATACTAGTCTGGTCATCATCTCTGGCTGTGGTGATGGTTCTGTGGTCATCAGTTACCTCCTCTGTGTCATTGGTACCTGACTGGTCATCATCTCTGGCTGTGGCATTTGTACTGGGATCGATGGCGCTAGAGTTGGTGATTCTGCTACCATTGTTGTTGGATGTTACATCGCTGGTAATGTGGTTGCGAGGTCTAGGTATCACCATAGCCTCATAGATGACTCCTTCGGCCTCGCATCGGCCCCCTACTGTACAGTTCTTGTACACTCTGCAAGAGCAACCTGCCTCCTCCTTTGATTTGTGGGTGCTATTAAAAATACTTTTTATGTTTGGGGCACAACTAAAGGAGACCTTTAGGTTGTGCCTGTCAAATAAATACCTGTATCTGTGTGAAGTGTTTGTCTATTAATCTGAAGAATATCCTTCCCACACAAGTCTTGACATTGAGTGAGAAGGGTGGGGCAAACCAAATGACGTTTCGGCGGCGCCTCCTTTTCCAGGTGCTAGGGCCTGGGATGCAATCCTTAAACCCAATAGATACCAGTGCCTTGTTGTAGTAGGGGGCAGTGGTGCCGAAGATATATTTGGCTAGAGGATAGGTTCAGGATCCTCAACAGGGTTTGCAGGATATCCTCGTCCAGCTCTACAGATCTTCCAGGGCGAGGTTCATCTTCTAGGGTGTTGTTTCCGGTTTGGAATTTCTGAAACCACCGTTGACATTGGCTTACACTTATTGTCCGATCCCCATATACTGCATTAATATTTCTCGCACTTTCTGTTGTGTCGTTGGCCTTATTGAACTCATAAACCAAAATATTCCAAATATGCATCTTTGTCACTTCCATTTTAGCTTTGAAAAATAACTGTTAAAATCAAACTGCACTCTTCAAAACTTGCACTAAGAATAACTACAAGGTAAAATTACTACCTGCTTTTATAGCAAGTTGATGCAGGTAATTTATCCCATCCCCCTCCGACTTTTAGTTCATGCAATTGAAAACACTGCATTATTCGTGGGATGACCCAGTATATATAT
>NC_068994.1:28633006-28634086 GCF_001194135.2 Octopus bimaculoides
TTTAAGTATAAATTGATTTCGAAAAAATGTTCCGGTAAATGGCGGAGGAATAACATTTGGGTGTGGTTGAACGGAGGGTGTAATTATTTTTAAGCTTCCAAGGGAAATAACCCACTCCCTCATTCGTAAATTATTTGGTAAAAATGAAATAGAATATCCTTATTTCTTAGTATTTGAACTATTTTAGTTATTTTCTCAATTTATCCAGTACAACGCTTAAACAAGTAAATATAAACTTCACACGCACATTGCTTATGTGTCTGGGGAGGTTTTAAGTATAAATTGATTTCGAAAAAACGTTCGGGTAAACATTTGCAGCTGACAGGCTAGGACTTCAACGGTCCCCAAGTAAGTTTTGGCCATTAAAAGCTTTCACTTACCATCCCAGAAAACAGAATTTCACAGAAGCATGTTATGCCTTCATTTCAACCATTGCAAAAATCAACAAACAGAGAAGAAGCACCGCAAAACAAAGACGCACCACATGGCAGTACAACGCCATCTGACGATGCTAGTCGGCAGACTGATATCTGAGGGTCGCATCAAGTGTCTTCTAGTGGCAGAACCTTGAACTACAACGGGCTTGTCCCACAGAGAATGTTTCTGGTTACTTTTGGGTACCCTCTCATATATATCTGAGTTTGTATGATTGTGTATAGAACAATATATTAATCCCTGAAATTCCAACTTCATCTGATTTTTACATTTTTTGCAAAATAATAAAATGTGAAAATCAGATGAAGTTAGAATTTCATTGATTAATATGTATATATATATAATATAATAAATGCAGAAACTGATTTCTGTGTGTCAGTGTGTCACACTTTGACCCCCCTCTCTCACTATTCAATGACACTTCTTCATGCTGGGGTAAGAGTAATCGTAGGCATAGTGACGGTGAGGGCAGTGGTGAAGACAAGGTGAGAGAGAGAGAGAGAGAAAGAAGGAAAAAGAGAGGGAGAGAAAGAGAGACAAAGAAATTTAGGGAGAGTTGATGATGTTTTATTAAAAGTTGTAGTGTTGATAGCTGCAATGGCAGTAATGATAAAAGAGAGAGAGAGAGAGAGAGAGAGAGAGAGA
>NC_068994.1:28634691-28644433 GCF_001194135.2 Octopus bimaculoides
GAACACCATAATTGTGGTTTTATTTTTTGCTTTCTTTAATACGTACATACATATTTAGTAGAAAGTGGGTTATACATCTTTAGATTGTATACCTGACTTTCTACTAAAAGATTAAAGAAATTGACGGAACGCTGAACTCCAGACTAAACAACTTAAACAACATTTATTTACTTGGTAAAACATACATATCTTTTAGTTATACATCTTTAGAGGTGAGAATAACGAGCTGTCGAGTATAAGACCGAAAGATGTAGAGACAGCTTTAAACACACGTCCTTGCTCAATCGCTGGCCAGCGAGAAAGAGAATGAATTGAGCGGGAAACGCTTGCTTGTTTAATTTTACGCATGCGTAAGACTATGCATGCGCAGGCGTTACTACACATACATACATACATACATACATCTCTCTTTCGGAGAGGCACAAGTACCTATACACAGATATACACACGCAGCAGTAACTTCTGCCTACCAAATTCAATTACAAAGCTCTGTTCGGCCTGAGGCTATAGCAGAAGACACTTGCTCAGGGTGCCACGCGGTGGCACTGAACCTGAAACCATATAGCTGGGAAGCAAGCTTCTTAACCACACAGCCATGCCTGCACCTATATATATGTATATGTATATGTATATGTTTGTGTGTGTACATATATACATACACACACACACACACACACACAAAATACACTTCAATTGAAATACAGTTTTCCAAAATTAAACATATCTAATATAATAAATGTGAATGTCAGTGTGTCAGTGTGTCATACTTTTTCAACTTTACTTCTAGAGGCTGTAGCCCAACATATCATACCATTTTGGAATCGGGCTGACTCTGTGAGTAAATTAAAAACATTCTGGGCTGAATCTGGACCTGCAATCCTGAAATTTTGGATTCTTGTTTTCATTACTGAGATTGTTTTCAGCAATTTTTTTTACATGATTTTTAGTGACGAATATGATCATCCTTGGGGTATGACTCTGGAGGAAGCAATTGCAACAAATTCTCCCAAACAAGTCAGAGATTTGTTTGCAGATCTTCCCATTCAGGATTAGTTGCTCAAAAGCTACATACTAGCTTAAAAGCCACCTGATATGGCAGCTTTTAAGCTACTATATATATATATATATATATATATATATATATATCATTCTGATAGCTTTACATATAAATCTCCTACCTACCTACCTACCTATCTATCTATCTATCTATCTATCTATCTATCTATCTATCTATCTATCTATCTATCTATCTATCTATCTAATCTAATCTACCCTTCTTTATAATACTTGCTTTCTCTTCCTTCTCCTTTCTCTTAGCACTGAGTCTACATTGTCCCTTACATATTCCTTTCATGTGACACAGTTGGAAATCAGAAAAATGAAAAATAAAAAGGGATGCATGACTTGACCTTTTGTCATATTGTTGCCTTATTATTAACTCCAGGATGGTCCCCTATCACACTGATGCACACTCCAAACAAATCAAAAAGGCTTCTCTTCTTTGCAGACTACCTCATGTTCAACTGGAATCTTTTATTGAAATATTTCAAAATATCTAGTAGTGACTGTCAGATAGCCCCCTATAAAAGTGTTACATGTTCCAACCCAAGTAAAAGGACGTCTGTTGTGAAATGCTTATTTGTCAGATTTTATTTAGTATACCAATGTATGATCATGTGACTCATGACTTTCATTAAGAATGGGTAAAACACGAGTGACAATTTAATTTAAGAGCACACACACACACACACACACACACACACACACACACACACACACACACACACACACACACACACACACACACACACACACACACACACACAAACACACACACACACCATTTCCTAATCTTAGGAATATTTAACTGCTATTTCTAGAAATTCAAGGTTCCTTCATTGAGTGTGGTGAACATAGATATACATCAGTTAATATTCAGTTATCTAACCCTTTCCACTCCCACAATGTGTTTTGGAAATGCATGAACATCACAACTTGCCCTTTTCATGTTTTCAAAAAAGTGGTTGTATTTATTATTGTATGTTCTTTTTATTGTTTATTTGTTTATCTAAAGCTAAAATGAATTATTTTATTTTCTACCATCTACAGAGCGTGTCGAGAGCAGCAGTGTTTTGTCAACTGACCATTCCATGAATGAGGTAGGATCTGTCTTACATTCCTACTTCTTGTAAAAGTGTTCAAGTCATCAAGTGAACCAAGGACTAGACTCAAGTGACCAACAACACATCATGCTATTCGACTGCGATGAGTGTATGAATCTTTCGGTTCAAAACAGTACATCAATGCCATGTAAAAAGAGAATTAATTCTTACAATGACAGCAATCCATATAAATGCCAGATGTGCAACATCAGTAATAAGGGTGGCTGCTGTGGAGATGATAATGAGGAGCAAGGGGAATGTATCAACCCTTCATCCTGTGGAAGTACATCATCATATGGAGGAGACTGCTCTATGTCATGTGCGGAAAAGAACTGTAACTTTCAACTACCCCCACTACCAATGCCACCACCCTTATCAGGAAGATCACCAATGCAGGGTAATCCACTTCCACCCAAGCTGTTTGACTGCAAGATCTGCTGGAAAGCATTCAGTCAGCGATCCCATGTTAGTGTTCACAAACAGATCCATTCTGCAGTTTTGCCCTACAAGTGTGATCTGTGTGAAAAGAGCTTCCCACGTTTGCAAAACTTGGAACGTCACAAGAAAACACACGAGGATGGCAAATTGTTCAACTGTGAAGTTTGCAGTAAAAGTTTCCGCCAGCGATCGCATCTCAAGGCTCATACCCGTGTGCATTCAGGGGAGAGACCATTCAAGTGTGAGGTATGTGGTTATGCATTTTCTCGAAATGGCAATCTGGCCAGGCACAATAAAATGCACAGATCCAAAAAGAAACACTTGTTTGAAAATTCATCATCAGAAAATGCTCTGGTTCTTCCACTTAAAAATGCTTCGAAAAAGAATGGCAAGTTACACAAAAATGGTTTTCTTAACAAAAATACAAACAAAGACTGCTTGATTTACAAGAAAGGAAATTTATTAGACTGTGCCATTTGTTGGCGTGTTTTCAGCCAACGTTCACACGTTAGTGTCCATCGGCGTATTCACAAGGCTGTTCAGCCTTATCAGTGTTCACTTTGTGGCAAATCTTTTACCCAGTATGGCAACATGCTAAGACACAAGCGTCTACATATGGGCGAACGTAGGTTTGTCTGCAATGTATGTCCAAAAGCCTTTACACAGCGTACACATCTGAAAGTGCATCAACGACTGCACACAGGAGAAATGCCATTTAAATGTGGCATTTGTGGTTTCTCTTTTACCAGGAATGGCAATCTCATGCGTCACATGCGGCTTCATTCAAAGTTAGGGCAATTTGGCCCTCCTGCAACGAACATTCCTGAGACTGGACAAGCTGTGTTCCCACAAAACCTGCATTTAGATGAAGACGACAAGGATGGAAGTAACTGCAACATGGGTTTGGTGACTAATCAAGGTGAGGAGTGCGACCATGCAGATGACACAGACAACATGCAGTTAGACTGTGGTGCTTGCTGGAGGAACTTCACACGTTCACAGCAAGTGAGTAGCAGCAACAAATGGATGCAAACATTTGCTTGCAACATCTGTGGCAAAGGTTTTACCAACACGAATGACTTGGACCGCCATCAACGTGTACATATGCCTGGTGCCAAGCGATTCCCATGTGAAGTGTGCCACAAGACCTTCTCACAGAAATCCCATATGAAAGCTCACATGCGGATACACACTGGAGAGCGACCATACAAATGTGAAGACTGTGGCTATTCATTTTCCCGTGTCGGCAACTTGATACGTCATAGGCGTGGGAACAAGAAGAAAGGAAAACGGTGGAGTTGTGTCAACAGACGCAACCTTGAATCAGTTCCTATTAGCATCCCTAATACACCCATCAGTATCACTTCAGCCACCACTACCTCCACTACAAACAACAACAACAACAACAGCAGTAACAACAGTAACAATAACAGCAATAACGGTGACAGCAACAACAATATCCAGTCAAGTGCTGACACCAAAGAGTTGCCCAGAGAAACTTCTCAACAAAACCTTCCCACCCAGATGGTGACCAGTGGGGTGGAAGAGGGCAGTATCACCCCTGTCACTAGCAGTGTTGCTAGCAGCAGCAACAGTAGCAGCAGTGAAAACCAATCAGGTACCAGCCCTCTCACTCACCAAGTTGGTATCCCACATCAGATGTCTGTCCACCCACGACACTCCAACATGTCACACCACACCAGTGTGACTTCACATCATAGTAGCAGCTCATTGGGACAGGATCACCAGTTAGGGTTGTCTTCTGCACAGCAGCAGCAGCAGCAGCAGCAACAACAACAGCAGCAGCAGCAGCAACAACAACAACAGCAACATGCATCACTTCCACAACTTCCTCCACCCCCACCTCCACCCCCACCCCAGACACATCACCAGCATCAACCACAAACGCCACACCCAACAGGTATGGGGGGTCATCACCATCCTCATCACCCCCATCAACCGCAACAACAGCATCATCATCATCAACAACAACAACAGCAACAGTCCCATTCCCACCATCAATCACTCAGCCTCCCACCCCACCACCCAACCAGCGTCCTCTCGCAACACACAAATGTCTCCACACATCCACTTGGCATGCCACATCATTCCAGCCTTCCACGTCACCTCAACATGATCCAACCCCACCCAGCGACCGTGCCACACCAGCTCAACGTGCTGCAGCAACACCATCACCACCAGCATGCTGGTGCTGCACCGCACCAGCTTGGCATATCACAACAGCTTAACCTCCCACACCACATCAATGTCCCACTCTACATCAATGTACCAACCTCCACATAAAGGGAGAAGACGGTGATATATATAAATACAATCACACACATACACACACACACACACACAGATATATGATTGATTAAACTGATGTATCATGTATGCATATATATTTTATATTTCATGTAAATATATATATCATATGCATATATATGTATATTATATATCAATGTCGTCATCGTCATCATCATCATCATCAATTTCATATAAACTTTTCCATGCTTGCATGGGTCAGATTTTCAATGGTCAGATGCCCTTCCTGTTGCCAACACTTAGCTACTTCTGAGCAAGGTAATATTTCCCTTGGCCAAATATATCTTATATGTAAAACTGGAAATTAGGAAACATAAATAAACATATATAAATGCACACATGCACACACACACACACACACATGCACACATTCACACACTATAAGTAAGAATATATATGCATCTCTATGTCTTCTTCAGGAACTTTAATCTTTTTATCCCATTTAAATAGAAAATAGCCACCTTTTTAGATGTTAGATAAGACCTACGATCCAAATTGCATTATCCCTACCCTAAACCCATTGAGAGTCTCCATTATATCCATAAATTATCAAGTCATTCCAAATATGTTACAGAAGGCATAGTTAGAAATATTGGGTTGCCAGACAAATTCATTTGTTTTTTGTTTTTCCATTTATTTTAACCCCCTTTTTTTTATCAATAATCTTAAAACAGTCAATAATATATTCTCCTTCACTATTCACAACTTCTTGTCAAGATTCCACTAGTTGTCAATGTCTTTGTTGTAGAGATCACCAAGTCTTGACTCAAAGAATTCATGAAGCCATGTTTTCAATTCCACATTGCAGACTCTTAGAGAGTGACCAAAAAAAAAGGTGTTAATCTGAAGTCACTATATCAGGTGTATATGGTGAGTGAAGTGGAACTTTCCAACCGAATTACATTTCTGATCAAATTAGAGATGTAGAGGTGGGCATTGTTGTGTTGAAGAAGCAAGCTATGTTGCTGGTTGGATCATTTCAGCTGGATTGCTGATCAAAAGAAAGTGACAGGCGATAGTATTATGAGAGTATCCCATCTGCTGGGCTATTTCACTTGTAGATTGGTGTGGATCTTTGTGGATGAGCTTGTTCAATTGGTCCTTATTGAATTGAACAGGTCAGCTAGAACACAGAGAGTTTGTGAGATCAAATCTCCCTTCCTTGAAGCATGCAAGACATTTCTGTGCATTTCTTTCAGTAATAGCACATTCTCTGTACACAGCACAAATGTCTTGAGTGGTTTTGGCAGTTTTGGAACCACGATTATATGTGAAGAGAAGCAAATATTGAAAAGGCTCAGTTTTTTTCTTCTTGGCACTCCTTTGTTGTACATCTGAAAATAGGTAAAATTTACACAAATTTATAAAGCAATAAACAAAAACTGTTGAGCAAGAACTATAAAACACTGCAATAAAAAAAATTTGTGTTACTTTAAATAACAGTAGATAGAAACAAGTGAATTCATCTGACAACCTAATATATTAATTAGGATATCTAACTTTTCCATGAATGAAAGAATCTTTAACAATAATACATACTATTCTAACAAGGTTTTCAACAGTTGCCATTATAGGAAGAAGGTTAAGTTATTCACCATTACACCCCCCCCACACACACACGTATATATGTATATGTATATATATATATATATATATATATATATATATATATATATAGTGATGAATAACCTAATCCTCTCTATAATAGTAACTAGAAAACCTTGTTAGAATATCATGTGTTATTGTCATGGTGGTGGGCAGCAAACACAAACACAAGACACACATACATAGATATATACATACATGCATACATATGCATAATGCACACACACACACACACTATAGACTTCTTTCAGTTTCCATCTACCAAATCTACTCACAATATATACAAATATAATATGAATATATATAATATACATATATGCTATATATCTATATATAGTGGAGGGGCAATGGCCCAGTGATTAGGGCAGTGGACTCGTGGTTGTAGGATTGTGGTTTCGATTCCCAGACTGGGTGTTGTGAGTGTTTATTGAGTGAAAACACCTAAAACTCCACGAGGCTCCAGTGGGGGTGGGGGGAACCCTGCTGTATTCTTTCACCGCAATTTTCTCTCACTCTTTCTTCCTGTTTCTGTTATACCTGTATTTCAAATGGCCAGCCTTGTCACACACTGTGTCATGCTGAATTTCCCCAAGAACTATGTTAAGGGTACACGTGTTTGTGGAGTGCTCAGCCACTTGCACATTAATTTCATGCGCAGGCTGTTCTGTTGATCAGATCAATTGGAACTCTCGTCATTGTAACACACACATATATATATAAATATATATATATAAATATATATATATATATATATATATATACATGTAAATATATATATATATATAAATATATATGTAAATATATATATATATATATAAATATATATGTGTGTGTGTGTGTGTGTATGTATGTACGTATGCATATATGTATGTAAATATGAGAAAAATTGTCATTTCTGTGATCAGAGCCTGCCCCTACTTAACTATACGAACAATAATTTATTGAGTCATACCCCCTCCTCCTCCTCGTTGTCATCATCATCATCATTCCCATCATCATCATCATCCTCATCCTCATCATCATTCTCATCCTCATCATCATTCTCATCCTCATCATTAGCTTCAATTGTCATTTACAGGAATTTGTAGACAAAGATATACTAAAAAAACCATCCAGCAAGCTAAAAGTCTTCAATGTTTTCAGTGCCAATAAACATAACATACCAAGACATTTTCTATCTTTTATGAATTTGACTATCAGGAACTAACTGACATCACAGGACAAAAATATCACCAGCGTCAACTGCACAGTGGCTTGAATCTTATGATGAAGGCTATAAGATCTTCACTGATATCATTGGTGTCATTTCTTAACATCACATCATAACATGGACTCAATCCCTTATCATACTATGATTTTTACAATATCATGTTGCAAGTCTTGTTATGTCTTGTTTATAAATGGACCCTAGTATAAACTATAACATTGGGCTTGACAATCTCAAACAATGTGTGTATATGTATGTATGTATGTATGTATGTATGTATGTATATGTATATATCAGTCCATGAATTCCTATTCTTGGTCACTGGAGTGAATTAATTTTCAAATACTTACAATCAAATCTTTACTCTACAAATATATTGAGTTCTCTCTTTCCTGGAGGATGTCATATCTAGTAAACTATACTTATTCTTCAGCATATGTGCATATGTAAATATATATAGATGTGTGTATCTATGTTTATATATATATATGTGTGTGTGTGTGTGTGTGTGTGTGTGTGTGTGTATGTATGTATGTATACAATTAATGAGAGAGATGGAAGATGGAATATATGAGCATCTTTATTGATCACTACAATAGGCAGTGAATGTGCTATACTGGCAAACTACCAGGTGTGTGTGTGTGTGTGTAACTTAAATACATGCCGTTGGCCACTTTGAGTAATTCCCTTAGCTCATTTTTGTTTATATATATATAAAGTGCAGAAGTGGCTGTGTGGAAAGAAGTTTGCTTCCCTACCTCATGATTCTGAGTTCGGTTCCACTGCATTGCACCTTGGGCAAGTATCTACTATGGCTTCAGACCAACCAAAGTTTTGTATGTTGATTTGGTAGAGGGTAACTGAAAGAAATCAGTTGTGTGTGTGTGTGTGTGTCTTTGTATCTGTGTTTGTTCCCCGCCACTGTTTGACAACTGGTGTTGGTGTGTTTATGTCCCCACAATTAACAATTCAGCAAACAAGACTGATAAAATAAGTACCAGGCTTTAAAAAAAAAAAGTATTGGGATTAATTCATTTAACTAAAATTCCACAAGACAATGCCTCAGCATAGCTGCACATTTGTACATACACACACTCACACACACACACATTACACACACAAAACATCATTAGATAGTTTCAAATCAGAAAAGTAGTATCACAAAGAAAATAATTCCTTCCAGCGGATTTGCATATGCAAATAGTGATTGTATAGGGAACACATTGTTTTATTTGTTACTTATTTATTTCATAGTTATTAGTAGATCAGTCTAAAATCTGTGGCTTATGTACTTCAGAAACATTAAGTGATGTATATAATTATCAAAATAGAGAACCTTGACAAGTGTAGCCATTTCGTAAAGTACTTTCTGGTTAACAAGAGATGCTCTTGATTCCTCACATAAGGATTGATTTTGTACATTTTCTTTCACTCCTTCATTTAAAACTTAATTTACTTTGGAAAACACTTTCCCATTTTCTTTCTTCCCATCAAAGAGAAACTAACTAAAAAGCAAAACACTTTTCATCATCAGGTCCTTGCAATAACAAGAGACACCTGTACATATATTATTTAAGGCACTTTACAAAATTTTCCAATTGATGCCTTCTCTGTTATAGTATAGGTGATTTTTCTGACTTGAGTCTATTTGATGAATGCCTACATGCATGAAATTTCAAGTTATCCGTATT
The DNA here is from genome assembly GCF_001194135.2 of Octopus bimaculoides. Taxonomy (NCBI): domain Eukaryota; kingdom Metazoa; phylum Mollusca; class Cephalopoda; order Octopoda; family Octopodidae; genus Octopus; species Octopus bimaculoides. The sequence continues at coordinate 28,644,123 of NC_068994.1, forward strand.
TGAATTTTCAGTTCTTCACTCTGTTCTCAAAAAAATTTATGTATCTGTTGATAAATATGTGTATATATGGCTCTGACCACCTGCATGTTTATATATGAATATAGAAATTTACACACACACACATACACGTACACACACATGCGCACACACACACACACACACACACATTCATTGAAATTCATTCATATCAGTCTTTCTTTTCTAGCAACATTTCATATATTATTAATCATATTGATTAAAAAAGGAATTTTATATCTGAATAATTATTTTCTGAGTAAGACCAGGAAAATATAGACTGATCTTTGCTGTCC